>NC_045671.1:31043400-31360907 GCF_009829145.1 Chiroxiphia lanceolata
GAGAGAAGAGGGAAAGGGAGAGAGAGGGAAAGGGAGAGAGGGAAAGGGAGAGAGGGAAAGGGAGAGAGAGAGAGGGAGAGAGAGAGAGGGAAAGAGAGAAAGGGAGAGAGAGAGAGGGAAAGAGAGAGAGAGAAAGAAAGAGAGAGGGAGAGAGAAAGAACGAAAGAGGAAGAAGAAAAGGGAATTTAAAAGAAAGTCTTGAAGGAAAGGGAAACAAGAAGAAAAGAGGAATATGATAGGGAAAGGAGAAATAATGGGAAAAAGCATAAGGAAAAAAGGGGACAAGTGAAGAAGAAAGAAAGAAGAAAAGGAGAGTAAAAAATGAAGAGGAAAGAGGACTGAATAGGGGAAAGGAAAGGGGAAAGAGAAGGCCCTAGAAGAAGAAAGAGGAAAAGAAAGAGAAAAAGGGAAACAAAAAAGGTGAGGAGAGGAGAAACAGAAGTGAGATAAAGGGAAATGAAGATTTGCCTGTAGCATATTAAATCTGCACAGCCCAGCACCTCAGATCAGCCTGGTCCTTCTTGGTCCAGCCCAGGAATAAGTGCCCTGACCCCACCCGAGTGCTGGAAAAGCACAAGGTGACCTGCCTGCCAGCCAGCGCAGGGCCATGGTCACACTCCTACGTCCCTACAAACAGACTCCTGGGGCTTGCCTGCCCACATGCCCCAATACAGCTCTCTTGGGCATAGAGGAATTAGAGGCTATCCTGTGCCTCCCTTTCCCACACATCACTTGCTATGGGAGGCTGAGCTGGTAACAGGTTGTTTCCCCTACTCTGTTGTCAGGCCTGACCCAGGTGGACCAGTCTGACCCTGGAGTGCAAGATTGCTCAGCTTTGTCTCAGGACTGGCAGGGTGGGAGCAGAACTGGGGGAGCACAGTAGCTGGAAGCTAACCCTGTTTCTCCTTTCTACCAGGGGCCCGTTTTGGAAGGAGATCTAAGATGAAGTTATGGGATGTTGTAGCTGTCTGCGTGGTGCTGCTCAACACGGTCTCCACCTTGCCCCTGCCCACCGGTAAGACGCCTCCCAAGGGGTCCCCTTCAGTGATAGAGGGACCTGAAGATGATCTCTCCCCCATCAGCCTGCTGCCTTCCTATGCTGTGCACAGTGACTGTAAGAAACATTCCCCTTTGTAGCAACTGCTGTCTGTCTTGCTAAACCTGCTTCCCTTTGTTCAGGCATCAGGGTGAGGAAAGGTTCCCCGCACTTTCTGCTGCTATTTCTCTCCTGCGCAGTGTCACTGGCTTTGGTCTTGTTCCAGCAGCTCCAAACCAAGTCATTCTCCAAAGCTGGGAGTTGGCAATTTCAGTGGCAATGCCCCCTGCCCACTCCAGCTCTACCTTCCTGGCAGTCTTAAGATCCATTTGGCTGAGAAACATGGCTAGGTGGGAAAGCTTATTGTATGTAGAGGAGCCGAGAGAAGGATTATACACCTCGCAGCACAGGCGCTGTTTCCCCACTGCCTCAGCCTCCTCTCCCTGGTCAGACCTGCCAGTGCTATTATTCACTGCCTGTAGCGGGCGCAAGTCCTGCTAGAGGTTGGGCTCCGTGGTGGGAGGCTCTGTACACATCCTGGAGTGCTGCTGAGCTTCATTAAATCCTCCTTGGATTCTGATCTCGAAATTAGTGTGTCCGCATGGAAATTTACAGAAGAGTAGCTGTGGCAGGGTTAGGAGCTTGATGCAGAGCAATCCACATGAACTAGCTCACAGTAAGGCAGTTTACAATCCACATGACAGATAATAATGCCTTGCTAATAATAGGTCTCTTACAATAGCAGGTATAGGATTTTCATAGTGGTATGTGAACATTATGCTAACTCTGATGGCTTTTTAAAGAGAGAGTTAATATGACTCAGTAAGAAGTAGCAAAATACTCACATGAATACTGGAGACATTCACTTAGCAAAGGCACAGCTTTGAGGTTGCTTCTTTTGCCCTTGCTCAGCCCTCTCTGTTTAGCCCGTTACAGGATGCAGACAGTATCCAGTAATTGGGATACATTTCCATCTCCTTATCTGGAGGCATCTTCTTTCCCTGCGCCTGCCGCAGCTCCAACAATGGGCAGCCCAGCTCTGTTTTTTTTCTGGGAGCAGCCATGCTAACGCAGCATGGAGGCACCAAGCGTGGAATCATGTGTCGTGACTTCACTTCGACCCGTTGCAAACACCTATCTCCTCTTCCACAGACACACATCTATGTCCTTCCCCATTTAGTCTTCTCTCTTTCCTTTTCTTGCTAGTGCTTCCCCCTTGCTGGAATCTTGCCTAGGCTGCCGCCTCTACATATTGCAGCCTGGGCTCGTGCTGCTCACAGACTGCCAGCCCCTGACATCCTTTCAGCCCCTCCATATGGGGAGGTTGGCCAAAAGTGTTTCCTTCCAGGGCTCCAGCTTGCCAGGATCATGGTGCTATCACACATGGTGATCTTCTTCTCCATGGTGAGCAGTGTGCTGGATAAGTGCTGTCCTACAAAAGGCAGTGATCAGCTTTTCAGGCCGCTGTGCTGTTCTCCTCTGCACAGGCTTGCAGCAGTGCTGGTGACAAGAAGAGCATTAGGGGGAAAGCAGTATCAGTTAGTTTGTAGCTCTGGCAGAAGCTTCAGGGTGGGAGGGCATTAATGCTCCATTTTTCCAGAGTGATAGTATTAGTACAATACTTGCTTTTATCTGGAAACTGTTTTCTGGGTATATGGTTCCTGGTGAGCTGGTTTCTCTGCAGCAGCTCAAGGGGACAGGCAAGAGTAGAGATCCTCTCTGTTCCTAGCATCCACAACTTCTCATTGTTGCCGGTTTTGTTTTTTCCTGCAGATTCAGTAAACAAGAAGGAGGAGGAAAGACAATCTATGTTTTACTGCAGTTATGGTAGTATCAATGTACAGCCTCTTCTAGGTGTCTCTGTTTCCTGGGTACAGACATAGGCTTTGCCAAGCAGAGCTGGGTCACAGGTTATTGCCCAGGATAGTAATTTGAAAAAGGGGTGATAGTTTGGTCTCAACCTCTTAACCCTGCAGATCACAAATAGATGGGCCTGGCTACAAGAGAAAAGGAAGGAGTGCTGTTCTTCACAGAGCACTCAGAAATTGAGGAAAACCTAGGGAATTCCTGTGGTCTTTGCATGGCAGCAATTTACACAGCACTCATGCCCAAAAGTCAGAAATTCTTCTCTCCCCTGTGTTGCCAAGTTGGATGAGTCAGGGGAGACCTGCAAAAAAAGGTAGCTGTAAGAGAGATGTGAAATACTTTGATCCACTGTTACGCTGGTTTTAGTTGATTTGAAAGTGTGTGGTGTCTGGAGAGTGGTCTTCAAACAGCCTGCAAGGCTGATCCTACCCAGGCACATTGCTGCCATCCTGCAGCATCAGCACTTTGTTCAAGTCACCCCTGTCAGTGTCTTTGACATATTTGTTTCTCTCCACTTACGATTTGGTGGCATGAGCCCTTCAGCATATGAAGGGCATATAATGATGTACACAAGAGGAGTCAATGTCTACACCATGCAGACTTCCCTCTCCACTTTGAGGTTTCTCTTACAAGCACCAGGCAATGAACCACAAGCACAGAGAGTTGCTTGCAGCACCCCAACTGTCTGCTGGTGAACCTGCCATGTATTGGTATCTCTGTGGATACTGTTGGTCATCTGCTTTGCTGAAGGCTTTTGCAGGAGGCAGCTCACAAAATGGTGGGAGCACCATCATGACCCATGTTGTCTCAATATGCACAGGGCAGTGTGTGGGCACTGAGCAGGACTGGATACTGCCTCCATTCAAAGAGAGGTGCACTGCTGTTCCCTAAAACTGTCCCCTGTGCAGATTGAGGGGAGCGTTTTGTTTCAAGGTGTGCACTTGTCTTATTCCAAAGAGGTTGGGTCTCCCACACACCACTCAAATCAATAGGATTGTGAGATCAAGTCCCTCTCCAAAGGGCAGGCCAAACAACTTGCTGGAGCACAGATCTGGTTCCCAGGCCCTTGACACCTTTTTGTGTTCTCATTTCATAGGATTGCTTTCTCTGCAAAGTGCTTTGAGGTCACCTGATATTACCCCATCCCTTTCAGATTAGCTTGAAACCTTCCTTCGTTCCAGGCTCCAGGCAGGGTCCTAACCTCCTGGGCTGATCAGGTGTAATGTGCCGACCTTTGCTGTTTAAGACAGTAATTAGAGATGGCAGAGGACTGCAACTGCAGTCTTCTGCATTTTTAAGTGAACTGGAGGCTGGAGTGGTAGTAGCCTCCATAAATGCAGTACACTGAAGATGAATCCAGTATTCTTAGGTGTTTTGGCTCCAATGTTCATAGGACAGCTTATTTCTCACAAAACCAAAAAATGAGTGGCTGTAGAGTTTGTAACTATTTCTTTGTTTCCCTTATGCTACAGTCTGCTGGGGGAAGGACACAATTAGCTTAAATACCAACTACAAACAGAACAAATATAAACCAAATTATTATAAATTAAATACTAAGTCAGCAGCTTCAGAAGCATGACAGTGCAGAGGGAGCCAAACACTCATTTGACTTATACACAGTCAAATACATTTTGTAGCTGTTTGATGCTGTATGGACACAATCAACACATATGTGAGGACTGGAGTATCCAAAGATCTGCAATATGTTACCTAGTCTCTTGATCAAGTGAGCATCTTTACTGAGAGCTAGTGGTAAATATGTAGAATTACATGTCAACACTCACCATGGGCTTTTCCCTCCTAATAGGGAAAAGACTCCTGATAGGAGGGAAAGGTGGGGGTTTGCATCATAATGTCTAAGTTACTCTAAGGCCACTGAATGGTCATTCGTTGTTGGAGCTCCTTTGATATATACATGCCATGGTGTATATGTGTTATACCTCTGTTAAAAATTCTTCCTGCCCCTGCTAAGGGGATTTAATGTTAAGTTACTGCACTTAGCTGCAACTTTGTCAACTAACATGGAAAGTATCTAGAATAAACAGTAATATTGTAGGGCTCTTTAAAGCAAAAACAGAATTAAATTATGCTTCCAACTGAATGGACTTTCCTTCCCTAAAATATTTATTAGGGTCATTCAGTGTTATGAACTACAACTCTCATGTTTCTGTCCAGGCTTTCCTGCTCAACACACCTATGGTGTGGCATATGTGCTTTAGCCTAAGACACACAGAAGCTACAGAGGTAACCTGTCCGTGCACGGTAAATCCAATGCATCGCAGAGGTATCAGCCACACCGAGCAGGTGCCACACATGTCATTTGATCTCTGTGTGTCCAGCACAGCTGGTGCATCCAGCATAGCTGGTGCATCCAGCCAGTGTCAGGTCCCTGTCCCCAAGCCAGCATATATATAGTGAAGTTTATTTGCGTGGGGATGCCCAAGTTATCTTGGCATTTAGAAATCTCAAGTACTCAAGTTTGTCTGTTCATGGGCAAAATCCTAGGAAAAGAAAGAACAGGATGGGTCTGGTTAAATTCAGAGGCATGTAGCCACAGAAACAAATTTCTCTGCAGTCTCAGATATAAATATTGAATATACTAAGGTGAAGAGTCATCATCATCATCATGGCTGGGCTTCGCGAACGAAGATTTGGGAAGGCTTTATCCACATTTGTTACAGGCACGTTGGTGACTTATGAGGCCAATACGTGACAGACATATCCGGTTGCAAAAGGCACAGCAGAAAGACTCCTTAGATGAAGTATTCAGCAAGACACGGTTCTTCCTGCGTTGCCTTTTCTCCTCGAGAGAGATCCTGCGTGTGTTCTCAAAGGCTTCCGCTGCGTTATAGATGCTGTGTCTCCAAGCCTCCCGATTTGAGGCCAGAGTGGACCAATTATGGTGATCAATATGGCCAAGGCTGAGATGTTGTTTCAGGGAGTCCTTGAATCTTTTCTTCGGGGCTCCTCTCTTGCGGCAGCCAGTGGCAAGTTCACCATAGAGCAAGATCTTAGGAAGGCGGTGGTCCTTCATCCTTGAGACGTGCCCTGCCCACCGCAGCTGTGTTCTCATCAGCATGGCCTCTACACTTGTGACTGCTGCTTGCTCAAGAACAGATGTATTGGTCACATAATCTGACCAGTGGATGTTTAAGATTGTACGGAGGCAGCGCTGATGGAAGCGTTCTAGGAGACGCAGGTGGTGGCGGTAGATGACCCATGATTCGGAACCATACAAGAGAGTAGACAGCACTATGGCTTTGTAAACACTGATCTTGGTGCTTTTCTTCAAGTGTTTATTACGCCATACTCTTTTGTGGAGTTTTCCGAAAGCACTGTATGCCTTTGCCAACCTGTTGTCTATCTCCCTGTCAATCTTGCCATCCGAGGAGATGAGGCTACCTAGGTAATTAAACTGCTGGACTGATTTGAGCTCTGATTCGCCAATGGTGATATGGGGATGATGGAAGACTTCCTGAGGTGCAGGTTGATGGAGAACTTCTGTCTTCTTTAGGCTGACTTCCAGCCCAAAGAGCTCAGCAGCATCTGCAAAGCAGGATGTTAAACGTTGCAGAGCTGCTTCTGTGTGGGCAACAAGGGCGGCATCATCAGCATAAAGCAGCTCCCGGACAAGATGGTTTAGGGTCTTGGTGTGGGCCTTCAGACGCCTTAGATTGAACAGGCTTCCATCAGTATGATATCGAATGTAGATACCGTCCTGATTATCGAGGTCTGCTGTGGCCCTTTGGAGCATCATGCTAAAAAAGATTGTGAATAAGGTAGGAGCGAGAACGCAGCCTTGTTTCACACCATTCTTAATTAAAAAGGGCTCAGAAAGAGTGTTGCCATACCTGACTTGGCCGTGCTGATCCTCATGAAGTGAGATGATCATTTTAAGGAACTTGGGGGGACAACCTAAACGTTTCAAAATCTGCCATAGACCTTTTCTGCTCACAGTATCAAAAGCCTTGGTGAGGTCGACAAAGGTTACATAAAGACCTTTGTTCTGTTCCCTACATTTCTCTTGCAGTTGTCTGAGAACAAATACCATGTCTGTGGTGCTTCTGTTGGCTCTGAAACCACACTGACTTTCAGGTAGGATCCCTTCAGCTATAGTGGGTATTAGTCTGTTCAAGAGTATTCTTGCCAGGATTTTGCCAGCAATGGAGAGCAGAGTAATACCACGGTAGTTTGAGCAGTCAGATTTAATACCTTTCTTCTTATACAAAGTGATGATGACAGCATCACGAAGGTCTGATGGTAGTTCACCGAGCTCCCAGCAGCGCACCACAAACTCGTGAAATTTGGTGTGGAGTGCAAGGCCCCCATGTTTCCAGACTTCAGGTGGAATTCCATCAACCCCAGCTGCCTTGCCGATTTTTACCTGCTGTATGGCCTTGAGGGTTTCTTCTAAAGTGGGGGCTGTATCCAATTCATACTTTACTGGTTGTTGTGTGATGGACTGAATTGCTGAGTCTTGGACCACACGGTTGGTACTGAAAAGAGTTTGAAAGTGTTCAGACCATCGATTCAGAATGGAGGTTTTATCTGTTAGAAGCGTTTGGCCATCAGCACTGAGTAGAGGGCTTTGTACCTGGTATGTAGGCCCGTATGCTGTCTTCAAGGCTTCATAGAAACCTTTGTGATCACCCATATCTGCGCATAATTGAGTTTTTACAGCTAGATCGATCCACCACTTGTTCTGGATGTCACGGAGTTTCTGTTGGAGCTTGCTGCATGCGAGACGAAAGGCTGTTTTTCTTGCGTGACAGGATGGCAGTGCAAGGTGTGCTTGGTGGGCGGTTCTCTTCTTCCTCAACAAGTCCTGGATTTCTTGATTGTTTTCGTCAAACCAGTCCTTGTTCTTCTTGAGGGAGAACCCTAAGGATTCTTCGGAGGATTGCAGAATGCTGTTTTTAATATGCTGCCAGGTAGTTTCAGGAGAGGAATCTGCAGAAACTGTGGAACGGTCTTCAAGCCTAGTTTGAAGGTTTGCCTGGAATCTCTCTCTTACTGTGGTGAAGAGTATTCTGCAGCTTAAGGAGGGAACTATTGAAATGCAAGATAGTATGATTTTATTCTCAATTCGAGTTATCCTTTGTTGCAAGTTTTATTTCTTTGATGCTTTTTAAGTTAGGAACCTCAAAAATTTATCAGTAAAAGTGTGGACCCTTTTAGACATTATGCAGGTGTTTATTGATAGATAACATACCTGAGCATGCTTTTCTTGGTCATCTTTCATAAGCCTCTTTAGTATACTTTGGAAACCCCCATGTTTAGGGTCTGCAGATAAAGAGCTTCAAAAGCTTCCATGAAAGGCTAAAGAACTCAGCTGTGTGAAGTATTCATCAGACTATTACTGAACTCGATGGGGGCAGATGGGGTAGCAGAAGATCCTCAGATTGATAGGTTGTAATGTCTTTGTAAATTATACTGTTCCTGATTAGGACTGCACAAAGTTTTAAAATATTTAAAGTTACAGAGGCTTCAAGAAGCCATTTGGGTCATTGAGTCCCACCGCCTACAACCTCAGATCTTCAGAAGTGGATTTCTAGTGCCAATACCCAGTCTTCATTCTCCACACACACTATCAAGAAACTGCAACATAAAACTTGTAGTATATAAGGCCAAACCCTACATAACTACATTCGTTGTGGATTCTCATATTTCTGAGGTAATCAGCGAATGACAAGAAATAAAGAACGAATACAAAATACTGCAGCATAGCCACATTCAGGATCATCAGTCATCTAAATAGGCCACTGACACATTAGTGCTGCTAGAGTGGTTGACACTGCAAAGCCATCATTTTTACAAAACCAGCTGAAGTTTCTGATCAAGTAGTATGGTAAAGCGAACCAAAGGAATGATTTCAGTGGTTCTTGGAAATTGAGTCCTGATTACAAAGACAAGAAAGAGAAAAGATCAAAAATATTTATCTGAGATAGGTACAAATAAAACATTAAGATACAAAATATATATTAGAATACTTTTTTTTAAGATCAAGGACATAAAATTAATTATGTGAGGCATTTCATGTATCAACATTCTTTTTAAGAAATAAAGCCACTTGTATGAACTAGCAGGCTAGGCTGTATATATTGGTACAGCACTTAAACTGAAACCTGCAGGTACGTTTCTTAGAAGTCTTTGGGACTTATACAAATGCTTCAAAGATTACTGAATAGGAATAGTCTTGAAAATGAGCAAACACTGAAATCCATGAATTTATTTTCCTGCTGGGATGGGCAGTGTTACAGCAGTGTGCCAAAACTTCTCAGGTGGCATGTTCTCATGTATTTAGAGGCAAGCTGGTCATATCCCCTCTAACTAACAAGCTATGTACAAACACCTGAACTATCTCTGCTCCCATCCCAATCATATAGAAGATTTCTTTGGCAAAATCAGCCATTTCTCAGGAAATTTCTGGCAGGAAGGCAGTATCCAGTGGAGCAGCTAGGAAGGAGCTTGCTCTTCTGAGCACTCTCCAGTGCTGTCTGGCAGGTCGTGGTCCACGCTTCGCAACACGAGACCTTCTGCATCAGAGTACAGAGCACCTGCCCTAGAGCCAGGGACTGATTATTATAAAAATAACAACAGCATTTTTCAATCTGCAGTATCAAAACCTTCTCTATTGTTCTTTTCATAAAGACATGGAAATGCAGGTAGGGAAAGGAAACAATGGAAGAACACGTCATTTATAGATCAGATCAAATCTGATAAAAGTGCATATTGTCACAAGAGAAACATCAGCCATGGTTTTGCCTGGACAGCTCTGCTTTACTGCCCCAGGGAAGAAACTGGAATACGGTCTCTTCAGGGTCCCTTTCTCCTGCTTTGCTACCTGTGCTTATTCTTTGGGAACACCCCTAAAACCTGGTGAGAGATGCTTTGTAAGAGCCCAGGCAGCCCAGTAAGAGCTGCTGTTACTGATTTAGGTATGCTCTTTCCATTCAGTGAACTGGCACTAAAGAGGGGCTGGTTTACTGATGTGGGGTTTTACTCATGTCACGTGAGGGCTGAGCTGGATCATTTCTGCACCAGGGATGCTGAAGATAATTTCTTATTACTACTATCGGTATTTTTTCCATTAAAACCTTTGTGCCATGCCTGTTAGCTGGCTGTGTGTGTTCTTGCTAACAGAGGTCACAGGTTTTTGGGTCTTGCTCATACATACTCATTTGAGGCCCTTGCAGGGTTTGAGGCTCTCACTTAATGAAATATTAAGTGTAAACTCAATTACACTGGAAGCTGGATATTTACCCAGCATAGTATGGATTTGGAGGGATACAAGGGGCACATACAACAGGTATGTGTCTTGCCGAGGTTTGGCTCCTGCTCAATAAGTGGCTTCAGTCAGGGCACTGCTAGTTTTTCTTTTTCCCCCTTGTGCTGTAGCTTCTTCTGATACAGAGGTGCTTGTGGGTGCTCATGTACCCACACCACCCTATTTGATAAGGCCCTAGTGCAGACAGGCTCCTGACAGCACCTGCAGGAGGTGCCACAAAACCTCAGGAGCAACTGCTGAAAAGCCACCTGCTCTGTGGTGCCTCAGAGCTGGTGTTTCAAAGCTCTGCGTCAGGGGTAAGACCACATCCTTCTGTTGTTCCTCTGCTGCTTTACTGCCCGGTGAAACACTCCTTTGCCCAACCCATAGAGGCCAGAGGAGGGGGTGGACAGAGGAGTGTAGCCCACCAGTGAGCAGGATCCTGAGAGCAACCCATCTGGACTGAGTGAAGAACAAGGAACTCTCATGGACAGGTCAGCTTGCAAGGCAACTTCCTCTGCTTCACTCAGTTCATCTGACCTTGCTGTTTCCCCCTGCTCTCAGGGACTTCCCACAGCTGTCAGCAATTGCGATGGTTCTGTTGTTTCCCCCCTTTCTTCTCCTGGTGGAAACCAGCAATTCTACCTGCAAGAAAGCAGGCAAAGAACAGGAGGGGAGCACTGCCAAGCATGGCAGTGTGACAATGCAAAGGACTCTGTGGATTTGTCATTATGACCAACACTTGGGAAGCAGCAGGGTTAACTAGTGAGCTGCTAACACAAAACTTGACTGCTCCATCAGGGGCAAGCACATCAGAAAGTTGGATTCTACTTCATCGTACCTAAGTGGCATGAGTGTCCCTGGAGTCATCCACCAGGTTACTTAGCACTCTGCCTTGATGAGAGACAAGTGACACCAGTGAGAGGCTCCATTTCTAAGGGCTCTCTGAGTCTGAGAAGAGAATGCAGCATGGGAGCTGTGTGGGCTGGGAGTGAGGTAGTGATACAGAGCTGTATTAAACATTTAAAGATGAGCTGACCCTGCTGTGTTTGATGCTCTGTTTCCTAATGGATACAACCACCTGGTTTCCATTTCACTTTTAGCCCCATGGACTTTCATGCAAGGCATGAAAGCAAAGTCGTGCTTCAGAGGTAGTATTTTAATTTAATTGTTTACATACTGGAAATCTTTCAGTAGAGCTAGTTTCTACACCTATTTTTGCTTTGATGCCTGCATATAATAGGCTTTGGATTTTTTATGAAAAATATTTAATTTTCAATAAAATAAATGGTTTATCCCCACCACAGTTGGTGTTCTTTTACTTTGCAAAGCAGAACAATCATCACATTAGTAATTTTAACTTGGCTAAGGTTGCATTTCTGCAAATAGGTTACTCCAGATCTCTCCTAAAGTACGTCCTTGTGGTGTGAGATAGAGAGATTCTGTGTTCAGACAGGCCATGTCCACTATAGTAAGTACCTGAAAACAGTACTAGAAAGCACGCTAAATGCAAAAATTATTGAATAAATGGTATAACAAAGTAGTCTTCATAAGCAACAAAAAAATGAGAATGATTCACTGCACTGACTGTTGGAGACACACTAGTTGACTACTTCCCGGTAGCAAATGGCCTAAGAGGAAATGTCTTTGTGAATGTAACATTGGAGGAAACTTAAAAAATAACCAGGGAAGAAAGGAATTAAGAAGGTCCCAGATGAAAGTACTAGAACTGCTTTTGAAAAAGGGCCATTTGATCCTACTGCAGATCTGGATCTGAATTTTCTAAATATTGCTTACCATTGTAATGAGGTGGATTAAATCCCTGGAACTTTGAAACAGTACTTTAGAGTCTGAATGCTGTTGTTTGAACTTCTCTAATTGAAAGACTGTGCTTTAGTTAAAGATCCTTGTAATTTAATTAAATGTTTAGTCTGATGTTTTGATGTGGTAGCTATACACTGCCATAAATGCATGCATAAAAGCTACAATCTAAAAGAAAAATTTTATCATGTTTGTATACCTTTTTGACTTCTATTACACCACTATAACTCAGGAGATGCAAAGTGCCAAATGATGTGGCATTGATGTGATTATATTTTCCTGAGATCCGTATGGAAAGCTATTCTATAAAGCATGGTTTTAAATAACTTAAAATGAGATCATGAGAGTTGAAATTAATTAAAATTGAATGAGAGTTTTATGAGATTAAAAACAAAACAAAACAAAACAAAGGAAAATCCACCTATATAAATTATTATTTTTCAACTTATAGGATTTAAGCTTTTCTTGACCATAAGAGACAGCATGGTCAGAAGAGACTGTAGTTAGTCTTTTAAATCTATAACCATGCACCAAAATCAGTAACTGGATTCTTTTTCTCAGAAACTGAAGATCCATCTGTTCCCACTGAAATCAGTTTGTGGTCAAGTAGAGGCAGAGGGTTTCTTGCTCTACCATGCTGGGTTATGCCACTGCGTGCGGGGGACTATTTGGCTTGCTAGTGAAATCAAAGGAATAGTTGTACAAGATGTAATTGTGATCACATTTAAACAGACAGAAATAAATTTTCCATTTTTACTTAATGGAGACTGTTTTTTCGAGAATGGGATGAGTTTGGTTTGGATATTCATTTCAACCTGTTTTATGTAGAAGTCTATCAGAGCACTGTATAATTTAGTCTCCTAAAAAGCCCAGGGATCAGATCCCAGTCCTGCTGTCACATGATGTCTTTAATTAACTGGAAATGCAAAGGCAGGCTCTGGGGGGTTGCAGAGGGGAAGATGCCCAGAGGAAGTCACATTTCTCTGCATGCCCAAAGCAGAACACTGGGATGGCTTTCTGCAGAGGCTGGTGGGGAAGTGCCATGGCTGTTTGGCTTCACGGTCCTGCACTCATGCATGCTGCCAGCTCTTCCTGTGCCCAGGGAACAGTGACTGTGTTGGGGATGGGCAGATCAAAACTTCAGGTTCCAGAGAGCATCAGTGAGGAGAGAATTTCAGTTTGTGTTACAGAGGGATGTTCCTAACCTGGGAGACTGGTCTGTGATCTGACTGTGCCCTAAATGTTCAGAAAGCAAGCAAACAGCTTGCAAGCAGCAAGGAAAAGATGCACATATTCTTGTGTTGGTTGTTCTTATGTTTCATTTTTTATTGTTTTTAAATTAGTTTTTAAATTAGTATTTTAAATGAGCCTTATTTCTTCTCTTTTTGACTCCTGATATTCTTGACATCTGGTACTCACCAACTCTGTCCCCAGCCTGATCACTCTGCTGGATTTCCATGTATATCTGTCTTGTGACTTTTCACTCTTTGCTGTTTTATTAATTTTTCTGGTCATGGGAGAAACCCCTCACAGATCAAGAGTTCCGTTTCAGCTTGACATGGGAGACAGAGAAGGTGCCAGAGGCAGACTGGCACATGAACTGCCATCAGTACCCACCACTCTTGATTCTCTGGCCCTAGAAAACAGACTCGTGCTCTGGTTGCAACCAGAAGAAAAGGCTCTGTCTTCTCCTGCCTGGGTGGTCAGGTCCTTGGCACGGCACTGAAAGAGGGAGCATGGAAACAAGGTGCAGAAGAGTGACCTGAATGGAGCAGGACAGACAGGGTGGCTGCAGTTGCCACAAGTACTGCTGCCTACCTGTTACAACCCGCACCAGAAAAAGGGGAGGGGGGTAACCCAGGTTCTTATCAATAAATCCCTTGGAGTGGATTAGAGTGAAATGACACTGAATAATCGATGTCTGAAAACATATATTAGTAAGGTCTATTTTAACAATTTTGTATCAACAGGTATGCTAGCATTTTGGGTGTTGTCATATAACAATGTGACATAGAGATAACCTTTGGGGGGGGGTAGGAAATGCATAAACCATTAACCGTTTCAGTCTCTGACACTACCCCAGGATCCTACCAGAGGCTTGCTAGCAAAAGCATCTGCACATGTCCACCCACAGACTGCCTCCAAGGGACTTCCCTAGGGAGCCAGACAGTCAGGAAACAGCTTTCAGAATTGTGACATAAAACCCAAATGAAACCACATTACTTCATTCCAGTCTTGTGAGTGATCATGGTACCACAGTTTAAGTGGGGAGCTCAGCCTGTCACACTGCCCCAGTGGGGTCTGTGAGTCATTCTCCCACACAGTGAACAAGACACAGAGAGGCCATGTGTTCCCTGAGGCAGGATTTTACATTTCCAGGACATACATTTCTTTCCTTTGGGAAACACCTGCCTTGAGGTGCATCATATGTATGAGACAAGTTTTGCAAACTTGTATGGAGCAGATGCTGCTCTGGGTTATCCTATCTTGTCCTATCCCATCCTGTACCATCCCGTCTGATCCTGTACTGCCCCCTCCCATTCTGTCCTGTCATAGGTGACTTTTGATTTTTAAATTCTAATTCCTTCACACCCTGGAGCCTGGGACCAGGGACTACTGCTCAGAGATCTTTACTGCACTTATTCCATAATATCTGAGCATTTTCTTCTGGCACTTTGCACAATGTGACAGGCATCTGTCACGTATTTGTTTTCTCAGCTTTTCCACCAGAAGGCAAGTGTTGTCAGTAAACCAGTTTGTTTTGAAAAAGTGTGTGTGTATAATTAGGTGTATTTGTGTGTGTGTGTGTATGTGTAAATGCAACACACATACACACAAATGCAAACTGTGTATCTGCTTCTCCTAGGGGTGTGAAATCCCCACAGAAAGCTCTGTTTGCTGTGCAGTCAAGTCAGCGCAGTCCATGCAGTATGAGAGAAGCAAAGCTGTTGTGAGACTATAAACATTTTCTAAACAATATTGCAGACAGAGGAGTAACAAAATATTCCTCAATGGAGTGGCTTTATTCAGGTTATGATGCCAAGATAGCCTCATGAGTGCAGTGATGTTCCCTGGCCACAGAATTTGTCCCGGCACCCCCATTGCTCCCAGCAGCACTTACCACAGTGCAGAGACCAAACAAGTGCTCAGCATGTAGTGTCTGTGGTACTGAGAGGCCTCAGCATCCCTTGAGCACATCTAGCAAGTGCCCATCAGCATGAGGAGGTCCTGCTGCCAGTCTTCTCCACCTTCCCTTCTGTCCATTAGCCTTTTGTACTGTTTAGTCCTTGGTCAGTGGTTATTGCTTATTCATGTGTGATGTCTGGTTGTAGCTTCCTTAGCACTTACCTCTATTGCCTTGTTTCAACCCATCACACCTAGTGTCAGTGCTGGTGTTTCCACTTGATTGCTCCAGGTCCTATTTCAGCAGGTTCTTGCAGCATTTTAGAAGGTTCTAAGACTTCACAGTCATTGGACAGCTGACTATCCCTACTGAGTCAGGACTGGCACCTAGGCGTAGGACTAAGGCAAGTTTCCCTTCACTCCTGGTTGTCAAAGTTTCCTCCAGAACCCTATGACCCTCTTCTAGAGAGTGTTTGTAGTCACACTGATTACTCTGATTCACTAAGCAGCAGAAAATCAGTTGATTGCAGGGGTTGGAGGTGTTCCTAAGACAGTGCTAAATTATGGAAGCAAGTTTGGGTACCTTGTCAATGCAGTGTAAAGCTGCCAAAAGAGCATCACTGCTCTGTTCAGGACTAGTTTGGGGCTCTACAGGCGGAGGGGGTTGTTGCTTACAGAAACCTGCAAAATCTCACTGAGTAGACGAGTAATGCAGCTACCATTGTGTTGATGTGGTGTATCCATATAACCTGTAACAGCACATGTTGTAGGTGGGCAGACACTGACAAGGACCAAGAGGTCCAACACATTTCCTCAAGGGGAGCTCTGTGGTCACTGTTCCCACCAGTTTTCTTATATCTCCTTTTATCACCCTACTATCATGCCTTTTGTCTCCTCTGGTGATATAATCTCCAAATACTGGGGATCACTGCAGGAGTCCTATTGATAGATTTGAATATCTGTAGGGGATAATTTCCAATTCCCTGGGCTAAAAGGAAAGTCCACCCTGGAGACAGAAAATTTGAATTCATCTTACTCATAGTGCTGGCATTCTTCCCAGTGAGTTTCCTAGGTATCTCCTGGCGTTGCAACAAGGGATGAGCTGAGCTGGATACCCAGCTCCATCAGACACAGCTTGGAACAGTTCTTGCATGGTTTGTGTTAGAGCCTCAATGGGATTAGCAGGGTAAGTCATGCCGCCATAGACCCCATTTTCTGGGTGCATCTAGCCCATGCGTGTAGGTTGGGTTCTTCTAGCTGGATACACTGTTGGATTGCTTACTTGGTCTACTTTTTGCCTTACTACTCCCATCTTCTGCAGTGTTGACACCCCATGCCTGCATTAGCAGCATTGCATGGGGTTCTTCTGTGGTGTGATTCCTCCACCTGAAATGTCATGTCACTCATCGCACAAAATGCTCTCCCTTGGTAGCATTAAATCCCTTGGTGCAGCTGGGGCAGTGATCACCAGGATAGATGTCAGTGTGGGCTTTTAGCAGGGACACATTCCACCACATGGGCTTTTCCTCCTCTTATCTACCACACCCCAGTGTATACTTGGATTGGCTTGGGCAGGACAGTGCTTGAATCCTATAGCTGTCAGATTAGTATTTAGCCAAAGTAGACTCCTGCATGTAGCACTCTCACGGGGGTAGGTGGTATTTTTGCATCTGAATTGCAAGCAGTTTAAATGAGGTGTGCCTAGTTGGATTGTTGTCTCTTCAGGGAATCCACAGTTTCGTTTCTCCCTTCTTAGGTGAGGGACACTTACTCCCCTCACTGCACTGGCAGTGTACCAAGCTTGAGATAAGTATGAGGCTGAAGGCTGCAAAAAAGAACCTCCACATATAGGTTGGTTTTCCCTGTGAAATTCTCCTGTCCCCTTCCTGATGGTTGACCGTTGCACGCATTTCATTCATATGCTTCCCTGACTGTTGTGTTTCACTCTCCATAGCCAAGGTGTCATTGTGTCCTACTGTGGCTACAAGGGTTGGGCTGGGAACATGTGACAGAGGTGTGGGCTGGGGAAATGTCCCAGTAGTGTCAGAGGGGAAAATTGAAGGTGAGAGTGAAGAATGGCACAGCTAGAGCCATCTCCTCAGGATTACATTCTTCCCTTATTGGATTATGAACTACGAAACCTAGTTTCTGGATAAGATATCTAGAAACTACTCAGTCCCAGAGCAACAAGTGCCTTCTGCCAACTCCTCTCCATCTGTATCTGTGCCAGGGCCAAACTTGTACTTCAGCAGTGAGGGTTAGGTCAGCTCCGTGTCGGTCATCTCTTTTGATTGAGTCTAACAACAGGCCTTCCCCTCCTTCTAGCTCACATATCACCTTGACATGGATCTTGCTCAGCAGGGCAATATTCATATGGTGTAGGCAGACCAGCCTGTTCTGCAACAGAGCTGAGTGGTGCATCCAATGGACACATCCATCCAAGCAACCTCCCCCAGTAGGTATGGCTCACAGTGGATATTTTGGTCACTGCTATAGAAACAGTGACAGAGGAGTGCAAGAAGGTTGCACTTACCACTGGTGCCGCAGGAATATGGGGCTGGGTGCAGGGCCCTGCCTTGTTCAAGTTTCACCTAGCTGTATAGATAGCAGCCATCCCTCCTTCATGTCTTTGGACAGCCACTGATCTGCGAGATTGTTGTCTTTAGCATGGATATCTGTAAAACAAAGTATAATTCACTTTTTTCAGTTCCGAACTCTACAGTTCCCACTTCCCTTGTGTCATCCTCATTATGTGAAGTTACAAGATTTCCAGTCTTCATTATCACCATTCTAAACTATTTTGCTGGATCCACCCATGAAAAACTGTATACTTCTGATCTGTCAGTGTTTTGCTTTAGTGGGAGGCCTCTTGGGCGCAGCTGCTTCAGGTAGTGATCCATGTTCCTCCTTATGTGCAGATGCACTCTGTTTCAGCAGGTTTTTGCACTAAGATCCTGCTGCCTCTGTATTTGGTGCTTCTACTGACAAGATGAATGTGCACCTTTGCTAGACAATGGGAGGCAGCCTCCTGTCTCCTGTCTCCTGCTAACAGAGTCCACGCCACCATGTGTGAGCTGGGTACATGTGTTGCTCGGTCACCCATCAGGGCTCTTGTTTACGGTGCTCATTAGGGAAATGTGCTGCTGAGCCTCTGCCTAAGGAGCTGTTCCTGCCTCAGTAGGACCCACCACTTGGTGGGAGCCTTCATGGCTTAGTGAAGGTACCAGGCCCTAGCCAGGTGCACTGCATTGGATATTGCCTCTCTCCATGTTTGCAGTTCCTGCAATATTTGTATGAGTCCTAGAGATGGACTTCCCTTGTGTGCAGGGCCAGAGTGATACTGGTCTTTTATGTGTTAGGTTATTAGGAGTTAAAGACGAAAAGAAGCTTTCTCTTAGGTCTTACTGCAAAGGAAGCAAGTCCTCAAGTCTTAATTTTCAGCATGGTGAATGAGAAAAAAAATCCTCCTTAAGGTTCATTCTGCTAGTATCAAAACATTTCATTGACTTTATCATATGGTTTACTTGAATAATTTATCACTGATAGAACATCTATCAGGTGAAAAATTAAATAAATTATAAAATAATTTTTTGTAGAAAGAAAATGTATTAATAACATTTACCTTGAAAATTAAAATAATCTTCTATTCTGACCTATTTCTACTCAGCCTAATCAGCATTTTGTGATACAAAATACTTACATGAGACATTTTTCAAAAGCTCTGAAAATAATTATCCTCCAGTAGCAGTAAAAAGCCAGGTATTCAGCCAGGAATAATATCTCAGCCTGGTACCCCAGGAAATTCCTCCTTCTATCATGTCAACCTTATTGAAGGGTGGCTTTGGTAATACTAACTGCTGCTGGTGTGAAAAGACAACAATTAACAATTATAATCACAAAATTTCTTTAAAGAAACCTCTTCCTTTTCATGGTTTGCTGGGAAGAATCTGTGTCACCTCTCTACAGTGGTTTCATCTACCTATTAACTAATATTCCTATCATGACACGCTTTTCCTTCCCTCAGTTTCAAGAGGGCTCATTCAACATTGGAAGATGTGCTGAAGTGCTACCAAGCAACAGCAGACACCTGCAGAGATACAAACATACCTCATTTATTTTTCCCCAGATGAGTTTCCATGATGATCTAAACCATCTCAAATAATCCCTGCTGTCTGAAGGTCCTGGGCATGTGCTCTGAAGTGATGGACAGAAAAGCTTGCCTATATGTAATATTTTTGAGCCATGAATAGACAAACTTTATAACAATTGATGTGTGATAAAGTCTTTTTTCTCTTTCCCAAACAGCTAATATGCCAGAGGATTATCCAGATCAGTTTGATGAAGTAGTGGACTTTATTCAAGCCACTATTAAAAGACTGAGGAGGTCACCAGATAAACAGACTCCGATTTTTTCTAGGCGGGAGAGAAACCGTCAAAATGCAGCGACAAACATAGAGAATTCCAGCAAGAAAGGAAGGAGGAATCAAAAGGGCAAAAATCGAGGATGTGTCTTAACAGAAATACATTTAAACGTGACTGACTTGGATTTGGGATATGAAACCAAAGAAGAGCTAATTTTCCGGTATTGCAGTGGATCTTGTGATGCAGCTGAGACCACCTATGACAAAATTTTAAAAAACTTAACCAAAAAGAAAAAACTGGTCACTGACAAAGTGAGGCAAGCTTGTTGCAGACCCACAGCCTTTGATGATGACCTGTCCTTTTTGGATGATAACCTGGTTTACCACATACTGAAAAAACATTCCGCAAAAAGGTGTGGATGTGTCTGACAGCTGCTTACCAGAGGCGGCACCAGTTTTCCATTCCTACTACACTGCAAAGAGAGGGACCAAGGTTCCCAGGGAAATGTCTACTCAGAGTGGAGAAAAAAGGACCAAGAACACAGAATGAGGAGCCATGAGAGCCTGGGAATGGGGGGACATGAAGCAGAGTAGAAGGATGGAGACTTTTGATATCCTATGGGGATTTAGATAAAAGCTCAGGTGGAGATGCCGATGGATGGATGGTGTGCACGCTACCTTTCCTGTTTGACTCAGTCCACCATCAGTGAGACTCAATCCATGAGGAACGTGCTTAAAAACACAACCCTGCCATACCACGCTATGTTGTAGTTATGCCATGATATACCAGTTATACCAAGAAGCTTAGCAAAGAAGTAGGTTAGAAGTACCTTACTAATCCCCTGTGCCCTCAGCTCTACTGAAAGACACATTGTGCTACTGCTCATTGGAGGGCAGTTCCTGAGTGCTTAGGACAACTCCTAAGCTATAATAAGATTAACCTTGTAAGTAAGATGATATTGGGCAAATATCAGAAAGACCAGGCTCAAGTTTTCACAAAGCAAAACAGTTCTGCTTAGTGGCTAATTTGGTTATTTCCATCTTGTATTTCTTCCTTGAGTGCAGGATTTCATTTTTCTGCTACCTATGAAAACAAGTTGAGTTTTTAAGCACTTCTTCCTAGTATAGTAAGAGAAATAACAAGCCCAGCCTACACAAAATGCGTTTCTTTAGGTTTACAAAGGACTAAAGTCACTTGCGTAACTACATTTCTATTTGGTCATTGTGAGTGAGCAGAGACTACTTGATGCAATGCATCCCTTCAGAGACATAAATATACAGAAGATATTTATTGCAATTAAGTTATTGTTATTTATTACAGTTCAGTAATGAGTCTCCTTATTTATTAAAGTGTCTTTCAAAGGTGCCAAAGTAGATGGCACTTGGGGATATAGAGAGACAAAGACGTTGGGAACAACGGTCCATGCTTTTGATTGAAAGTGTTAACTTGAATGCAAAAAATCACTTACTTTACCTTTTTTTTTCCTTTAAACAAAATCTTGATTATGTTCACAAAAGGTAGTGCCAAAGCCTGCAGCCCTTCTTCCTATTCAATAATCCTGTAGCAAATTTCTGCAGTCAAACATGTGCAGGAGCAGCAATGGCTCTGGACGAGTGAGGGTCGCAGAACTTGGCTCGACATTAGCAATTTGTTAGAAAAACTAATTTTAGTCATATTTTAAATGTAGCCACATTTTTTTTCTCACACTTTATGCCAACTGACCTCGTATAACTATTGACAAATGGAAAATAATCACATTTAGCCTTATAATTTCTTCTTATATTTATTTAAGCTTTTCCTTCCATATTTCCATATAGAAGAGGTTAAGTTCCTCTTACTAGTTAGCCCTGGGTTTAATATAGTCTGCAAGTAAACAGTTGTGTTAAATAACGAGAGTGTTTTGTATAATTTGCTGAAACATTACAGGATTGTACCCATGCAGCAGAACAGTCCGAGTTTCCTTAGGATGAGGGAGGTGGTGCAGTAAAGGTGTTCACATGTGACCGCTAATGCAAGCTCTCGTTCTGGAGACATTTTTTGCAAAGGAGCAGGAGTACAGGTCACTAGACATACCTGACAACTGGTGAAGCATCAACTCCCACAAAAACAACATGAAAAAAAAATTCCTACTGAAAAAGATGGTCCAACCGTTTATCTCATGCATGCAATGGCTCTCCATACTCATTTTGCCCCAGGCCCCTTGGGGCACCACTGAGGAAGGGTCTAGAGGTCAAAAGAGTCCAGAACAGGCATAGAAAGATGCACCAGGTGTATGGCATATAATTCATCCCTGACTTCCGCTGCTTTCCTGGGCGGATGGAGGCTGGCCCCAGAGAACCACCCGCAGGGTCTGTTCTCACACTGCCAGGGAGACACCTTACCCTCCACGCTGCTTAGGGGTGGTGACACCACCAGCACTGGCATGATGTGGGTACTAAAAGCCTGCCAAGCTGAGGGTCAGCTGCGCTGCTGTGCAGCTGACAAGTGACAGCGCTCAGAGGTGTGCTTTCCCTGGCCCCAGTTGCTGAAAACAAAACTTGCCCCAAAGCATTTTCTGCGCAGCTTGAAGAGGCTGCAACCAAAGCAAATCTCTATGTTCAAAATACAAAAGGGTAAAGTTTGTGATTTTTTTTTTTTTAATTTTTTTAGGGTATTTTTTTCTTTTTTTTTTTTTTAGGTTGTTGGTTTTTTGAGGTTTTTTTTTAGTTTTCAGACCTTGCTGAAGACAGGAGTGTGCTTCTCTGGATTTTTTTACTTCACCTGCAATTATATGTCTCAGTCATTTGTGTTAATCAACCAAAGTTCTCTACAGACTTTATTTTTGTACAATATTCATTTTATAACTTTTTACGAAATAAAACTCATTTCTATTGTTACCTGGTTGTTGCTTGTGCTTCCCCGTTGTACCACTTCCAAGTTACAGCGTTGCCCAGTTCCCGACAAGCATTAGGTGATGCTGAGAAGCCAGCAAGTCCTCTGCAAAGTGGAGCTTTCTTATCTCACCACCATGTTTAGTGTGGATCCGTAGCTTCTTAGCAGAACATAACGTTGTTGGGTGACTGCAATAACTGACTTGAAAATGCACGGTAAGCAGTGACAGTAATCCACCCAGTGGCAGACTTGAAGGCTGGGGTTACGCAAGCTGTCCCTTGCCCATATTAGGCTGTAGTGTCTTCGTGGTGGCCTTGGCTATGCATGGTCGCTATTCCTGCACTTGGAGGAAATTTGCATTTTGCATTGCTAATCCAGGCGTTACATCAGTTGGACTAAATTCAATCCACTTTGGCAGTTCTTTTTCCTTCATCTTCAAACAGGAAAATAAAACCTGAGGAATTTTTTTTCCACCATCATCATGGAAAAGATGAGGACAGGTTTTATGGCTGTGGCCAGCAACATTTTCTCAACTGTTTTGTGTTAAGTGCTGCAATTCCCATCACACATAAGAGCCCATAAACGCACGCAGACTTACAGGGTTCAACGCCGGACTCTGTACTCCTCAGACTTCTACAGAGAGGAAGAGGGAGCATCTGAGCAGCGAGCCAGAGAGCAGGAGATCAAACACTCTTAATGGGCAGCATATGGATGCCTTGGTTTCATTTGTGCTGATGGGGGCCATGCACGCAGCTGTATCCCAGCTGCTGGAATGCAAAGCAAAGCTCGCAAGCCCTGCCTTTGAAGCACACGGTACTGAAGGCATTCCTCCTCACATGCCACCGCCTCCACCCCTTGTAGCAGAAGCCCATCAGTCCATCCATGACAAGCAAAAGCTGCACACATTAAGTGTTTGGTATGGGAATGAATTGCAGCTTCATGTTCAGAGGAGATGGTGCACTTTCCCAAGAGTTCGAGGGAGTGTCTTCGTAAAATACAGCTGTGAGGTGCTCTGAAGTTTAATCTCCAATCTTAGAGCCCAAACCTTCTGTCTGCTCTTGCATGGATGGGGAAGCACAAAGCCAATGCAGAAGTCTTGCTTGGCCTTATCTGAGGCTTTGAGTGGGTCACGTAACAGGTGGCAGGAGTGGTATTGCTTGCATGGAGCTGTTTCACCCTCCTTCCCCAACCTTCCTGGTGAGAATGATATTGGAGAGAACAGATGGGGCTTTGCTATTTCAACTCCAGGCTCACCACTCCTGGGCTGGCACCTTCAAGCTCCTTTTCTGGTTAAAGTGAGGCTTGTGGTATTTTCCTGGCACCTTGCATGCATTAAAGCAGCTTGAAACCTTCAGCTGGCAGATTGTGTAAAAGATTTCAAAAAGGACTTAAACTTTCATTTGTTACTAGGTAGTGCCAGCACTGGGAAACATTATGTTGCTGCTTGAGTAGCAAGGAGAGCACTACCCTGGGTTCCTTCTAAACGGATAAGACATGTCCCAAACTAGACAGATTTTTTTACAAGAGAGAGGATGATCCAAACACCATAATTATTTACACTTACTCAGCACAATCAGGAGGACATTAGAAGTCTTATTACTTGACATCTTGATAAGACTTTTTTATTTCTTTTATAATTTTGTGTTGGATTTTGTTGGATCAGTTCGCATTGTGCTGCCAGACAAGAATGGTTGGTTAGAGACTTGGGACAAATTATGAACATCTAAGGAAAAAGCAGGCGTTTTAAAAGGAGGGCATATTTAGTGATGCAACTTGGAAGTCCGATCCTCAGTGAGTCCCCTTCAGCAGAAGGGATTGCAGCCATGTGCATTTCCACAGGCAGTGTCACCTACAGACAGGGCATCGAGAGAGAAACTGTCATAACAGCAGGTCCTTCTGCCATCTCTCCACATGCTCCATCCCACAGCTGTCTGGTGCTGCTTGTCTCAGTACAAACAGGATGAAATGGGCAAAACTGAGTTTGATTTTAGGTTTTTTCACCACTTCCCGCAAAAGGGGAGAAAGGACAAAAGCAGCCAGTGCCTCAGTCTGTAGCAGCACAGGAGGAAACCAGAAGCAACCTCAATCCTTGCAGTCTGGATGACTAAACAAAAATATAGAGGAAAATATCAGGATGAAGAAAACAAATGGAACTGACACATTGTATAAATAGGTCTTCAAATGTCATGCATGGCTGGAACAAAGATGTTTTGTTCCAAAGCAAGAGACAGCTTGAAATGGCTCAGTAATACACATTGAGAAGTTTGCTTATTTGGAACAGAGCTCTTCTAATGAAAAGGTTAATTGTGTTGCAATGGAAAAGAAAAAAGGCATAGCAGAGGCCAGGCCTGCACTCCTCACCCTAACAAAATTTCCCACTGGCTCAAAGTGAAGATTTTCAATCACAAACATCACAGACCTGAACTACTAACATTCCAATAAATTATACAGTAGGTATATTCACGGGTCAATAAGAATAACTAAATAAACCATACATTCCAGCAGCACTAATCCCACTGGCTTTTAGGCAAGTTGCAGCAGCATCCAGAGAGAAACATGGTGCTCAGCTCAGCCTGAAGCAAGGAAGTTTCCTTGAGCGGGCACCAATCATCAGTACTCAGGGTTGGCACCAAGACATCTTCACTTGCTCTTGGTTTTTTCATTTTGAAACTGCAGCATTTTATTCACTTTTCCCCAAACGGTTCACTCACAAATGAAGTGAAGAAATGGCAAATAACACAATGGGCTTTTGAAGGCTGCAAAGGGCTGCTGTAATTACCCACAGGGCTGACGCTATGTCTGCAACTTCTCCAGCTTTTTGACAGCAATCTGAGCCCTTCCACATGTGGAAGTTTTCTCCTGTGCCCCAGACCCTTGATTTCCTGTCTGCTGGCACACTGGATAAGGAAAGCTCCCTTCTCTGTCACTCTAGGGAAGGTACAAGCATCAGTCCCCAGTCCAGAGTTGTACACCTTATCCCCAAGTGGTCTTGGCAGGTCTAAAGCCACCCACATCCTCACCAGTACTACTCCATTGACTGTTGTGGAGTTACTCCCGTTTCATAGGCACGTAAATAAGTATATCAAACCTGTTTACTTTCCTAGCAATATTCACATACAATTAGAAAGACTGAATCCTTGTACAATCCCCCTACACTTTCTATTTCTCTTTCATAGAATCATAGCGTGAATTGGGTTGGAAGGGACCTTAAAGATGATCTCATGCCAACCCTTCTGCCATGGGCAGGGATGTCTTCCACTAGAGCAGGTTGCTCAGTGCACAACCTAACATGTCCTTGAACAGTTCCAGGAATGGGGCATCACCAGCTTCCCTGGGCAACCTGTTCCAGTGTCTCACCAGCTTCACAGTTAAGAATTTCTCCCTAATACCTAAGTCTACCATCTTTCAGTTTGAAGTCATTCTGCCTTTTCCTATCACTACATGTGTTTGTAGGAAGTCCATTTCCAGGTTTTTTGTAAGTTTTTAGGTACTCTTTAAATACTGGAAGGCTGCTCTGGGTTCTCCCTGGTGCCTTGTCTTCTTCTGGCTTTAATAACCCCAGTGCTCTCAGCCTGTCCTCACAAGAGGGGTACTCCAGCCCTCTGATCATCTTCATGTGTTCTGGGGTTTCCATAGCTTTAACACATTTCATTGTACTATGATCATGTTACTAATTCCTCTTTTTTTCCCACTGGCACTCACCCACAGCTTTCTCTTCTTTGACTGTCTTATGACTCCCACATTAAACTCTGGCTTCACAGATGCTGTAAACATGTCCCATAATTCTTATTTCAGGTTAAAATCATTCCCCTCTGAGATCCAGACAGGGGTCAACAGGCGTTTCTTGCTAGCATACAGTATTATTTTTAACAGCAGTTTCAATCTGAGGATTAAACATTTCCTTTAAAATCTCACAGCTTAGAGATCAGTTTTGGATAATTCTGTATTTTGAAAGATAGAGAGACTCCTTTCCTGCAGGACTAGGCAAGCTCTCTGGGGATGAAAGACAGGGCAGGATGAAGACCTCTCAGTACCCCATCTTTCGCAGTGTCCCGCAGCTGAGAAAGGAAGGAGTAGAATAAAAAAGCAAACTGGGAGTGGTATTTTCCCTGAAAACCCCACCCCAGATCCAACAATTTGCAGTTCAGAACATTCTGAGCCAGATGTTTTATCAGTGTCCAACAGTCTTTGGCAGGTCTGTCTCACTGGGAAGGTACCCAACATCCTCCTTTGTGAATTAGAGCTCCCCTGAACTCTGGGGCAATTTAATTCTGTGCAATGCAAGCAAGAGCTTCTCTGCTGGCACTGAAACTCCATTTCATCGGTGGCCTACTCATTCCCATGTCCCGATGAGTTCCCAGATCTCCTCCACCTTCATAGTCCACATGGATCTGTCCAATCTGAGGAGCCCTTATATATCTCACTATCCATGTGTCTTTTCTCTCTCTTCAAAATGGACCACATTCCTCCGGAGGGGAATGTGTCCCCATTAGGATGCTGGATAGGAGCAAACCCTGGATTTCCACAGAAGACCATCAATATTTTCCTTTTTGTTTTCCATTCTGTTTTCAGGAATTCCTTTCAGGTGCTGGGTGGGGAACTCATCAGAAACATGACTGCAGAGGCAACATGCTGTGTGTGTCCTTTTGGGAATCTCCTTTATTTAACACAGAACTTTTGCCAGCTCTCAGGTCTGAACCTGACTAACTCCAGTTGTGTTGGTCTATACAAGTTATCACATGGCAGCCAAAATAATATTTCTTTTTACTGAGATATAACCATTGTGTGCAGTCACCGTGGAGCCACAAGGCATTGCCCCAAGGCTGGGCCACTGTGCTGTGCCCACAGACACCCATCTCCCAGAGCTGTCCATGTGTGGAGACCCCAAGTCTCCAGGTTTGAGGCACACACAGTGACTTAGGAACATGTCTTGTCTCACTGTACACAGGAAGTTAAAGGGACTGATCCTCTGGGAGTGACCCAGAGGGCTGCCTTAAATCAAAAACGGTCATAGACAATGACCTTCTCGAAAAGTAATTACAGAAAGAAAGGATATGGCAGTAGCTTAATGACAAGCAAAAGTGATCAAGTGCCACTGTACACAAGGGGTTCAGGGAGAAGCCAAAATCTGGCACAGGCTGCCCGCCCCCAAGCTGAGATGATCAATGGAAAAGGGTTTCTGGCAGGCAAGGAAGCAACTGTGTAAATGCAAAAATGTATCCAAAAGGGAAAGTTTCTGTGGCTTTCACATGGACCTGGTGCACACCACAAGGAAGAAATGAAGATAGTCCAATGGGCTGTTTGGGAGGAGCTGAAGAAAGGATGGCAACAGATTTTTTTGGTGTTTATCTAGGACATCAAATTCTGCTTACAGCAAGTGTTTTCCTGTCAAGGATATCTGGTTTCATTTCAGCTACAAATGTGAACCTCATTTAAAAACCCTGAGCAAGTCAGCGATAACAAGACATTTTTGCAAGGAGTACAGAAACCTCCCTCTCTGATTCTGACAACCAGTGAAACAAAATTTGGAATACTTGGAAAAAGTTATCCAAAACCTTGGAGTTTTTTCTGTTAGTCTATTAAGGACTTGGTAACAGCTTCAGCTGACTTCTTAGTGTCAGTAGCAGGTGACTGTTATAGGACAATGCAGGTAAATCTCAATAGTAGGCTGTGGTTTGTATTTGACTGTCAGTGAGTGTATATTATGTGCTAGCCTGAACGAGTGAAGGACCTCTGTGTCATACCTTCTCTTTGGGATAGCTGCTCTGGGAAGATTGTTTTAAATACCTTTAAATCTTTGTTTGTTCTTTTAGAATAGATGTGATATTGGCCACATTTTATGTAAACAAATCTTACAGATTTTTCTTACACGACATTGGTAACCTGACATGACATTCCCCTACATGACATGCCTTTTTGCAGAAAGTGACATAATGCACAGCTTAAAATTGTTTCATCTCATCTGAAGGACAAATGAAAAGCAGGAATGTCCAGAGTTGAGGCCACAACAGTGTTATTGTGTTTAGGTCATGAAAGTTCCTTAAAAATTTCATGTATTGGTTTAACCTGTCTCATGATAAATCATAGATCTCCCCTATCTTCTTTGATAACCACAGACTCAGAAGTTTACTTTAGAATTAGATTGTGTGAAGATTTTTAAATAATTATGATAAAGCCTTGCTTAAAAAAAGGTGATCCCACATGGTCTTAGTCATGCTTAAGCACCTCTTCCAATGTTGTAAGTCATTAAATAGGACAGCCACTATATAGTTTTATGGCTGAGTCTGCTCTCTGCTACTCATTTAATCGTGTTTTATTGTTAGCTCTTCTCAAACTGTCATTCCTTATATGCTTTCTGTAACACATATCCATCCCCCTAGTCCCACTCATCATTTGGTACTATTGCATCTTCTTTAGCCTGTTGATTACATTTATAGATTTTTTTTTTTCCAAGAAACAGCATATTTTTAAAACAGGGCCCCTTTTTAGTGCTTTGGCTCAGTAATTTCTCACACACTAGAAACGGCCCAGCTGATGTCTTGATCTTTATATCCATTCCCATCCAAGAAATATAAGCAGCAGTGAAAACTCAGTGTACTGATTCCACCTTTCTTCAGGAGCCTCCATGGAAAAGCCCTTTCCAGCTCTGCTCAGTAACACAGATGCAGAAGCTGCACGTGCAGTGGTTCTCTGACCTCTGCCACCCTCCCTGAGCATAGACACTGTAACCATGGGCAACGAGGCCATCCCAGTGCAGAAATGCAAACATTTGTCCACATTCACACCCAACAAACACCACCGATGGCATGACACTGCAAACTGGTGTTATGTAAATGTGTAGTGGCTTCATTGCACACAGGATTTACTGATGCTACAGGACTGTCCATACAAAGTCTAGAACAGAATAGAACAGCCTAGAACAGAATATTTTCCACTGGAAGAGACATACCATAGTCATCTATTCCAACTGCCTAACCACTTCAAGCCTGACCAAGTTAAAGTCCTCTTAGTCAGATCCAAAGAATAGCACACAAGATCAAGGGGAGAGATGCCGGTTCAGTGATTACCAGCCTCATTTAGACCTGCAGGGATTCACACAGACAACTGTTTAGCAAGAAGAAACAAGCAAATACTCTGATTCTTGGACTTTTATGCATTTCCACATACAAATATTTTAAGAAGAACAGTAAAGATTGACTGTTTTTCCTATGCTTTTTCAAACTCAGCAGTTTGCTTCTCCATGAGAAGAAGTCAGCTCAGCAAAGCGGAAACCTTTTGTGATAACTCATCCGTTCAGCCAACGCTTCCCATGGCAAGCAATGAAGGGAGCTCAGCTCCCCTCTCCCATGGATCTCACTCAGCATGTCAGGCTATACAACAAAGCTGAAACAAAGTGCTCTGGCATTGTAGAGAAGAAGTATCCCACCAGGTTTTTTAAGAAATCTTCAGCTACCAGCTTGTGGCACTGGATTTCCAATACTAGTCTGCAAATATGTTGTGTCCATCCTGACAAGTCCTGTGATCAGCCAGCTGATGAGATGCTAATAAGGGCATACACATACACACTTTCTAGGACATGGTGAGACTGAAGACAAAGGCAAAAAAAGCTAGTCCCTTCTATAACTAACAGCTACAGAACCCTCCTGCTGAAGATAGTGGAAGATAGCAACAACTCTTACATCATCAGTTTAAGAGGAACAAAAAATCACTGGAAAAGATAGTCCTAAGGTTGCATTAAGTCACACAATTTTAGTTTTATAACCCATGTACTTTCTAAGTGTTCCCCAAAGGCCTAACTCTTGCTCTAGTCTGCCTATGTTGCAAAAACTGCTCAGTAAATGGGACAGATGCGAGTGCAGGGAGAAAGCAGAAATGTGCTTGGAGCTGGGACGCTGAGCTGCAATACCACTATTTCAATCCAGTTGAAAAAAACCTATTTTTTTTGAGATCTTACAGAGAGCAAAGCATGTGTGTTTCCCAACCTCGGTAGGGGTCTGGTTGAGAGGAGCCCATTTCAGTTGCTGGAGCTCTGCACATCAGCTTTGCAGATTTGCCAGCTCCCCCTGCAAGATGGCCTGCAACATGTGTACACATGGTATCTGGCAACAATAATTCAGTGAAAATGAAAAATACTTCTCATTCATTGCAAACAAATGGGTACAGTGCAATCCCAGGCAAACTTTCCCAAAGCAGGCAGCTTTCTGGATTAAAAAAGAATAGAGTGAAAAAAGAGTGTAGGGGCCTGGAGTACCCCAACAGGAAATGCGTGGGAACGGTTACTTCAAAGAGTGGAATAGATATCTAGAAAAAGAACAAGTTTCCAAACGCAGCCTTTGCATTCTGGTCTGAGAAAGCTGAGCTTTTCCCGTGGCCAGCACAGGCGATTGCACCTGCACTGACAGGGCTGAAAACCATGGCCACCATCACTGCCCTGCTCATTGCTTATCACCAAGTTATTCCCAAAACAACCACTTCTGGCATTCTAAAGCCCAGTGATTCTGCACGTCTGGGCATCTTCTGAGAAATAAACAGGCCTTCATTTACTGCCAGGTTTCTTCCTTGCAGAGGTTTTGTTTACCAGAGCTTGTGATACCAGCACTCAAGGCGACTGGAAGAAAAAAACCCATGGGAGAAACCTTAGAGGATAGTCCCAAAGCTCATCTAAACAGGGATGTTCCAAATGAAGGCATCAGAGCCATGACAGCTAGTAACAGTTGACACAGCTCAGAGCCATACGGCCATACAAATTTTGAGGAAACCAGCTTGCCTCTATCTGCATCTACACTTTTACTTAATGGTCCTCCTCAACCTTCACTGATACAAGACTGACAACTATTCAGAAAAAGGCCCAGCATCTAGGTGGAAAAATGTGTGGCATATGTACCACTCCTAAGCATGAAAAAGCTTCAGCACTTAACACAGGTGAGCAAATAAATCACCTTTAAGAAACATATGACAGGAAATTCAGTTTGGCTTTGGATTGTATCTGGTGTGAAAGCTAAGGCACATCAGTATGTGTGGATAAAATTTAATTCTCCCTTTACTTTCAGCATACCTGTATTTATTTTTACATGTCAACGATGTACAGCATTCATAAGTTGTCTTAGTAATAGGACCTCAAGACAAACATAACCAATTTCATAGCCAAAAACCAAATGCTAACATCAATAGCTCATCTGATCTCTCCAAATCAATCATAAACCTATAAATTCACTGTAGCACTTCTATTATCATTGGTTTAAAAGCTATGAATGGGCTTTCCTGAAGATTTACAGGGAATAACAGCTGGTGGCAACATCACCTGGGACTCTAGACAGGAGAGGTCTGGTTGAGAGTTGTTTTGCTTTCCCTTGTAAAAGCTCTGTTGTGTTTATTTCACTAAAGTTTAACTTGGCTATGATTTCACGACTCCTGAATTCATGCAGCCCCTTGGCCAAGCCATAGAATAGCAACTCAATAAAGATGAGTGACATCATTAACCCAATACAGTAGCTATTCAGATGTACGCTGTGGTCTCCTTACATAATCACCTAATTTTAGCTACTGAGAGAGCCACATACAGTGCCACAGTGTATTATGAGCTCTGAATAACTGCCTAATATTCAGATGCTTTTTCCAAGGTTATTTTATTTCTCTGAGTTTTAAAATTATTTCCTTACACAGGTCTCTAGGTGCTATTTTCCCCTAAGGAAACCCTCACTTCAAAACCTGTTCAAGGCTTCTGCTGCTCCTGATCACTTTGACACATCATTAGCTGGTCATTATAGTTGTAATAGTGCTCATGGCACTACTATAAGCCAGGACCTTGGGATTTTATAATGACTGTCAACAGGAACAGACCTAGAAAACAGTAAGTTGATACAACCTTAATTCAAGCACCAGACACACGCATGCTCAACTAAAACCACTTGGTTTGATAAAAGTAGCTGTTTCTTGTAGTTTTACAAAATGTCTATGAAAATACTTTTTAAACAAGAATTTTTTTCGTCCAAGGACTTTTTTTTTTGCTAGGTTCTAAAACAGTAGCATCAGCTAGCCCTCTACCCTGCAGTCTATCAAGAACAAAAAGGTGCATATTAACGGCATTATTGGTACAAGTTCCAGATACAAATTAAATGTGGTAGCTTTGACATGCCAGCAGTAGTGTTGGAAATCCCACAGATGGCTGTTCCACTTTGGAAAAACAAGAAGGCAGGGCTTTCATTGCTGGAATCCCAGGCATGATGTGCACCCAGGCACTGTGCACACCTTCCAAGTTATGTATTATGCACAGTGCACACTCAGGTTCCACGTATTACATACAAACCCAACAGTCCTCTTTCATCCAATTTACCTTTCTTCAGCATTTTTTTCTGACATTTTTACACAACTATGTTCTAGCACTGAGAATTGTACCTTCATAGTCCTCCCTTTTTCTGGAGTGTTTTTCATCTAAATGACTTAACACACTAAATCTCAGAAGTTCTAATTGCTAATTGCTTAGAGGTTCCTCTGCTTGTGGGAACTTAATGAAAAGAGGTTGACAGATTTATCTGCAGTTACAGAAAAGCAAAGACACAAGACTCTCCATCAAGAGAGTCATATCAAGACACTTTACTATGGAGCATGCAGAAGGAGATGTTGATTCACTTGTTACAATCCCCAAACCACAGTTCTGCTAATCCCCACCTTCTCCGTACTGGACATTTGACTTTCCCTCTCAGCACACTCTCCTTCACTGCAGCCCAGAGCTGTTATTCAGCCAGGAGAGCTGGCAGCTGGTCCCTGTCCCTTGTGCAGTGAACTAGCTCACCTCAGAGATATGCTTGCATTGTGCTGGTGCAGACTCACTTCTTCCACTTTGCAGCACTATGATCTGCAGACATGACTCTGGCCCAGCCTTCAGTCCAGTTAAAACTAGTGTCTTTGTGACAATTTCTGGAAAAACAAACATGCTAAAACCCAAGGCAACATCCTCTGTTGGCTTAAATCATGGCAGCTCCTTGACATTCATTTCCATTAGCAGAAGTGCTGGCTCCTGAATTCCAGTTCACTCTGTGCTACTGGCACAATATTTTTGATTGTGGAGTGAAACAAATCATGTTAATGTTGGGAGCTGAATGTTGTGCTACAGAGGACAACCAGCCCAGCACAGACACCCCCCCCCCCCCCAACATTGACTCTATGTCTGGTGATGCCATGGTAATTGACAATAAAAATTCTCCATGTGGCAAATATTGACTGGAAAAATACGTGGTAAAAAAAAAAAATAGCATTTAATCATTGGATTAAACCAAAGCCCAGCTGTGCAGAAGTACTGAGTGAAGCAAATGGCAATTCTGATCATGCCTTGGGAGAGGGAAGACAGTCCAGCTGTCCCACTAGGATCCTGTTTGTTTGTCTAGGCATTTATAAACAGCATAAGAGAAACAACAAGGTTTGATTCTGCCCAGATTGTTGGAATGCAGCCCCTGCATTCATTCTGGCAGGCAGAGGGCCCTACGTTTGAGATTCTGAACACTTTTTACCTAAAAAACCCCTGGCTTCCAAGCAGTGCAGTGTGATTCAGTAATAAACATCATCAACACTGAGACTGGGCTGTAGAGAGCCAGCAGCATTCTTGCTTCCCTAAGGAAGTGCCACGTTCCTTGGCCAAGTGCATGGAACAGCACACCAGGAGGAGCTAGTTAAGGAGCAGAGTGAAGGCAGACAACCACAACCTAGAATTAAGCAACATGTTAGTCGGGGTATATCTCCAAAGGAGCTTTTTCAACCTGAATTGCCAGGGTGATATGCCCACAGCCTGAAGGATTCAGATTGTCATGACAACCAAATGGCTATTGATACAGATACTCAGTGCTGCTTGTACTCAGTTACAGCCACAAACCCACAAAATTCACATTATAACAACAAGGTGAGAATAAGTCCCTGGTTCAGAAAGGCGGTGTAGAGACTTCTGTCTCTACCAGAGATATGCTGGCAAAGAGCACCAAAGGGACACTGAAATAGCTGAACTATATTCCTAGATCTGTCATCAATCTGATTCTGATTTACTCTCCTCATCTTGTATTTCTGTTTCTTTAATCCTGCCATAGTAGTTGTTTTTCCCATTTAGATTCTTAAAACAGATTCTCTAATCATAAGTTTCAGAAGAACCTAATAGAATAAAAGTCTGAACTTGAAAAAGCATTCTTGTAAGCAAGGCGAAAAGGAAAAGTGGGAAGTGGGGACACTCTCGAGAATTCAACTAAATTACTTCCCTTCTTCCCCCTCTTCCCCCAAAGAAAAACACTTAACAACTCTTACAGAACTGTTTAAGCTCAATTGTATGCCAGAGTAGAACAGCATGCTAGGCAGCAAAACAAGTGATTAAAAGAGACGGAAAGTACCACCGTGGTACTTACATCACTTCCAGAACTAGAGCTTCTTTCTTATTTTTGTAGTGTAAACATGAGTTAGTAAAAATTGACAAAGGAATCCTACAAACTAGCATTTTATAGAGCCTGAACCAAAAAGATTATCACCTTGTGAACAGCAAAATCTATCATTGTATTTGGGAATGTGATAGTTGTCATCTTTATTGAAAGCTGCTTCTTCTGTCATCTTTCTTGCATCACAGAATGATTTTGCAATGTTTTTGGATTACATTATGGAGCCTATGATAATTGGCACATTTATTTTTTAATGACCATTGGCTGTGATGCATGGGTGCACATCGTCTTCATCCCTAACCTTCATCCTACAACTGGCCTGGAGAGTCCATCTGCAAGTCCCACTAATCCTGATAAGGTTTCCTAAAAAAGTGTCGGTGCAATAGTATCCCACAAGCCTGAACTTCACAGCAGAGGATAAGTAAATATGGGTGCCTCAGCACTGGGGAAAATCCCACCAAGAATAAAATTTTCAGCACCATGCAAGTCTAACACTCCTCTCTCTATTTTATTTTTTTTCTTTTTCATTTTGTGGCTCTCTGGGCTAATCCAGTGCATTGCTCCATTCTGCAAAGGGTTAATATCAGTGGCTTGCCTAAGCATCCCAAGACACAGCCCTAATTAAGATGAACCCCCCCCAAGGCAACTGCTCATCCACACAGTAATGTGCTACCTGACATGTAGCATGTTATTTCTTTGGCATAGATCTCTGTATAGCATGTCCCTATAACCAAAAGAAAAAAATATATGTACACATACCTATGTATATGAATGGTTGTCACAATAAAGACGACTTGATCTCAGTTACTTTAGCAGGTCATGTGCAAAAGAATTATAGTTTAGTCATATATTTTTTTGTCAGTGTAACACAGAACACTCCTTTCAGAATAATTTTCTAGGCAATCCCTAGCATTCAAGGATAACCTGTCTTCCGGTAGTCACTGCAGGATGAGGAAGACCTTTCTGTGAATCAGGAGCCTGCTACACTGGCATTGTCCAAACATCAAATTTTACAAGGATCATGGATCTGGAAATTAGGCATGGGGTGTTTAGTAATTTAAAAATGCGGTTAACTGTTTTCCACCATACTACATATGGACAATTTATAATGGGTTGGTATGGTGGGTTTGGCTGGAGTTAATTTTCTTGACAGTGGCTGGTATGGGGCTGTGTTTTGGATTTGTGCTGAACACAGGGTTGATAATACAGAAATATTTTTGTTAGTGTTGAGCAGTGCTCACAAAGAGCCAAGGTGTTTTCTGCTTTTCATATTGCCACACTGGTGAGGAAGTTGTGAGTGTATGGGAAATAGGGAGGAGACATGGCCAGGGCAGGTGACCCCAACTGACCAAAGGGATATTCCATACTGCGTGATGTCATGCTCAGTATATAAAGTGGGGGGAAGAAGGAGGAAGGAGAGGACAACTGACATGATGGAGTTTGTCTTCCTGAGTAACCATTACATGTGATGGGGCTCTGCTCTCCTGGAAATGAATGAACACCTGCCTGCCCATGGGAAGCAGGGAATTAATTCCTTGTGTTGCTTTGCTTGCATGCACAGCTTTTGCTTTCCCTATTAAACTGTCTTTATCTCAAGCCATGAGGTTTTTAACTCTTACCCTACTGATTCTTTCCTAGATCCTACGGGTGGGGGAGTGAATGAGTGAGTGGCTGAGTGGGGCTAAACCACAACAGCTGGCAAGTCCAATATTAGGCTTATTTTTTTCATTATTGTATTTCCTTCAAATCTCTATACATAGTTTACACAGCAAGGGGGTGGGGGGGCTGGAGGTGGAGGGAGGGGGCCCAAGGAGGAGGAACAAATCCCTAAATGTTTAATGGGTTGTTTTTATAAGGGGAAAAGGGGAAAATGTGTGTCCCTATAGAACATTCACAAGAAATTCTAAAAGAGAGGACATGAAGCACATTGTATGGATAAGAGCAGAACTGGGAAAAGATCAGCAGAATTGCTTTCTGAAATGTAAAAATTTCTAAACTAGAGAGAGACTCTTCCTGCAACATCCTTTAAAACTCTAGGATTTTAAAGATGCAAATAGCTGCAATTACAAGCAGGAGAAAGAAAGCAGTTTTTTAAAGCTGATGGGAGATAAGAGTTTGCCTCAGACAGCTAAATCTGCAAGACTGCAAACACAAAGAAGCACTTTTGACTTGCAGTACACATGACATCAGACTCAGGTGCTCACAAAAGGAGATGCCTCTGCACTGTATTCACCAAGCTGACTTCAGAGGAAAGCCATCCCAATCACTTCTCTACTCTTCAGTGGCTGTGAGACAGAAGGTGTTATGCTCTCAGCCCAGGTGTCACTGAAGCTGCTCGGTTGGGAGCAATCCAAAAGTTCCACATGCATTTTGTCTGTCTTGTCAGAGGAAACACAGAAACACAAACTGCCATTCACCACCTCTGGTGTAGCTGAGAGTCATCCCACCACTGAAGAAAAAATAATCTGCATTTTGAATAATCATTTTCCAGATGTGTTATTTTGCATTTGTCAGGGTGACTCCTTGTTATTTCCTGCTTCTTTTTTTTCAATGATCTCTGCAGTATTCTTCTGTATCATCTGTTAATTTCATTAACATATTGCTTAATGATCTTGAAGGGGGTAGCTCAAAGTGATGTTACATAAAACCGGACATAAATTCCCTGTTCCTGCAGCATCCCACTGCTCACCTCCCACTCATCTCTGTGCCCTCTTCTTTATCATGGCCTGTTTCCTCATCTTCTGCAAGAGCTCACACTGTGCATAACATATCATTTTCAGGTGAAAATTCCTGAGCCAGTGGGCATTAGCCCCTTAGTCTGGGATTGCTTCTGGTTTTCCTTTGACTGCTACATCGTACCTTTAAGGATTGAATTAAATTCTCTGAGTTGTTACAGTAAAACAGTTATGCACCAATTCTGTGATCGACTAGTAAGATTGGGGACATCCCTATAGACACTTCATTGTGACAAACTGGAGTGGTATTACTGTAACAAACCGGGTATTTCATATTCTCCAAAAATTATTTTTTTTAACTACTCACTCAGCCATAACTAATTAAAATATGTATCAAGATATTGAAATTATTCTATGAATAATCAGGGAGATCTTACTTGAAAATACTGTAAAACCTTAGAGCTCTTGATATCGCTGCTTGCAAAGGCTGTTTTGAACATGCTGATCTCTCTATTTGGGATATTCCTGATGTTTGCCTCTGATCAGTCAGATAATTTTAAATGAAGAGTCAACTGCAAACTGTACACAAGCTTCCTCACAAAAGGGACCCCTTGCTGATGCTCCAAGTCATAGTGTTAGCAAATCTGACATTTGTTTGCTAAGACATGCATTTCATTAGAATTTCGCACAGACTCTAAGTCCTTTGCTTGCATTACCATTGCAAACTTGGGTTTTGCTGCACTAGAGGGATGCCAAGTGACAATGGGAGGGAATAATACAGAAAAAGGATAATCACCAGCTGGCTTAGAATGGCTGCACTACAACTTTTGCAGTGTATGTGAGACAAAGAAGTGTGCCTATATACGATCACACTACTACAACAAACGTATGCATAACAAGAGAGTCACAATTGTTATGCACACAGTACCCAGCAGGTGCCCCTTCTTGCCCACCTGCCACCCCTTTGGGCCCTAGAGCTGATGGTTTGAATCTGAGGGAGAATGGGGGACATGGGTGTTGTGACATACTGTTTGTGTTTCATGTACATGTGGATTTGATGGATGAACTATTCAGCAGATAAGGAACTGGCAGGATGCATACAGCCAGGGAGTTGTGGACAGTGCTTCCATGTCCAGGTGGAGGCTGTTGATGGATGGGTGGTGTCTCTCAGGGCTCTGTTGTGGAACTGGTGCTCTTCAGTGTCTTCATCAATGGCAGACAGTGAAATCGAGGGCACCCTCAGCAAGTTTGCACATGACACAAAGCTGAGCGGTGCAGCTGACACAACAGAGGGATGGGATGCCAACCTGAGGGACAAACATGAGAAGTGGGCCCATGGGAACCTCATGAAGTTCAGCAAGTCCAAGTGCAAGGTGCTGCACCTGGATTGGGGCAATCCCAAACATGAGTACAGACTGGGAGAAGAATTCACTGAGAGCAGTCCTGCAGAGAAGGACTTGAGCGTTCTGATGGACGACACAGCAACACACATCTGCAGCTCAGAAAGTCAACCATATCCTGGGCTTCATCCAAAGCATTATGGCCAGCAGGTCAAGGGAGGGGATTCCGCCCCACTACTCTGCTCTCACGAGACCCCACCTGGAGCTCTGGATCCAGCTCTGGTGTCACCAGCACAAGAAAGACATGAACCTGTTAGAGTGGGTCCAGAGGAGGCCACGAAGACACTCAGGGGATTGGAGCACCTCTGCTGTGAAGGCAGTCTGAGAGAGCTGGGGTTGTTCAGCTTGGGGGAGGCACTGGGGAGATCGCAGAGCAGTTTTCCTGTACCTTAAGGGGGCTTATAAAAGAGAAGGGAGAGAAAAACGAGACAAGGAGCAATGATTTTAAACTGAAAGAGGGTGGGTTTAGATTAGATGCTAGAAAGAAAATCTTTACTGTGAGAAGCACTGGAACAGGTTGCTCAGGGAAGTTGTGAACACCCCACCCCTAGAGGTGTTCAAGGCCAGGCTGGATGTGGCTTTGAGCAACCTGGTCTAGAGAATGGTATCTCTGACCATGACAGTGGCATTGGAACTAGACGATTCATAAGGTCCCTTCCAACCCAAACCATTCTACGATTTTATGAAGTTCAGCACAAAGAACAAAATCCAAAAGAAGAATACATTATGACTAGACGATGAACTGGCTGGGCAGCAGCTTTGCAGTGGGGATTCTGGACCTTTGAGTGGGACTAGGACTCATAAGGAAAGGGTTATGACTTTTGCAGTACATGCCTAAGTGCTCTGTGGTGAAACTTGTTACAGAAAACTTCACCGCTGTTGCTGCACAAACTGCAAAAAGGGACAAAGTTTCAGTTCTGGCCTTGCGGGGGCAAGATCAACAGGGATATTTTCATGGTAACATTCCAGTGCAGTATGTTATATAACAAGTGAACAATACGATTCTTGATTTTGGGGGTACTTGCTTTGTAGGACCCCCAGAGCAGAACCCCAATGGCCACCGAATTAAGACCTGAGCACGTGCAATGGAGAAACCAATCCTACCTTCACTTACCATGCTAATGAGGGACTGAAAGCCACTCCTACCCTCATCTCCCTTGCTAATGAGGGACTGTATAAATGTAACTCAGGGAGTGAACCAGGTGAGACCCCACCACCACAAAGAAGCCCAGGGCACTGAAGCAGCAACAGGATCCACAGTGGTGACCATCTTCTGCTTGCACTTATCTCCGTCCTTCTCTCTCTTCCCTATACACTGAATGTTACCAAATAAAGTCAGTATTGTTGAACGGGTATTTGGTCTCATTTGTACCTTACTTTGGAGAGAGGACTTTAGCATTGAATCATAACAGGACTTGAACACAACCCTGTTTGGCCAAACTGCAGAGAAAAAGGTGACTGCAATGAGACAACTAAACATTTTTCCTGTTTACTCAGTAGTCCTAAAAAAGTAGCTTAATCTGAAACACTGTATAAATTGTGGGCAGAGCGCTTCAAGAAATGCAGAGAAAAGCAAGTATCTGATAATACACTAGAAACCATAAAACATAAAGTAAAACTGAAAGAATAAGAGGAGACAGAAGAAAATAAGAAAATTCAAACACAATAAAAAGCTGCCACAAAGAGGAACATCATAAACTGGATTCAAAGACTGCTGGGAACAGTATAGGAAATAGTTGGCCTAAATTGTTGCAAGAATGTTTTTCTTAAAGGTTATGAAAATGTTCTACTGCTAAGAAGAATGAAGCATTGGAACAGATTGTTTAGGGAGACTGTACAGTGCCTATCATGGCAGCATTGAAAGATCCAGTAAACATGCCAGACCTGGTTCAGGTATAGCTGTAAGTTGAGTCAAGGATGGACTACAGAACTGCTCAAGGACCCACCTAGCCCCCTGTTTATCTACTGCAGGTATTCATCTGTTGCATCTACTGTTTCATGACACAAACAGACAGTCCAGAGCCCACAGGAATACTTTGAAAGAGGAAGACAAATCAAACCACACCAGCCTGACATATAACAGCCCCACAGGATAACTAAGTAAAAAAAAAAAAAGAAAAAAAAAAGGGACAGAGATTTATTGGCTATGCTTTCTCAATCACTCTTCTTTTGAGTCATCTCTCAGAGAACAAGATGAACATACTGTCTGATCATCAGCCATTAAAAAAAAAAATATCAAAAACTACTGCCAAGGCTCTCAAGCAACACATAGGTTATGGAGATTCCAACAAGCTGATCTGAGACACTGCTGCCAAAGCGGGAGACTGTCAGCATGCTCCACTACCTTTGTATGCAGGATGGGAAGCTTTGACATCCAAAGCAAATTTCAGCTGGGGTGATATGCTACAGACATATATCTCACATTTCAGAGCTACACAGATTGCATGAAGCAATTAGAAGCTGAAGACCCAGAGGATGAAGTGTATATTGAGTGTCTATTGTATACAAAATTGTGTTTAAATGGGATTAGCCAAAAATCCTAGCAGATTTAAAAACTGATGTAATAAGATAGGTCTGTGCTTCAATGCCAGGCAAGCATAAGGACATCTCTGCTAGCCAACTATCCAGCTCTTTATTCACGTATGTGCATGAAACAGTCCAGCAGATGAGAAGCACCAGGGATTAACAACAGGGGCAGAACCCCTTGAATTCCTTGCCTGCCCATGGTATAAAATGAGAACAAGCCTGCTGGTTTTTAATGAGGGTAACTGTAGGACTTTCAGGAAGTTCCCATTGCTGAGAGGCAGGCTTGAAGGATATACAGGCATTTAGTATCACGAACAAATAAAAGAGGGATTTTGCAATACTATTGTGACTAACAGGCCACATCAAAATTCTAATGATTCAGTATTAAAGGAAGATGTGAGCTACAAATGCCTCAAGCTGGACACCCCCAAAGGCATCAGAGGTCAAAGAAACTGACAGATAAACATCTAACCAAGAGAAGGGCACTTTGCGGCAGCAATGCCACTCATTGCAGAACACTCCTCAGGGCCCAGCAGAGATTGAACTGATAGGATAAAGGATGATGGCTTCTATTCCCATAAAACATAATTTTCTACAGCTCAACAGAGAAAAGGCAAGCACGACAAAGAACATCAAACGAAGCATGTGGTCATAAGCAAGGAACCAGTGACTGAAGACCTCTGGACACGAATTCACAGTTCTTGCTATCAATCAAAAAAACTAGAGGGAAATGCATCATCTTCAGTAAACTATAGGTTATAGGAAATAGACTAGAGAGGAACTTAAAACAATCATTAAGTAGTAAGTAGCAAACTACTTGATGGAAAAGCACCAGGACTTACCAATCTTCTCATGTGTTGCAGAGGACTTAAAAAACAAGATAAGCCCAGAAATAAGGAGGACAGGACAAGACAAAGGACTACAGAGTCAAATTAAGACCTCTGTCACAGCAGCAGCAACAAACAAGGAATGGGAAAACAGGCTGACAGGTGGCTGGTGGGCTGCAATGATCTGACGGGAAGAGCCTTGGCCCTATGGACAGGCCAGAAGTACCTCAGTGCTGGCCCACAACTGTCATTAGCGCAAAGGGCTGAAGACCATAAATTGCTACAAAGAAACATGTTGAAGCACAGAAGAATCCAGGTTTGGAGAAAGGACCATGGAAGCCTTTCTGCACGCAATAAAACAAGTCTTCCAAGGAAGCAAGCAAACAAAATAAACCCACCCTGTGTCAGAAATGTGGAAACAAAAGCCCACATGGAATCTGGCCACTTTAACACTAAATTTGGACAGACAGAGGACCGAGATTACAACTTGGCAATTACTAAAACTGTTGCAAAGTTTATAAGAAAATTAGATTTAAAAAAAAATTCATACAACTATAGTTTCTCATATTCCAGTTTGCACCTGTCATACCAAGTATTTATTCATGTTAATATTTTTAACATTAGGATGTTTCCCTGGACAACTCAAAGGCTGGAGTCAGAGTTTACTGCCTGACCATACACAAGTGTGGTCAAGCAGACCGTTCATACCTTCTTTTTTATTAGATTAACTCTTACCATTGAGCTGTTGTAGATTTAAAACTGCTTTTAAAAATGTGATAATATTTGACTTGTTGGTGAACATGCCTGAAAATCCAGTGTAAAGACTACTGCATACGAACCAAGCCGAGAGCCAAAGTATTAATGCAACCTAAGTTAGTTTTAAGTCTTTTCAACACATATCTGCACAGGCACCATTTTAAATTCTAGGCTGCTAGAACAGTCATTCAGGACAATTAATCACTGCAAGTGACAAGGATGAATACTTAGAGAAGTTCTAACAACTTTTGCAGTGTTCACTTACAGAACTAATTCTTTTAAGAATTAGAAAACAAGATCCAGTTGATATGAATTACAACATAAAAGGAGAAGCTCCTCTCATGCTCGGAGAACAGCTGCAACATTTTTTCTCATCTGCCTTTCCCTGCAGCTCTGCTCCCTAAGCCACACTGCCTCAGTGAACAACTAACAAAGGAAATGTTAATATTCAGCCTAAAATCAAGGACATATTAATCCTTTAAAATTATTTTTCAAGATTTTGTAGAAATTTCTTTGAAAATACTTTATTTTGTAGTGCAATATTTGGATGAAAAATAAGACAAAAGGTATTCTTAAATGCAGCAATGCCATTTTATGTTTATTTGCTGAGGGGGGCATTGCATAGGGAGATCTTCAGCAGATCTTGTTAACAAGTGCTGCTCTTCATCTGGAATTTCCTTTAGTCCTCCATTTACTGTCCACCTATGTATTCAATCCTTCACTCTACAAATTACAGCTGCAATTGTAAATTAAACATTGATACATAAGTACATATTAGAGTATTTTTAAGAGAGTCAAAGACAACTTGTGGACTATTTAGTGAAATTCCACTCTTATCAAAACACTACACTAGTGAAAGTAGTGGAAATATTTTATTGTGGGAATGTTATGCCAATGCTTCTCATTATACCTTTTGAAGTCAGGCTTTATTTTCACTGAAGTATAAAAATTATAACTGAAAAAGAAAGATAAGCTTTGAAAAGGGAATCATACAATGAAATAGTGATGCAGAGCAATTCTTAAAAAAGAGATCTAAGCTCTGCTGACTATCAGGACCACGCTCTTGAGGTCAGGAGGGTGATTAAGGGCTTTGCTAAATATAGTCTTAAAATATGCCTTCAGAATCTATTAATAAGAAAGCTTGATTGCTTATGATGTCTATTACTCTCTATTCTTAGTGGAAGTGCAGACTGCTTGTTGCATTGGATATTATTATAATCATAATACTTAGCATATTGTGTATTACTATAATCACAACATGAATGCCTAAAACTAACCTAGGTTTCTTTATCCTTCTCTAAAGGAGATTAGTTTTAAATCCATCCTTCTCTTTATGACAATCAGAATTGCAATTTTGTGTTAAAAAATAAGAACTTTCAGTATTTAGAAAAAACACTTTATAACAGTATCAGTCTTCAGGGAGTGTGAGGCAGATGTACATAATTCAGGCACACAACAAAGTCAATACATATAAAGACCTGGTATTAACTACACAGACCTACTCTATTCTAAAACTCATCCATACATACTAAACTGCACACAATTCTGCATCAACTAGGCAATAAATATATTATTTTTATTAAATCAAAACATGTAATTGTCCATTCCTATTCTACATTTTTTAAAAACAAAAGCTGTATTCAATACTACTGTGAGATACTACACATATTTAAAAGAATACCAGGCAAAGAAGGATAGACACTAGAAAATATGATTTCTAAAATTCACAGAGTGTGAACTGAATTCAAACTCATGTGAACACACAAATTAACTAACCAGGAATATTCCACAATAATTAATCAAAACTTCATTGCACTTGTAAAGAACGAAGTAATTTGTTAGCTCTTAATTGGAAAAAATAAAAAGGACTCTGAGAAACTGTATTATTTTATTGGTATTATTTAAAATCATTGAACACTGTCATGACACAGCATTTGTAAGATTGGCAGTAACGAAAAAAAAACATTTTGTGATATAATGAATTCACTATTTATAAAGAAATATTTTTCACTCCAAACACAAAGCTAAGTAACTGACATAGAGGAATTATTTGCACAATCAATTCCTCATTACAAAATTCAGATCTGAGATTAAGCCAGTGAAGTACAACAATCCCCTTTTATACTGCAGCAAATTTTATAAACAGAAGTAATTTTTGCTTTCAAATTTTGATCCACTACCCAAAATAAATAAATGTTTCATGTTGTCTCAAATGCTCTAACATTCTTCTTTAAACCAATTTTTTTTTTTTCAAATTTTACGTTTTTTCCACTCTGGCTTGTCTGTTTCATCATCTTCTGGTTCCACTTCTGCAAAAACCGTTTTTGGCTGTGTTCTAGAAAACATTAAAAAGATTAAAATAGTGGTCAGACTACAATACTTCATCGGAAACTTCATTAGACAGGCACTAGACACAAACAAGATATGTGTATATATATATATATATAAATATATACACAGATATATACTTTATAAAAGAGCATTCTAGACTCACCCATTTTTATTTTTGACATTAACATATCTACTAACCTCCTGAGAACTGAAGAAACCTGCAGCTCACAGGCAAACAAGCATAACAAACACACATATTTTGCAAGTATTATTTCCTCATCAGCTCACAATCATTATCTGTATTCCATGAATAAAATTAAGATGGAAGCAAGAAAAAATTACATTTAATTCAATGCTAGAAACCTGGAGCCACTGGTCTCCTCATTCCATGACTTTTTAAAAAGAAACCTCCATTTTGATACACTGTAGTACGACAGCAGCCAGTAAGTGAAAACAGAACAGCTAAGCCAGGTTTCTGACTAAGTCTATGCATGAAAAAAGCAGCTTTCCCTCCAGAGACTTTATCCAGCACTACTGTAACATAAAAAAACCTAATGATCTTCATATGACAACACAGTGTATCCTACAGTCAAGCTTGATGGTATCAATTCCTCCACTGTTTACATGTATTTTAAATACCACTTAAACTTTATAAAAATAATTATTGATTACTTTTTAAACGAACACGGTATCAAGTAGCAATTCAATAAACTGTTTGGACATTCAGTTCCCCTGTTTTACACTTTAGTCACTGCAGGGTCCCCTCTTCCAACTTAATTCTCAGCACAATCACTGCAGAGCTGAACCTCCTGGATTACCGATGCTGGCTGTGCTGAACTTCTCGTTAAAACAGACATGACAAAGCATAAAACACAGCCAAGGCAGTCATCATCTCATTAATGTATTAATTAATGTTTTTACAGCAGTTTAAGGGTGTGAAATGCCATTATTATAACAACTATAAAAAACCCTACAAAATGCAAAAATCTTAACAATATTGTGTCTGCCTTACATAACACAATAGGCATAATTCAATGCTGCCTCTGCCTTTGAAGAGTAATAGCAAGCAATCACCTATTAAAGACCAGGATTCTCCACTTCTTAAATATGTGGCACAAACAGATTTAAATTCACTAAAACTAGTCAAAGACAGCTCCCCTTAAATACAGGATCTTTCTATTGGCCTGCCTTTTCCTCCATCCTCCAAGCTTGCCATGGAGGTAAGGAACACACTAAGATGTCCCAGAGATGGCCCTACTGCTGAACTCTCACTGGCACATGGTCCCTGGGTGCAGGCCGAAGGTTCCAGTACCTCCAAGCAGACCTTGTACCCAGATGAGGACCTATACTACGGAAGTTAGAGGAGTCATTTTACCGTCCATGGAAATCATGACTAAGATTAAAAAATATTTTCCAATTAAAATATTTCCTTAGAAAATAGTTACATAAACTCTACCTAACCCATCACTGAAGAAGGATTTTTTTTAAAAAAAGGGGAAAAAAAATCAACATTCAATCCAAAACAGACACCAGGGATGAAGGCTTTATTGGCTGAAACATTGAATTTTGTTAGTTACTGAAGAAGAAGAATGCATGGAATCTTCTTCTCCTTTTTTCAGAACATACTGACAGAAGTTTATTGAGTCCATTTTGACACTGTACCTTCCTTTTAATACAACATATGAAAGGTATCTAAATAGGATCACATCACTACTGAGATGTTCATTAGTAAAGTGCAACTAATCAAGTGTAAATTATCATTTCTGACCATAAACCTGCAACTGTCATAATTTGGATAGAAATTTCCAGCTTAGAAGAATGAATAAGTTCATGAAACAAGAAGCAGAATCTATGTTTTTTCCAGGATAGGAGTGGCACACAAAAAAAGTCAGAAACTTCAGCTAATCTAAGTGTGCTACTGAGTGCAGCAAAACTGGGGGTGAGGGGAGAAGGAAAAAAAAACCCGTAGCCTAATCTAGCACTATCCAGCTAAAGCAATAACATAAAGAGGAAATCAAGTCTGCTTGCTACCTCGCTTTTTTAAAATTACCATGAAATAGCTGTAGCCTCAGCTTGGCTGAAATGTAAACTGTTCCACCTCCCGAAGCTATGCAGCCATAACTAGGGCACCTAGGGTGATTCATATGTCTGACCATTTTATAACACTGTTTTTCTTATTGCCTTATCAGTAGTGATCATTTAATTTAGTTTTTGTTATTGCCTTATCAGTAGTGATCATTTAATTTAATTTAAAGACAAATTTTTCTGCTTAGTAACTGCACTAGAGGCTGCTAGCATAGTGGGAGTTTGCTGTATGATTAATATTTATACAAAAATTATCAAAACAAGTTTACTACTTAGAAGTATTTTTATTTCTGAAGGCTAAACAATACATGTGGAAAGCTGTGTTCTTTTCCCCATCAAATCTCTCAATTTTATTTACTCTTGACTTAAGGGGTTGATTTCAGTTCGTTAAGGATCTGCTTGGCAGATCCCATGGGAGACTGCTATGGAGGGCAAAGGGGCCCAAGGAGAGCTGATTGATCTTTGAGAGCAGTCTCCTCAAAACAGATTCTATTTCATATGCAGAAAGCAAAGCTTGGCAGTAGCTTTGTATGGATGCATATGGATCTGACCAAGATAAAGTGTGAACCTCAAAAAGGAAGAACACAGACAAAGGAAGCAGGGGCAACCTTAGCCAAGAGGAACAGAGGCATTACGTGAACGTGTAGGAACAGAGCTGGGAGAGGCAAAGCTCAGCAGGAATTGAAACAGAAAAGAAACGTGAAAGGTAACACTAAGGGCTTTTACAGCTACACTGACAGTCAAAGAAATGCTAAGGAAAATGTTCTTGATGGAGCAGGTAAACCACTAACACAGCATGTAGAGAAGGTCAAGACACCCAAGGTTTTTTTTGGCTCCATTTTCCCTGAGGTCTGTCCTCACGCCTCCAAGGACCCCCACATTACCAGCAGAATCTTTGTTAGGGAGCGAGACATTACCAAGAGGATGGCAGAGAGTATGTAGCTCATTGGACATGCAAAAATCCATGCTTTCAGATGGGGTGGATCCACAGGTAGCCAGGGAGCTGGCCCATGTCATTGCAAGGGCATTCTCTCCTCTCCCAGATAGCATGGTGACTGGGAGAGGGTCTCAAGGACTAGAAAAGGCAATCACCATCATCTTTGTGAAGGGCAAAAGGAGGATTTGAGGAACTACTTAATCTTTTTTCCTAGGAAGGCTATGGAACAAATCCCCATGGGAGGCATTTCCAGGTACATGAAGGTGGAAAGGAACAGCCATCATGGATTTAGCACGGGCATATCGCCTCTGCCAACCAGATTGCTATAACAGGCTGCCCAGAGAGGTGTTGTAGGATCTCCATCCTTGAGGACACTCAACCTCAGCTAGGCAAGCCCCTGAACAACCTGAATCTAATTGGATTTGAGCAGCCTCATCTAAGTGAATATGCTTTAAGCAGCAGCTTGGATTAAATGACCTCAGGCATTCCCTTCCTATCTGAATTATTCTGTGATCCTGTGTTTCCACATGACTGTCAGCGGAAACCAGTATCTCATACACTGAAAAATGCATTCCTATTGTGGGTTACAGGAACAAGCTGCAAACAAAAATGGGAAAGCAAACTAGCATGATTTATTTATACTATCTGCTTCTCTTTTATTTCAGTGGTTTTCAGCATATTCAGACATGCAGACCCCTAGAAAATTTCCAGAGGCCATGTAAACCGCTTTAGAGTCACCATAATCCCTCTAGTTATGGGTTGTTTTTCTTTGTTGCCTTTCAGGGATCCAATAAAAGTAGCTCATTGACATCTGAGGATCATAGACTAGCAGATAAATAATACTGCTGCAGCTAAACCAGCTGGAGATGATAACTGCATATCACAACATGTGACTCATGTCAAAGTAACTTTTGAAATTTGTGTTTATATTGCACTGAAACAAAGGAAAAAGACTTTAAAGCATGCTTGGAAACAAGAATCGTGTCATAAAGGCTACTTCGAAACTGAAAAGTTAAGGTTTTCAGCATCAGGTCCTTTCTTTATTCTCTACCCCACCAACCACTCTGACTCTACTCTGAATCTCAGGGACCTACCTCTCAAAATTACCAATTTACAAAAATATATTTAGGGTAAATACATGAACACATGCCAACAAGGTCACTGTTACAAAACATTCTGTTCAGTTCCGATTTTTCAACTAAAGATACTCGAGAAACTACATGACTAACACTTCACACACCAGTACTGCCCTTGAGAAAAACTTCAGTGAACACAGCACAGCTACCGACTGTTGCTTCAAGTCATTCCTTTTTGCCTGGGACAAGGAGCAGTGACAAAGACTGCAAAATAGGGGCAAAATTCACTGAACTGAAAGGTATTTTCAAGAATTCTGGTTTACCTTGGTGAGGAGGGAAATTTCACCCTCATCTTCCCTCTGGTACATAAGAGAGCTGCATCTGGGCCTGATTAGGCACTCAGCTACAATGCTTAGTAATTCCTGCTGATGCTTCAGAGGGACATCTGAAGTCATTATAGTATATCTGTACAGCTGTGTTAAAACAAACAGCTCACAAAGAATGTAATTTTCAAACATTTACAACTGATGCCTCAAGTTCCTTTCCTGTAGTTCTTTACTTGAAATCTTCAATCTGTCCTTCCTTTCCTTTCACTCCACTGGAATGGCTCTTGCCAAGGTTACTAACAAGCTTTTTCCTGAGAAATCTCAGGATCTTTTCTTTATCCTCATCCATTATGACTTTTCTGCTGTGTTGATCAGATCTTATTTGACACTTTATTCACACTGGGCTTCTGTGACATGTCATCTGATTAAGCATGTACTTCTTATCATCCCCAGTATCCTTTTCAGCAGCATCTGTTTTTTTCACCCATCCTTCTGCCTCTTACGTACTTCCCCCTCCTTTCTGGCTCAAATGTCAGGAGAAATGGAAAGGTCATGCTAATGATAACAAGCTTGAAAGAATTTTCAAGTGATAAATAATGCAAATGGCTATTTGGCTTCAAGAATAAATCAGGCACCTTTAACTCAAAAAAAAAAAAGGATGCATTTTTACATAGAGTGCATAAACTAACAGTAGAAGTCATGTATTTCTTGTAAGATTTATTGAAGTAAAAATCATAGAATCATAGAATGCTTTCTGTTGGAAAGGAACATAAAGATCATCTTGTTCCAAACCCCCTGCCCTGGGCAGGGGCACCTTCCACTAGACCAGGTTGCTCAGGGCCTCATCCAAGCTGAACACGTACAGAGATGGGATATACTTCTCTGGGTAATCTGCTCCAGTGCCTCACTGCCCTATGAGAAAAGAATTTCTCCTAACACCTAAACTAAATCTCTCCTCTTTTGGTTTAAAGCCATTCCCCCTTATGCTATCACTATCTGCCTGCGTAAAAAGTCACTTTCCCTCAAATACAATTAAAAAAGCATTAAATCAGTTATCTTATTCAAAATGACCTAAGCACCAGGACCAAATGAACTCTAACCCAGTCATTTTATTCCCAGTTATGAAAACTGATTAACCAAAAAAATGAGCATTTCTTAGTCTTCTTGGTCTAAAATTATTTAGTAATTATCACTGGAAAAAATTAAGTAACTATAGTTTCCTTAGACATCTTCTGAAGAAGGAGAATGAAGAACTTTATGTGAATAACCATTCGTTAGACAACACGAGACCAAAAGCATTGTCAAACAAAAGATATATCAAGTGGATAGTTTTATATCATGTTTAAGTGAAAATTTACTACAAGAAATGTGGAAAAACTGGTAGCAGAAGAATAAAGTAGTAAAAGAATAAACATCATTTAAAAAAATGAAACATACTGGATGCATGGTTTTTAGGCCTTAAGACAGTATGTAATTTTAAGTATATATCAGAATTTCACCTTTCTTAACCCTACAGTAAATCTTATGCTATAGCTAAAGCAGCTATCCAGTATACAAACCAGTATTACGTGATAATTTATATCAATTATTTGCAATTTGCATATTTTATGAAATATAAATCTGTAAGTACAACTGTAAGATGCATTATATACAGGTTAAACATACATGCTCCATAAAGTCACACATAGGATACAATTATCACAACTTTCTGTGGCTGATAATACAGACTCCCATTTCTGAAATTTAAGAACATAACACAATAATAAAGTTTCTGCGTTTCAGTGTCTTAGCCAATAATAACAACAACAATAATAATAATAAAGATAATTTTTAAAATGCTGTTTGCATAGAGTACATATTAAAGTCAAGCTTTTAAAGCAAGGATGATGGCAGCTTTACTAGCATGAGATTTATCAGCTGACAAAATCATGAAGGCAGCATGCTGCTGGCTGCAGTCCAATTCCCCCACATACTTATCACCGTCTGGTGTGTAAGTTAATAGCAGTCTGGACTTGCATCCTGCCCACTTCTCAGCCAGCTCTCTTCTTCCCCTGCAGCCACATCTTTAACAAGGAACTGTAATGAGATCTGGCCACCTGACACAGTAAGACTCCTGTAGCACAGCTTTGTTTTAAAACTTTCATGTCTACTACACTGCAGGTGTCAGGGATGAAACTTAATATGCAATCAACGAAGTTACTAAGATACTGAGGTATCTATCTACCTGATGGAATGTGTGATTTACTTTTGAGCATGGATACCTCAAATAAAACCAGATGCCTACACATTCCAGGTATATTTCATCTCTAGCAAACATGAACTCTCAAACAATTAAAAATCAATATTTAGTATATTCATTACAAAAACTGCTAGAGAATTAGGCTTTCCAATGTCCCTTCTTTGGTACCAAGAGTGCACTGGTTTGATGTACAACATCAAATGCCATACTTATCCATTACCAGCATGCCATACTTATTACTATTCAGCCAAAGCCAGGCTGGCTCACTGACATTCTCAAGCTGCTCTGGAACAGTGATTTAGTTGTTTTTGTGAACGTGTGGACCAAGTCAGAAAGCAAGTATCACTATTAGAAATAAGCTGTGATTCTTAATATATTTCAAGTTTCTGGAAAGAGGTGGTGATTGTTTCACTGCAGAGCTAAACATCAATAAAGAAAGTAGTCAGTAAAGTACTAGCGCATGTACAGCCTTAGAGATAGAACACTGGGTTGCAAAAAACAAAAACAATTCATTACTGGCAGACTGTTATGTGAAGACTATTTCATGTCTTCAAAATGTTTTCCTTAGGCATTTTGAAAACACTACTTGACAGAATATTTTGTGCAAAAAACCCATCAATGATAATAAAATATGACAATGCCAGTAATTTTTAAAGTGGTACTTTCTGTTCAGTAGTATGAAACGCATTCATTTAGCACTTATTTTAGCATTATTGTGAATGTATTTATTTAATTGTTTGAAATACATTAATTTCTAGGAAAAAAAACCCTTTGGCAGAAAGCATTCTAGAAGCATATTGCACAATTTTCATTGTAACACATACATACAAATACCACATTCACTCATACCATTTAAATTGAGTAAATCACCATCTGTGGGATTACCAAGATATTACTACAAAAATCTTGATGAAGCTTTTTAATTTATGTAACTGAAAACTTAGTTCTTTATGCTGAATTTTTGGTAGGAGATTTTATCGGTGCAATTTTTAATATTGCTGTACCCTTAAAATTTGGTCATTCAAGCAGTTACGCAGGTCCTCATGTAGGAAACTTTCAGATAAAACTTACGAGAGCCAAGAAATCATCTAGAATATGCTGTCGTAACACCAAATACTTATTCTGAAGGTCTAACCTAAGAATCAGTCAGAACTAGAGGGTATATTGGAAAATCATCCCATTATGTCAATGCAACAGTACTCTATTAATACTGCAATTTCAGATATTGATTAGAAGATTCTAAACTCTAATAACTTAGAAAGCTTTAAAATAACTTTCTAGCACTGAAAGGTACATTTTAAAAATGGAAATGTGAAATTTCAGTAACTTAACCTCCTGTAAACTCTCATCTTCATAGAAGTGTATGGTATACTCTTGGTTTACGTATTTGTGGTAGCAATCCAAAAAAGGCAAAGTATACCACTAAAAACGTCTCTTCTGTTTTTACTGAACTCCCACTGGCCTCCACAAATATTACTTATGTTTTAAATTGTTTCCTTACTTAGCATATGCCGGAGCAACCCAGTATGGATTCTCCTCCGCTTCCTTTGCGTGACGTAAAATAGCCTCTCGAGGGTTGCTATCATCTGTCTTATCCAGTGCAATATTCTTGACTATATATGATGACAGGGTGACTCCATGGGTTCCAACACGCCCACCCCGACCTGAAGCAAAAGGAGAAGAATACTTAAGAAATATGAAATGTCTGTAACAGTGGTCTGGTACAAATAAGTTATTTAGTACTATAGGAGGAGTCTAATTTAGAGCTGCGTTCACGCAAGTGATTATGCTATACTCTGATTATATAACTCAGAGTAAGTCACTGTGATTATTAATTTTTTGCAGGCTAGCACTCCAATCATAGACATCAATGTCTTATGGTGCTGTACACTGCCCATACATCTATAGGGTAAAGTCACCACCCAAAAAGGTTTGCACACAAACTGAAAAGGATTGCAGAACCAAGGCATGATGTCCCTTTGGCACACAACAGTCTGAAGTGATTATGCCTAGATTACCCGCTCCTGCTACTGGAGGTTCAGGTTTGTGAGACTTCAGGGGGTCCAGCCTATCCTTCTCCAGCTGTTTCCTGGTGCTTCGCTGTCGTGGCTCACGGAACATTGGAAGTGCATGGGCTGAAGGGTCACAGTTTGGAGAAAAAAAAAATGTTAGAAATTCCATTTCCTTTTTAAGGTTTTAAATACAAAGACTTGGATTCTTTCTTGCAATGGAAAAGGTGACAGGAGCAACCTCGCAGTTCTTCCATATACAAACAGTGGTCTACTGAGGTGTACTTTGGAGGGTTTCTTTCTGCTGAATTTTTCGAAGATGAAAGCAGCCAGATACCAGGGTTCTTTCAGGCAGGAGCCTCTCATCTGAAATACTGTATGTACAGCTTATGCATATTTAATTCATTCCTCTGTCATTCAGTTCTCAACATCAGCATTGTGACCAACCAGTTGCTTTTTTCTGCTTTTTTATGTTTCTACAGCTTTCTCATATTCTAAGAACATGACAAAGCTCTTGATACATTCTTAGATCTGAAACAGCGTGGGGTGGAAACCACTCAATGACTCCAAATGTAATCTTATGCATATTAAAGTCACAATCATGTTCCTTCTTAAATTATAAGATTAATCACCATTGGAAAAATACTCATAACTGAGACAATTCAGCTAAATTGTCAGGACTGAAAACTTACTTTTCCTCATAAACATGTTACAGCACCTTCAATCACAGTAATGGCTTAGGTCCACTCAGACAAGAAACTCATTTGTCGGCAACAAAGAAGTATCACATTGAGGGACATGGTTTTCTTGATGTAATGTTTTGCTCTCATTCAGATGTGCTCACTGCTGCTGTTTCCCAAAATGTGGGAAACTGTGTAGGGGTCAAACAATCCAACAAAGACTAAAAATAACCAAAAAATCTTAAATTTAGGAACCTCATCTCTATATTGAATAAAAAAACCAGAAGGCAGTATTCAGGGACCTGAATCAGTTCGAGTTTTCAGCTTTTTTCTGTAAGCCTGCTCAACTTATTAGACTGAGCAAAGTCACAGCCAGGTGACACAGCAGCAAACTCTTGGAAACAAATGTTTAGGTTTTATTTTTGCAGATTTCATGAAGTATGAAATGCCTGTGACAATTTTCTGGCAACCACTAAGCTTGATGAGTTTCCATAGAGCATCTCAGGTGACTAATGCACAGATCCAAGCTTTTGCCATTTGTGGAGTCAAGGTTGTCTAAGGGAAACCCAAGCTGTGTATTCCTGTGTGTCAGAAGTGACACTTAATCCCTTGAAACAACATTGCTGCATTTTAAGCAGCCATTACAGGCAATTCTGATATTAAAGAGCAACTAAAGTCTAAAGAAAAGAGAAAAAAAAAGATGAGGAGAAGGGAAAAAGGGATTGGTTCACATTGCAAAAGCACTTCAGAGATCTTTAGTTCTTCCCAGTTCTATTTCTAAACTTAAAAGACAGACATCTAACCTCTTAAAAGCTTCCAAAATATGCAACAAACTTAAAAATTTGCTAAGCAAATCCTTAAAACGTTTTTCTACATTGCTTTATATGAAAGTATCCTTATTTAGTTTCAAAATTATGTGGAAAAACCAGTTCAACAGCTAGAACTCTGTCATAAAATCGTGAATATTTGCATAATTTGGACCTGTATCATTCAGTGACATCTATAAATGCCATTGAACACACAAGTTCTATTGGATTTTTAGCGGAAATTTTTTTTAAAAGTCACAGAAGTTCTTTATGGCGTAGACACAATGCACACAAAATGTTACAGTCAAGGATGTTGTAAGGATGGATTGAGAAGAGCACCCAAAGAAGATAAAAATCCCTGATCTTTGGCAGCTGCTACTTTAGCCCAAAAACTGGAGCTGGACATCTGCAGCAGTGGGGTAGGTTGGAGACAGCTGCAGCTGGAAAGTACCTGAGATGGGAACCCAGAACCAGAGTGCCTTGATATGGGTCTAGTTACCGAGACTGCCCAAACTTTCTCATTCTAAAGCTTCTTTTTGTTTATTATTGGTTTTGTTTTACAAAAATGGTTTTAGTATTTGTAAAACCAAGACTACTAGAAATCAGAGCTGAATACAAACACCATGGAGCTGGAAAAGGATGAAGAGAAGCAAGACAACACAACTGCGTGACTGTTCTCATTCCACATGAGAAAACACTATGTTGGGTAATGCTAATGGGGAGGGCCAAAATCTCTCAGTCAATCCCCTCATCCCATCGTAAAATTTGTTCTTGGGGCAGATCACTAAACAGTTTACATTAACAACGACAACTACTCCCTATTCATCAGTGAGTCTTAATATGAATACAAGGTCTTAAAAACTCAGAGGCTAGAGATAGTTAAGCTATTCAAAACCATATACAACTCTGGGTAAGTTATAAATTTTAAAAAATCCTTTGAATTTGTACAAGACCTATCTCTCAAGTCTCTGATTTTGTCACTGGTACTGCTAATGTTCTCCAAGTGGCAAAACTCTTCCTAAATCCGTCTACACTCCACAATTTAGTCATTCAAAACCGAAGACTTGAGAAAGCTCTGAAATTTTTGAGGCTTTTGGGTGCACCACAATCTAGAAATCAACCATTAACAAAGTTACAGAGCATACAGAATATATATGTATACACCTTTCCGGTTGTGCAAGGCTACAAAAAATTTGCATGAAGCATCAATATCTCATACTGATGATCAATGCTTAATGAAAGACTGCAACTTTTTAGGGGGAAAATATGAAGCTTAATAATCTGCAAACAATTTCAAACCTAAGAAAGAGCTAAGGATGCTGCTATAAAGATATGTTTAAATTCCTTACGTGTTATAATGTAATCCTGTGTAAGAGTCTCTGCTTGTCTCTCTTTTCGTTTTGTTTTGACCACACATAATTTTGCTCCCCTAGGAGGAAACAGAGTAGTTAAGTTGGCCTGTTTACATCAAACAGAAACCAGTTTTTATTCAAGACAGTCTCAACAAAATTATACAGCACTTTAAATATTCATGAATGTGTGTATCTTTGCCTGTTCATGCACATGTGAAGGAGAGTAGAGAAATTATAGTGTTTCTGTTACAGAGCGGTTTATATGACATGCAGAAATAAGGGTGGAAGATTCATTTCACCCTTCATTTGTCCACAGTACTTATAGTGTGCACACTGAAATTGCTCCTCTCCAAACATGGGCATTGATTTGCTCCTAATATTCTTCCTAAGCAGCAGAGGTGGCAGTTATCTAACCAGAAGTGTCTGTAACACTGCAGCAGGAAAGACTGCATAAGCTTGGCTGCAGCAAGATTGATTTAAACTAGTGGTTTTCTTCCTCATGGCAAATTCCAGGAAAAAAACGGACACAAAACTGCAGTGGGGCTCTGTGGTCTGCGCCTAGGAGACTCTAGCTGCTCTCTGGAGAAGGGTCCAAATAATGGTGACCAACTCTCTTGTTCTCTAAACTGACAAAACCACAAAAAAATAAAACTTATTTCTGCTAATCTTGTAAACCAGAGTTTATCTTCACCTCCAAGTGTCCAGGTCACAGTAAGTATTCAGAAACCACAAACTGTAACACAGTTTGGTTTTGGATGCCAGCAAAACAAAGATGAGCGCATATAAGGTAAGAACATTGTATTTATACCACTCAGTATCAATGAAGTACACATTTTCTCCCTGCTGACAGGAAGGAAGCATGCCTCAGCTCAGGTAAAAGCAAATTAATCACAAGTCAAGTATTTATAGACTACTTAGGCCCTCTTCATTCCAGGCTGACAAGTCACCCTCTGATAAATCACTAATAACTAAATCTCTAATAAATCACTAACACTTTTCCCTTTTCCTTTTTACAGGCAAAATCCACATGTGATAAGTGGGGATGGGGGAGAAGACCAGAAGAAAGATGGAAATGTTCTTCCTTGGTTGGCACCTTCTCAAATTGGGTCTTTCAGTATTACTTCACCAACACTGAAATTTAATGCTTCTAAACAAGATTTTTACATCAGAAAAAAAATATACATTAAAAAGTATGACTAAATACAATAAATATCCATTCAGTAACACTACCTCAGCAACCTCCAAGAGATAGGATAAAAGGGTGGTTATTCTTACTGCAGATTTCATGAAATTAAAAAATGAAAGTGTCTGTAAACTCAGGTAGAACAGCCAGCATACTGCACCATGAAAAGCCCAGAGGAAAATGCACCGCTTCTCAGAAGCAAACATTTTGGGTTATTTTTTCTCTTTCTACTGTTGTTAGATAAGTAAAACTGCAAGACGAATGTTACTAGACCAGTTTTTCTCACTTCTTAGTATAATCATTGAATCACAGAATCAGGCTAAATTTCAGAAAAAAGATAATTTTCTTAATCATAGAAGATACTTACATACCTTTGGCTTTTGACAGGATCATAGTACACTTTGGCTAAACCATTTCCAGTACCAACCATGATCTGGTTCAGCTTGGGATGCCAAAGGCAACGCACAACACTCTGAAACAAAGTGACATATTGATAGTTAATTGGTCATTTATCTAGATCTTAGAATTAACATTCACATTGTCAAAGTGGATCACATTGTATCAGGAACAAGTGTAAGCACATGAATGAATATGTGAATATGTGAATGAACAGAAGTTCCTCTTCAGGGAGTGACAACACATGGATGTAGGCAGAGAAGGAAGTGAAAACTGGTGATAGTGTGATAATTAGTGGTTTCCATAGGCTAACTGCCTCACAGTCTAAATGAGAAAAAAGGAAATGCTAAGTTAGAGGGATTTGAAGAACAATAAAGTGCTTCAGATTTGATATACAGTGATCCAGGCTTCCATGAATTCTGCATTTTTATTTTTAAATCTTAATTCTCCCACTTTGTTCATTGCTTTATCTATTTTCGCCTTTTTCTCATACACTGCTGACCTTTCACTTGCTGACTGCAGAAATAGAAGAGATGCTGATTTTCACTCTTGTTTCTTTCTTCCCCACAACACTAAGAACTTGGTATTTGTAGCCAATGTCTCACAGCACTGTCACCCTTCTGGTCAGCAGCGAAATTCATTTTCAGACATTAAGAGTATTGTTTCTTTATATACACAGCATGGTTCTCCATATGACTTTGAATCCCCATGTGATCACTGTTTTCCATCTGATTCAGCAGGTCAGCACAGAAACTCAAAGATTCGAGCCTCTGACTCAAGACAGACAAAGTGGGAACAATATACCAGAAAGGACAACCCATCTCATAACAAACACAAAACCTGTATGGGCATCTGACTAAATAGGGGGGGAAAGAATCTGTTTTTGAGAGGGAGTAATTCTTTAAAGGGGTTTTGTCCAAGGCTGAAGTCGGTTTGCACCACTTATGTAATAAACATCAAGTTGCACCATCTTGTTAGAATTTAATGGAAAAATGCTCCTTTTCCTAGCCTTCCACCCCTGCAGCTTACGACTTCCTCCTCAATAGCCAGGAACAGACTCTTTGAGTGAATTAATAATTTAATACTCAATCATTATCATTCATCTGTCATTGAAGCATCTATACAAAATTATTTTGTTTCACACAATACAGCACATGGAATTCACAAAATGGGAACCACAAATATCTTAACAAGAGAAACACAGGAAAGATAAAATATAATTAGGGGTGTAATACAGCCCTACAACCTGTGAGATAAGAGCTATGTGACCTGGAAGACAACAGCTATGTATCAGCTCTAGTGACTCCTGGATCACTTCCCATTTCATGTTCCATACTATTTCTGTTTTCTGAATTTAAAAAATATTGAAAAAATTCTGAGGCTTATCCAGACATCAGGAATCAGAACTTCACACAAGATGATGGACGACACTCTTCTGAGCTGTTTTTCTAGTTTATGTTCTTGTTTAAGAATAAAAACCCGGTGAGATGAATTTTCTTCAGAAGTTCCTCAGCAAAACAACCTTCTTCTACATAGATACACACATATTATACCCTTCTCATTTACTTACAAGCACAAATATACCTGGTTTGTTAATTACAAGACAACTAAAGAACAATATTTTTATGAAGCACAAAGTAAATCTCTGACAATGCATTATGTCCAGGATTCCTGTCACAATACAATATTACTAATAAGTTGTTTGATTTAAGTAAGAGAGTCTTACATACTGTTATCTAGAGCTCAAAATGCTAAAGTAACTGTAAAACACCAAAGCTAATATCAAGCATTGAAGGTCAAAGGTGGGTGGCCTTTTCTTTTATTAATATTTATTGCATGTGTTTAGCCAGCCTTTTTAAACTCTGTAGTTAATGTGGTTCTCCACTTTCTACTGTCAAGTAAATGTATTTTATAGCATGGTAGTGGATACCAGCCAACAAAAACAAGCTTGAGACAGTGTGGCTCAGCGCTGATGGGGCTTGCTAAGTTTCTAACTTGTCAAACATGCACAGCACACTTAAAACCACCATGGCACGTGCTACAAAGCAGGCAAAAGAAACTGCCATTAAATGTAGCCCTATAAATCTTCTGAAACCATAAAATGTCCCCAGAATACAATTTGTTAAAGACTAAACAAACACAAGCTCTGAACATGCAAGTAATTTTATTAATCCACTAGCATATAAACGTACTTTATAAGAAATAATTAAAACTACTTATGTGGGTTTCAGATTATTTTAGAAATTGACAATACTTAAAAAATACCTAAATACTGAATCCCTGAACTATACCCTAATAAATTTTCCCAATCATATTACCCTAAAGAAGCAAAAATTCTAATCAACTATACAATAAAGGGATCATTATAGACTAGGCCTTAACATTGGGAGGGAAGGGTAAGGAGAATCTTTATCATACAAAAATAACTAACCCTTGAAGAGCATTTATCCTTTGATACATCTAACTTCCCTACTGTTTACACTTAGATTAAGGCAGGTAGACATATTTATCACTGGAAATGCTAAATACCAAATTCCAACTCAAAGCAGGTCCTACCTCCCAGCTCTCCAGGCAAATAAGTGTGTTAACTGCTGAAAAAGAAATGTTTTCCTCTCTTGGCCTACCTGTGCATGCAGGTAGATACCCAACTACTGACACTGAATTTTATACAACCACAGAAGTTGTGGAGGGAGCTCTGGAGTTGGAAGGGAGCTCTGGAGATGACTAATTCAACCATCCTGATCCAATATGGTAAATTACGACATACATCACAGGATATCATCCAGTTTGTTTTTTAATATTTCCAAGGATGGAAGCTCTACAGTCTCTCTGGGCAACCTGTTTCAATCTACAACCAGCCTCACACCAAAAAAAACCCCAAAAAACACAACTCCCCAAACCCTTTTCTTACATTTAATGTCCCGTGATTAGTTTTGTGCCCATTACCTCTTGTCCTGTCACTGGGCAGCACTGAGCTTTGCTTTGCTTGCTTCACCTTCCTGTCCCCCTTCAAGTATTTACACATAAAATCCCACATGAGTATCCTCTTCTCCAACCTAAGCAATCCTAATTCTCTCAGCCTTTCCTTCTGTGCCAGATATGCCAAGCCTTTAATCATCTTTACAGTACTCTATTCTGTTAATCTATCTCTTACACTGGGAGATCAGAACTGGACCCAGCACTACAGATGTAGTGATGCACCAGGGCTGCATCATGGGCTTCTTGCTGCCACTTTCTGTTTCTCTGAGGTGGAGAAAGTATTTGCCATTCTACAATTGCCTATTAAAAATTGCTTGTTTCATTTTAAGGTTGTAGCCTGCAATGGAACCCAACATAAACAAGGTGGTACTACAGTTTTCCTTGTCCCTGAGACAGCAGTTCAGGTTGGAAGCAATAGCTTCAGCAGTTAAGAGCAAACTGAGAGCTCTCTCTCCACTTACCGAGATGGTTTCATGCTTGGTAAGAGAAGTAAAAGAGCAGGGAATTAAATTGCCTATCTTGCTTTATCCTAGCAGAAAAGACTTGACTAACAGTAGTAGTGGTTGTTAGGAAACCCCATGGTTACAGCTTCAAGAATTAGAAAATACAAACACCGGAACAACAAAAAACCCCTTCAGTTAACAAATTTTAGATAGTTTTCTTTTGCAAATGGAAAATAATGTCTTATAACCAATAAGAATGACAAAATGCAGAAGGTATCATCCCATAAACATCTTCAACATTTGGCAAAAAGATATCTAAAATAGCTGGATGTTTCCAACACCATACATTTGGAGCATGAAGCACTGGAAGCCTGACATAAAAATTCTGAAAATAATTTTTCCATGGAACTGATGTGGCCAGCTTTGTGACTATAAGACAATTACAAAAGATAATTACTAGTAACGATTTAAAAGCTCATTGGTACTTCTGTTGTGGCAAATGCACTAAGTTCTTCAAGTCTTCAAGTCTTTGGCAATATCTATTGTATATACACAATAGCTTGGGAAATTGTGGTAGTTTGGGCTGGGCCTTCCTTGGTGACCAGTTTGTAGCCAAGGAAGGGCCCAGATTTACCCAGTATTCCCTACTATTTTTATGTAAGCCAGAGTATAAGAAGAAAGGAGGGAAGGCCTTCACTCTCTTTCCTTCCGGCGGTTTGGAGGTGCAGGTTCCCTGCTGTTGAGTCTGTTGTGTTGGGGAGCGAGGCCTGGTAGGGCCTTGTCGACCCTGGGAGGCGGAGGTTGCCGGCGATTGTTCCAGAGCGACTCTCGGTTGTCCCAAGGAGAGTAGTGAGATATTTCTTTGCTAACTCTTTTAGTGGATAGATATTGGGCTGCTAATTGGGAGATATATATATATATATATATATATATATATATATTTTATTTTGGTTTTGTTCCTTTTCCCTTCCCCCTTCCCTTTCCCTTGTGAAATTTATATATTTCAATTGTATATAATTGTAACATAAGTGTAAATATATTTATATATATCACTTTAGCTGTCTCTCTCTCTCATTTCGGGTTTTCTTAGTTGTTTTTCTCCCTCTTCTCCCTGAGGTTTGGGGGGGGGACTTCTTGTGGTAAGGTTTGGAGACTTGGCAGGGAGCCAGCTTCAAACCATATCAGAAATATTGGGAAAAGATTGTGAAAATACTTATGTGAAGTCAGGCAAGTAAAACACCAAAAATGTTAACAGAAAGAGAAACACTCCAAATTTACATTCTCCATTGTCACTGTGAAAGAGTGGCTGTTATTGATAGTAGGCCTTTGTAATTATTTTCAGGTGACTTGACTGTCTTGTAATACTGACTTAAACCAAAAGCCTATTAAAAAGTTATCTATAAAATTTTAGAGACATGGGCTTTTGCCATCAGGATGAAAATGTTCATATTCTTAAACAAATGTCTAATAATATAAGAACATCTTACTGATTATTCTTGAAACTAGTCTAACCTGTTTTCTGAAGTTGTTATGCTATTGTTTTAAATTAAAAAACATTATTTGAACTAGACATAATTTTTACTATAATTTTAAACTACGTGCTATACTTACTTCAGACTCACAGTTCTTTTCAAATAAACCCCAGGTTTAGAAAATTTTACTTATAATATGTTAAAAGCTTAATAACATGTGGTAATCTCAATGTGGTAAAACTCAGATACATAGAAAGGTGGCAGCCAAAGCAATGATAACAGTACTTCCCTGTGTACTATTCCACCTGCATTCCTTCTGAGATGGGCAGTCCCAGCCCATGCACAGCTCTGGGGTGGTTCCTAAACAGTGTCACCCCTAAGAGTATGTTCTCTCTTGTGTTTCCCTTTGTATCCTATAAACAGAGCTGTTGCTGCAGGTAAACAGTAATCTACACCAAATAATTTTCCTGTTAGGCTATTCTCCATCTGGGTTAGCCCACTAGGCAACTACACACACGAGTTTGTTGGTACTATGAACATAATACAGTGCTCTAATGTGAGTTAACAGCAGTGTCTCTAAATGAGAAACTGAAGCCTGAAACATAATTTTCTATAACTGAATGAGACACTTATTCTGGTCTAGAAATATACCCCTGTGTTTAACAGGCAAAGTGAATAATAACCAAAGCAGATTTCTCAGCAAGCAAAAGCTAATTACCTCAACTGAAACTGTCCAGAGCACTTGGGCAACACCCTGACAGGAGTAAACAATGCAGAGACGGCATTTTACAAGGTCAGCAAGAAAAGATTAAAATGATTTGTGGCACAGGAATGGAAAATTTACCCCCTAAGATGAAACTATGAAGCTGGTAAGGTCATAAAACTACAGACTGATGTCAAGAACTAAAAGATTTCACCTGGACCTTATAAAGATGGTTCAAGACTGCAGCATTGAAGGCAAAATTTCAGTTCCCTGGCCCACACTTCAGGTAAAAACATTCAGTTTTAGAGGTTGCGCAGAGCTGACCCAGGATGGGAAGAGCAGTCTCAGAGGGGTCACTACACGTTGGAGGCAGGAAAGAAAGGAAAGGTTAATAATTTCTGGTGAAAAGGACTATGAATGGTTAGAGATATTTCACACTGGCAGTGATTATGTGGACTGTGAGAAGCTTTGAGGGGATGCACTGTGGAAAACATATATAAAGCATATAAAGAAGAAAAAACTGAGTCAATGCAGCAAGTGTTCATAGTTCTAACATATTATAGAGTATGTATAGCCTTCACATAAATGTTACTTCTTAGGGCTAAAAAATTTTCCTGCAAAATTCCAGAGTCTAAGCAGTCACTTAATCTCACTATTATCTTTTGAATCTACCAAATTGTGAGGTTGCCCATTATGTAACAAAATAATGAGAACATATATAAAGAATGTGTCTTGAAAGTATTATTCTCCTCTATCCTCTTTCACTCTGCTGCAAGCGAGTTAAGGAACATCACTGCCTTTTTATTCCAGTACTAACATTTTATATGCATGTGAGCTCATGCTGTACAAAAGCTTTGTTTTCTTATTTTGTGCATTTCAGTTGAAACTTTGGCTAATATCCTACAAACCATAACTACCTTTATATATACACAAACCTCAAGATATACTTTTGTTATTAGCAAATTTTATTAAAGAGATATGTATGGAGGTTATAATTGGCTGCAAGACTGGAATGATATCAACTTGCACCATTTTCAAAAAAATTCCAAGAATGTTCATATTTCTGACATAAATAGGATTCACCATACACTCCTAGAGCACTCAGGTCAATGGCACTATATTCTCTCTTTGCCAATGCAAAATGAAGAGTAAATTAGAGGGGCCATATTTTAAAGAGATATTTTAATTTCTTTTCCCTCCTTCAGGAGGTCTTACTGCTTCTCAATCAGACATTGTTTCCTTTGAAAACAACCTCTTCTCCCTAAAAACAATTAAGTTTTAAGGCTAAGTACCATGCAGCTGTCTTTGAAAATGTAAAGTGTATTTTCAGATAACATATGATAATGTATCAGCTTTTTCAAGTTCATTGGTAAAGCTCCTCCTGCCATGCAGAAAAGAGGAAAGAAGAACTTGCCTCCATATCAGTTATGCACTGTTGGAATAACAATTTCCATTTTTCTTTCTTTTCACTTCATGTACAGATATTCACTCTTCTCTGATTGTTCTTCATTTGCTTATACATTTGCTCCAAAATGTCAGAAACGACTATTCAGTTAACTGCAGCTATCAGACTTTTAGGCTAAGTTCACTAAATTTATGTCTACTCCCATGGCTATTAGTGCATGCTATTTAAACGAAAACCTTGACAAACAAATCTGCTTTGAAGATTGTATCTATCTACTTCCATCCCTACATAAAACCACCTGATAGGGTGGAAATCTACTGAATAGCGCTGACATACAGCTAATATTCCTACTACCCCTGAGGTAAGTGTGCAGGCAACATCCCACCTGTAAACTGGAAAAATCAAAAGTGATCTTGCAAATAATCACTAGAAAAAAATACTGCTGATTCCAGGTAAGTACTGAAAACGGAAAGGAAACATGATAATCCCTAGGCTTTCATGCATCTCTAACCGCTGAAGCAAGAATTCACGGGCATTTGATGTTTCCTTCACATGATATTTCCTTTAAAGAGTTTGTTACAATTAAGATCACTGCCTCCCTAAGATCTTGCTTTATGGTGAACTTGCCACCGGCTGCCTCAAGAGAGGAGCCCAGAAGAGAAGATACAAGGACTCCCTGAAACAACATCTCAGCCTTGGCCATATTGATCATCATAACTGGTCTACTCTGGCCTCAAATCGGGAGGCCTGGAGACGCACCATCTATAACGCTGCTGTCTCCTTTGAGAACGCACACAGGATCACTCTTGAGGAGAAAAGACAACGCAGAAAGAATCGTGTCTTGCTGAATACACCATCTAAGGAATCTTTCTGCTGTGCCTTTTGCAATCGGATATGTCTATCTTGTATTGGCCTCATAAGCCACCAGCGTGCTTGTAACAAACATGGATAGAGCCTTCCTAAATCTTCGTTCATGAAGCCTAGCCATGAAAAAAAAAAAAAAATCACAATTAAGATGAAGTTCTCCAATTCCAAGGTGAAGTTGCTGATGTTTTGACAATCAGGTGCAAGTAAGAGAGTGCAGGCTTCACTCTCAGCTATCATTTCGCAGAGTGGCAGGCTTTCCTCCTGTAAAGTGCCTACAGTCAAAAATTCTTAAATCAATAGAAATGAGTGCAAAAGTAACCCATTATCTCCTACTTTGCTATTGGCAAGGTCAGGGAACAAGAGATGAAATGTCCCAGCGCTTTAGCAGAAGACAATAAACAGCAATAGAGGGAAGTGAAGAGCTTAGGTGGGACTTGCCTCACCAAACTTAACATGTCTACACCTCTAATCTTTAGAGATCTATTCTTCAAATATCTACAAACTTTCAACTCCCTTTACAGCTAATGGAAAGAAATAAGCATTTTACAGTGGCCTTCAGTTAACCTATTTTAGAGGTCTATTTTGGGATGAGATAAAATCACAGTCTGAATGTGTTTATTTTTCTCTTGGGATTAGAAAATGAGCCTAGGGTGACTGGATCAGCTGTAGACATCTATATTTGGTCAGGTGAATCCCTGTAGCATCCAGTGGCCAAAATAACCATACAAAAATCCAAGAAAACTAATGAAGATCTATACTGTGGCATGTGCTCCTTACAAAAAACACTCCAGGTCAAGGATAAAGGATCCTGGGAGCCATATTGAATACTCTTAGTGAAGAAAAAATAAAGCTGATACAAACTTGTCTAATAAATCTTTAAAATCTTAGCTTCAAAGATCAGGTCTAGCTCTGGAGATATTTAAAAACTGAGTAGGGATAAACCAGAAACAAACTCATGTTACTCTTATTACTTACCCTTTTCCTAACCTACAATCTAATAAATAATTCCTCAGAATCTGTTCTGAAGCTATACAATAAAAAAGCGAAAAGAGCTGCTGCTCTAACAAAATATTTTTGGTCAGGGAAAGAAAAACAAGCCTTCTCTCTCTCCTATGTGCAAGCTTTGCTTCAGTGGCCGTGACGGTACGTGATGGGCTGTGTTTGAACAGCACTGCTTGGGTTTGCGGCACTGAGCTGTCCAGACAGTCAGATAAGTGGCATGTCAGCAGGGAAGACAGCAAATATGTAAAGTGACATTCTGACTGTGGTCCTGACTCTGTAAGGACTGGTCACCCCAGCAGTGGTTAAATGGGGCTTTTCTGAGTGAAGTGAGTATTCATCTTAACTGTAATCTTTATAAATTCTAGTATTTCTTAAAAAAAAAAAAAAACAGTCTGTCAAAATCAGTGCAAGGATGCGTGCAATTAGTTTATTTAGCACATCTATTCTGTCTTTTCTCTTGTAAAACTCCTACATATTCATGGTAAAGAACTGCTTGTGCAATGCAGTATCTTTTAAACACGTAGGATCTTAAAACGTAACTAAACAATACTACTTCGGAAACCTGTATGAAAGAGTAATTACCTTCCAAATTAACATTATCTGTTACCTAAGCCTATAGTTATACACCACTTATATTTGAGAGTAGTTTCTAACTTGTGCTGATTGAGGGATCAAATCTCAGTGTACCTTTCAGCTTAATCTTTTGTTGTTCTGGAACTTGCACAACATTAAGTCCTTCTGACTTTAGTGATATGTTTTCCCAGAAGAGAAGGGGAATGTACAAAGTTACTTCAGAAAAAAATTGTATTTATTGCATAGAATGTCTGTGTCTTTGAATAAAACATGCAAATGTTCAGATGCTAACAGCTGGAGACAGCTTCCCACTGCCACAAGATCTTTCAACAACTGTTCCCCATCCCTCTTTGGTTACCTCCACTTTCAAACAATTTCTGTTATTAGGACAGATATTAAAGTAGTAGCTTTTCCATTTTATAATAAAGGTGTGAAATCATTTAGAAACTTCAGGTATTTAGACTGCTGTACAGTAGATACAAATCGAGTCTTTGCACAAATTTTCATGGACATATTTTACGTGGCTTACAGTATTCATGGACCAAAAACTTTTCTGCCACTTTTTGTGAAATACATCCCAGCAAGAATGCATACACCACTTGTGAAAAGAGAGGAAAATGTCTCAGAATACACTAAAAAAACTCATGCTGAGCTGCAGAAAAGATCCACATGCATTCCAACCTATAGCCAGCAGAGTGACTCCTGCCTGTCTTCAAATTCTCAAAGCTTTAAAAGAAAACACTTCCTCCCTCTCATGACCTCATACTCTCTAAAGTTCAGAAACAGGCCTAAAAGGGTTTTAAGCAAGTATTTCAACATATTGTTCTCCAAATGTACAGATACTTTCCTTCCAATTCTACGCAACTGGAATTTATTCTAATCTGAAGCTAAGGGCAGCCTTACCTGCAGAAATACTATACTACCATTTCTACACAACAATCAAAGATCATTGAAAAGGATTGTTGAAATGCTGAATGGACAGTAGAATCCACCAATAAAGTTAGCATAGTAAGGAAATGCTTCTATATAGATAGCTCTTTCCTCCTGCAGTTACCTTGATTTCTCTGCAGATGATCTTCATGAAACATCCCATTAACTGTTTGCTACCCTCCAAGAGCTACAGAAGTTCTGCCTTAAGGATCACAGAAAGACAATGCTGCTCAGAGATAAGATTAATTCCCACTGCACATTCTAATTTCTTCTCAGTAGTGTCTTAGAGCACAACAGAGATACAAAGGCATTCAACTTGGCTTGCCATGCTGCTCTCTCTGGAAGATGCTGGTCTGCCTCCCAGAAGCACCAGAAGAGGGGGAGAATAAAACTGTGTAACTCTTACAAAACTGCTGTATTTTTAACTAAAAACAACAACAACAACAAAAAAACCCAAACAAACCCCAAAACAAAACAACAAAAAAACCTCCCAACCCAGATCTAGAAGTATGCCTTTTCCAAATGTCTGCCTTGCTGAATAACAAATGTGACCAGTTTGCTTCCATCCTATTTCTTCTTTCAGGCAGATGGTTAACACTTATACACTTATATTTTGATACTATGCATGGTCTGATTTAGAAAAAGTCTGCTCACAATGAAAATATACTAATATTATATTTAAAATCTGCTGTAAACCCCAATTGCAAAAATCTTCAGGTTTGAGATTCCCCTGGAGCTCTTCCAAGGAAAAGAGCCAACTACAATAAATAAGGTGGGAGGTTAGGGACTATCTACAATGTACTGACTTGCTATCATTAGATTTAAAATACTCATGAGAATACAGTAGTGGAGGAAAGAACACTAATGTTTTTCCCTTGTGAAACATGACTTAGAAAATGTGTGGAAATATTCAATAGAAAAGGGACCAGAAATGGATAAAATTTATAATTTTTTATGTAGAAACCAAAAAGATCCTAAAATCATTTTCAGAGGCCAATAATTTAAAGTAGGATCTCAATATAGAAAATATAGATAATAATGCTGTATCACTTATCTTTCAAGGTACAGTTATAAAATATATTCTTAGAAGTGCACTGAGCCACCCAACAATACTTTCCTCTTTTGATAAACAAAAAAGTAACTTAATCAAGGTGGAAATCTATTTTCCTTGAAAGTGCAATGCAGGGCATTTTCAAGCACCTGGTCTGTTAAAATTACAGCCACACTTTCATCACCATATATCACAAAACTAAGGTAGACAACCTTCACACACACCCCCACTCCCTGTTACAGGGACAAACCCCTCACAGTTTATTACTCTTGCATACCTCAAACCTCTAGTGACAGCTCCCCTAAAACAAAGTACATGCTGCTCCAGGATACATGAAGGGAAGGACCACATTGTCGTCACATACATGAAGCAGAGAATAAAAATTGACGACTTACCTCACTGTAGAAGAAAACATATTCTTGTGATTCATCTCTTATACTAGATTTATTTTTTTCTTACTTTAATAAACACAAACATTTACTGGACCTTAAATATTGTATTTAATTCCTTATTGTGGAAAATACAGATTTTCCTTTTAAATAAAACAAATGGCTCTAAAAAAACTCCCAGAAGTAGTAGAATGATCTCTTCCAGAAGTTAAAAGAATTTATTTTTCTTAAATTCAAAAGCTTTAAATCTTAGTGAAATGAGCCACAGTGGAAAAACCCTTTACAATATTACTGCACCTTATAAATAGTAAATGAAATTGTTTGAGGTCAAGGAAAGAAATACTGCAATCCTATATCAAATGTGCATAAAGGATGATGGAAGGTTCATATTCCCTATTCTTTCTTTCCTTTTTACTCTTTAAATCTAAAATGAAGCTTTATTTATAGCTTCTTCTCAGAAGACCTTCCTGAAATATCCCTTAGAGGTATTTTCAGAAGTATTTGATAATTTAACTTTTGCTTATATTTGAGAAACTAAGAAAATATTGAAGAATCCTCCAAACAGAAACAGGATTCCCAAAATAGCCATAGATCCATGTTTCTGGATTCTTGCTTATCTACAAAAATCTGTGGGATATTTTAAAAACTTGCACATCTCATTTTATAATGTACAGATTCTCATCATCCTGGCTTACTTTTAAATTAAATTATTACTTAAATTTTCATTAAAAATCAGTAATTTCTGTAACCATACAAGTTTTTGGTTTTGTTTTTCTTTTTCAGTGCCCACTCTTGCTTGGCAGTAACGGGGTGTAATACTCCTTTCCATATGGGGAAAATGACTGCTCTACTCCTGCCAAGATCAATCTTGTCTGTATTAAGGATAACTACTCGGTGATCTTTTGGAACTAACCAAATGAATGACAGACATGTGAGAGTGATTCAAGTGCCTATCCACAGCTATTTTAAATTAAACTGACATTGGGGGAAATGTTGTGTACCCAATTCTTTTTCCCATACACTAGGTACTTTTAACTGGTTCCCATGAAGATCTCATACTTGCATAACCAAACCAAGAATTAGGAGTAAAGCCTCTCTGACTTTCATCTGGTAATGAAACCTCTCTTCCTTTCCAGAGGGCAGTTACAGATATCCCAAAGATGAGACTTCATTCTGAAGTAGCTACAGGTCTTCCTACTTCTCATAACTATCTGAGGAAAAGGAAGGGAAATGGCCTCTGAGTTTCTGGACATAACCTTTGTACCCCCATGTTCTGGCAGTATTATTTCCTTACATCTATTTAAGTCTCCCATCCATGTAAATGGAGTAAAGAAACATTCTGCATGCAACTATAAATATATCAGATTAAATAAGCCTCTAATGCTCAAATTGAGAAAGTTTAATATAAGTATTTCACTGTGAACATTTGAGGTGAGAGCAGAAGAACCATTCACAGATAATACTGTCAAGACAGAAGGAAAAGAGACAGAGAAACTATGAAAAAGCTGCACATGCATAATACGATTTTTTTAAGTTCAGTTAAAAAGAGAGGAATTCTGTACTCTTTAGTATATATAACCACTGTCACAGTACAAAGCCCTTATAATTTTCCAGTGCTCCTGTACATACTGAGCCAGAGTAAGGCTGAGGTACTGCATGCAGACCATCAGGTTCTTCATGAGTGGGAGAGGCAGGAGCTCCCACCCCGATCTAATTTTGATCTAATCTGCAGTCAGTAAATGACCTTGCCAGTAACCTGCACCACGGGTGATTTCTCTCCTTGATAAACTCATGGAAGAAAAATCCATTGAGTGCTATGAACAATAAAATTCTTACATCTGCATTAAGGTATCTCTAAGACAATCACCGGAGGCAGAAAAGATGGTCAGAGAAGCACCATTCTGTGTTTGCCCTATTCACACCTCCTCCTTCTACTGGCCAGAGACAGAGCCCATGGTCTGCACCTCTTCTGACATTTCCTCAGTTTTGCTTCAAGAAGTATTGCTATTTATCTAAGAAGCTTGAATTCTACAGAAGTCCCAATACCTATGAGGTGGGATGGTATTCAGTAGTTGACACGACAACACAGTTGTTTAGTCACAGGATTATGGCTAAGAAAAAAAAAACTAATACAAGGGAAGAAAATCAAATTAATATTCTGTACTCAGGCACATCAGCAGAGGCTAATCAGACTATTAGTCCATTAGTAAAACCACAAGGTTTCACTCCGGCAGCTCTGAAATAGTAATGGATTTTCCCATGAAAACTTGAAAGAAAAGGTGAAAAAAGGTTTTTGTGGTATGATGGAAAGGAATGCCAGACACAGCTTTGGTCAAACATTCCCATTAAATATTTTCTCATTACCCACTAGGTTCACTCACAGGCCAATTTCACTGGCTATTTACCAAGGAGGTTTAAGATAATGTTCACTGCTCTATACTGTTTTTCAATTTTCTAAGCTTACTGGCATTTCCTTTTAAAAAAATCCTTGTGAAATTAAAAAAGTAACACATAAATGTTTTCTCTTCGGAGTAGATTTTCTGTTACTCCGATTATATACATTCTATACCTTATATACATTACTCTACATTATATACATTCTCCCACTAAACTGGTATACAAATGCCTTCAAAAAGTATTCTTATTTTTATTTTATACTTGAAATAAATTACTAAATATGCCTTTTTTCTTTAACAATTCGGACTAAATCCAACTGAAATCATTGAAATTATTTTCATGAGGAACGAGAGCAGATTAAGCTCTTTGGAGAGAGAGATTCTGGTGTATTTGTGCTTTTTACTACATGTATCAGCACAGCATAATTTTATTTCTGCAACACCTAAAAAAGCCCAAAATAGAAAGATTAAAACTATATATTTCAGTACTAGATAACATGTAAAATGTAAAGAAGCATGTAACTGATTTGCAGAAAACGAACTGAAGTCTGAGATAACATTATACGTTCATCTTTAATTACACTAATGCTAAATGCTATCTGCATTTTTGAGAGTATAAAGAAAAAATGGAAACTAGGCAAATAGTCCATAGAAAGCAAGTAATTACTGCACTGCTGAAAAAATGCTTTGATAAACTACACAAAAGATATTAATCTACCAATTTACAGTCCAATGATCTTTCCAACGAACAACTGCTTACAAAACATAAAAGCCAGCTTCTCGAAAATTCATTTGCTTTTAGCATGCCTTTATGCGTTTATATTTCATCAAACTCAGCAATTTGAGAAGAACAAGAAATGAACACTAATGAAAAAGCCAAAAGATACAAACAGTAGAAAGATCTTGAAAAAATATACTGTTTCTATTTTGTAACACCACTTATACTAATTTTTCTTCTTTTAGATTCAGGTTGATATGCTTAATTTTGTTTTTCTTAGATGTGTATTATTTAACCTGTAAGCTAGACAGACTGATTGTACAGATATTATTAGTGCTGACTCACTGAAAATTATGTGATAAGAGCAGTATTTATAAGTCTCAATCCTTCACCATTATTATTTTGACTATTTTCATTTCCATTATATGCAAAGCAGAAGAATGACAGTCTTAAATTTTATAACCACAAATGAAGAAAACCAGCAGCACTAAACCTCTGTAGACTGAAGTAATTTACTACAGTCTTAAAAAGTACCATATAAATATCAGCACACATATAAATTTATAGCATAAAATTATGAACCTGTTGAGATTTGTACACATATTTAAAATTTTACTAGGTGAGTGGTCCCAGTGAAATTGTTTATTGACAGTTTCCTACTGTTGGGTCTCAATTCCATGTCTCTCCTGCATTTTGAAGCAAAGAATAAAAATTTATGTCTCAATTCTGAGAAAAACTGATAGAAAAAGAATCTTTACTTGACTCTCCTGTAGCACTACCTATCTCAGCAGGTAAACAGACCCTCTAATTTTGAGAATTAGAAGACAAAGTTAGCAAATTAAAACATGCAGGTTGGTGACCAGTATTTCTCACTATTCTCACTAAGTTCTTTTGGACATTCAGGATCTATCACTGAAAAGCTCCTCATTCTTGCAGTCTTAATGCTCAAGTGAAGTTTCCATACACTGTTACTGACTTGACCATCACTAAAAGGAGATGCCATCATGAACACCTCCAGACACTCAGCTCTAAGGAGTTCAAATTCATTGTGAATAGAATTATTAAATTATTTTGTTGCCTGTGACCAAGGACAGAAGATCTCCTACAAAAGCTGACTTCTTGCACTTCATCCTTTTCTCAGTCATGAAGTTTCAGAGGAGATACTGAGGCACTCATTTTCTCTCAGAAAAAGGTTATAAACACTTGCTTATAAAACTTGTATCAGAAAATAAAAATCCCCTAGAAATTCTCATGTGTTAAACTGAGGTTCAGTATGTTCCATAGGAGAAAAATTCAAAATCCAATTTATGCTACTTTTGGAGAAATTCTTTAGTACAAAATAAAACTTCCAATGGCATATAAAACCCCCTGTATTTAGATTAGATGTTTAAAATAAAAACAGAGACTTTTTTTCCCCCTCCACAAAAAAACCCATGTTTTCTGCTTTGATAAGAATTCTGCATTTTTAATTTGCAAGACTACTGCCATGGAAATGATAGGTATAACAAATCCATCTATAACCAGATTTTGCTTTAGGATGAACTAAAGGAGAAAATGGGATTTGAAAAGAAAAGGAAATACAAATGTAGATTTTGTATAAATGATCCCCACCACAAGGAGGTTCGGCCTCCTGTACTAGGAGAGACTACTGTGCTGGGTTAAAAAAAGTGCAGGAGAAAACAGTATCTTGAAACAAAGTGACAAAGTTGCTAATCTCACAGACTGCAACAACTAATGGAATGCAAGCATATGTTGCCTTACTTATCAGTGGCAATTCTGTTTTAATTTCTGCCACTCCTGTTCCTTATAATCTATAAGCTTTCTTGTGTACATCATACAAGTGAAAGGACCTCTTTTCAACTATGGTATTAAGCTCTTCCCTTCTGTACAAGGGAATAGATAGTTCAAGCCATACACAGACCCCTCTGTATCACAGATTCACAACTTTAGGGTTTTATATTACTGGTGAGAATGATATTTTTTATGGAGAGATTCCCAATGATACCTTCCTTTCGTCATTAAATTGTTGCATTTACACAAGCTAGAGTTCATTGAAATACATTCTATAGTAACCACAAATCTAGTTTCAGGGACAAGTAGGAGTTTTGTCACATTAAGGCATTTCAACATGATAACTGGTGGAGTAAACAACAAAAACATCTAAGTATTTTAGGATTCGTGCCTCACTTTACAGATCTAGAAGGATTCACAGAAATCCTTGAGAAACACAATGGTAACACCAAAGCAGAGAAGTCCTATTGCTAAAACACCTTGCCCTAGGATTTCTTTTTTTTTTTAATTGAAACAAGAATAGCACCTATTTAGTTTAGTCTAGCCCTATCTCTTACTCATGGAATAGGAAAATTACAAGAGTGTTAGTAGATAATTACCTGTATCAGAGGAAAAAAAGCATATGAACATGATTTCATTTCATATTTTGAATAGATGATAAAAGAAAACTAAAATACATACTGCATCTGTAACTTCTATCTCATACAACTTCTGGAATGTCTCACGATAAAAGAAAAAGAGCTTCCCACTGCCACCACCTTTCTTAACAGAGGTGCCTGTGACAAGTATTTTATCATCTGGGCTGAAACAACAATCTGTCCTGTTGAAGAAAACATCACAAACATATAATTAACATATAGAGAACTTATATATAAATTGCATTCCTTAAGAGCAATCCTTTCTATTTGTTAATCCTTTTAAGACAAGACTTTAAAGTAATCTTTTGTCAGCTGTCATCTATTTCTATAGTTATCAGATATCTATTGTTATAGTTATCAGTTACAGTTATCTATTACAATTGCTATTACAGCTGTGCACAGGATGGGCAAAACTGGCAGATTCAATAAAAATCCACCTCCCAACAAAATTCTCCTCCACTCAAAAGTCTTGCAAGCTTTTCAAAATGAGAAACAAACAAAAAAAAAGTACTTTCAAATCTGGTTATCATCATTAAGTAAAAAAATGTATCAGTCATGAAATCTGTTTTTGCTGATGATACATTCTTCAGTGATGTAAGGTGGTATGTTTATACATTGGCCAAAAATGTTTCATTTACTTTTCCACTCTGTTACAAATTGCAGTCAAGACTGGGCTGTCCATTGCTTGCCTTTTTAAGATCTTATTTTAAAATTATAAACTGTCCTGAGGGTTGGATTTGGCTGTGTTACAGCTATAGAAATGCAAGTCATACCAATAAAAATATTAAAAGCAATACTTAGCACTATGCAGTTAAATAAATTATTTTAGTACCAAAGAACACAGCCATCAGCACTTCTGACACCATAAGCTGAATTCATACCAGGTACCTTCATGTTATGTCTACTTTTTCATCCAGCTCTTTTTTATTAATCATAGACTAAATAAGAATGAGGTGTACACCTATATCTCGTTACACAAACATAAGGCAATGAATGGGCCTCCTCCTAAAAAGTTGCTAATCTAATAAGACATAAGACATATTAGACTGAAAAATGGTATAAAACAAGCAAAGTTAGCTATGCAATACCACAAAAATGGTAAGAGCTTTTAAAGCAATGTGAATCTCTAAAATAGCCAAGAACTGACACTGCACAGTCCTCCCTGTGCAGTCCTTTCTGCACAGTTCTGCACCTAGTGGCAATGGAGAACTCCAGTAGAACCCCATCCAGCAAAAATACTGCTATTTCTACTAGTTGGAATAAATTAGAGTACTTACATTGGAAAGAAGCTGGGCAGTCCATCCGCTGAATTAAGAGGCTTTTTAAATTGTCTAATATCCCATATCTTCAAGGTATCATCTCCTATGAAACAAAAGAGACAAAAGTTAGCAATAAAGAATTAAAGCCAAGAATTAGGCATGTCAGAAAATTTCATCCTCTAATTCAGACAGAAAGAGAACAGAATGATAAAATAGAAGCATTCTAAATGGGAATGGTTTGGAAGATTTTTGTCCCTAAATGACTATTACAGTACAAGGAAGGATAAGAAGTTCAAAGTGCTACACTCTAGTACATCAGAAACTTCTTCTCATAGGCTTAACTCCATCACAGTAATCCCTCCTACTAAGAATCACTATCCACAGTGGAATCAAGTTCCCCAATCACTAGTTTATCCTGTGTTTGCGAGCATTGGTGCTTTGCTACTAGGAACAAATTTAACTTTCCATATACCAAAAGAAATTAAAATGTTGCCATGAATGGTATAGACCAAAAACTAAACAAGTTTTATGTGTTTGGCTTCTACCTGTCCTGAAAAAGCAATCAGGAAGGATGGAGAGCTCATGAAGTCTTCCTCCTTCTTTAGCAGGCAAACAGCAACAAACTGCTATCTCAGGATGGTGAAGAGGCCCTGGCATCAGTCAGAAATCCTCGGGGTGAAGGGAAGCAAGTGAAACCACACTTGCTTTAATGAAACCTTTTCACCACACGACCTTTAGCCATAAAAGCTAAGATGGAGGTTACAGCAAGACATTTATAGCAATTCTCATCTGTGTTTGATAAACATGGTGTGCTTGTAGGCCAGTAAAAGTTAGGCTGTTTATCCCTTTTCGAAAAGTTATGACATGTTAACAAAGTGAGAACAGGGGGAAGAAAAGAGATTAGTTAGTTATTCTCAGAGGGATCTACATCTCTACTGATTATTCTTCTCAGATACATCTTTCCCGTGTGTGACAAGCTACAGACTTTGAGCTTTGAAGCACCTAGACATCTCCTAGCATTTGACATTAGTGCCTCAGCACTTTCAAGGGTGAAAAGAAGGACACTAAAACAACAATTATCTGTAAAAATACCCAGAGATTGATTCTAGACTAAAAGTTACAAAATCTTTCTAACCTAGGAGGAAAAGAAGGCAAGACCTGCTTCCTTCCAAAGCACAAATCTTGCAGGGAAGTAATTTGGTTGTCTACAAGTATTTTATGGACTCATAGACTTTAAGCTCAAGAGCTCAAAGGAGGCCTTGGAAATAAAATGTTTTTTAAAAAAGTAACGTGCTGTAACAAAAGAAATCAAGGCCAGCAGTGCCCTTTACAGGGAAAGCAGTAATGTGTGGCCTCATACATCATGTATGTTTATATTAAAGACTAGGATAACTCCTTACTACAAAATATTTTTAAAAAGTGGACAACTTAAACAAATGATGTCTAGAGCAGAGTAGAAGCTAAAAAATGACAACAGAGAAAAATGTTGAGTCCCTATTTTGGTAATATCTGTTTTCTTATTGTTTCTCAGTAGACTCCATCCCAAGCATTTCAAAGCATTTGGTCTTGTAAAATAAGCCCTCCCTTCTCCCTCCCACCCCCAACAAAAAAACACTTATTAATGAGATGTTACATCTAAAGCACCAGCACTTTATAAATGTATGCAAAGGACACCATTTGGCCATTTTGCAAATCTCCTGGATAGGGACAGATCTACGGCTAGCAACCAAGGCTGTTCTGTTTCCAGTGGAATGAGCCTTGACATGATCTTCAAGCTGTAGTCCTCCCAGGCTTTAGTAGGAGAGATGCAGTCAGACATAGTAGCTATAGCTCTTCTGCTAACTAGAAGAACTAATGGGCTGGTTAAAAACATTAGAAGACTCTAGCAGGACTCAAAGTTGTGGTTGTTTTCAAGTCAACACTGCCTTTAACTGTGCAGAAACAGATAATTAAGTATTTGGAAAGGGAGAAATGCTAGTAGAAATACTTGGCTAATGCTGTGAAACTCTTATCATCATTTAGAATTTGCCCAAATTCACTGTTCCTAATTTGCTTTTCCTAATGAAAATTTTCTGTGTGCAAATGTGATTGATTACTGAATCTAATTTGCGTTTAGAGTTGAAATCACTGTCACAAAGATAACGGAGTATTAACTTTCCTCAATACTAAGGATTTTTTCCAGTAGCATTCTACTATTGATGCCTAAGAGGCTTCTTTACTAGAGCTGTAGCACTACTGTTCTGTTTTTAATTACTTTATAAATGAAAAAACCCTAGTTATCCTTAAACAAAAACATATAAACAGAAGTTGTGCAGTTCAGTATGACGCATTCAAAATAGTCTACTGAGATCATTCAGTATTTTTTTCTTGATGGTAGACTTGTCTGAAGCCTGGTAGGATTACTTAAAGCTTTTATAGTCTTTTTAGTAGCATTTCAAACTCTATTTTTTGCTATTTTAATAAAAAGGATACCAATAAACAGGCTCAAGTCTGACATAATCAGGTCAGACACCATTATGCTAATGGTATTGAGCACTGGATTTATCAAGAGGTAACAATCAGGTCCTAGAAAAACAGTCTTTGGTGAGCCAAGACAGGTATTTAGCAAATGCCTTTTAGTCAAAATAAGACCAACGCACTGATACTAGAAAGATTTTATCTGATTTTTAGTTCTCTTTTCAGGAAATGATGAGTAGGAAGACAAGTACATGAATGCGAATGGGCACAAAAGAAAAAAAAACTTGCCAGAAACTCAAAAGCTTACAATCAGCAACACTAAAAGGGGAAGCTCTGCGTTGAAAGCAAATCAAGGATACAAGGTGTTCACAGAGATCACAGAGGAAAGCAAAGAAACATAGGAAATGGGAATTTAAAAAAAGAATAGGAAATACACAGCATAACAAGAAGGGGTATGTGTGAGAGGGCACCAGAATATGTTTATAAACTATGAGCCTTTCTGTGAAGGCTTATGTGAAGAGAGGTACCTTACAGAACAAGGTATGTGCTTCTGCATTCTGCACTGGTTCTACAGGAGGAGCTGCAACAACTAAAGAATGACCTTTGGAGGCACCAAACATTGGGACCACAGTCAAAGGTCTCAAGGCGGAAGTCACAAACAAAGGCATCTGCACGTATATTTGCAACAGCTCTCACCATCACCTCCACCCATACCAGCCTGGTCAGATATTAAAGTACAGCATCTTCTCTAAACATATGGAAGAGGAAGATACTGGAAGACTTTGAGAAAGCCATTTCAGCTCCAAGTGTTGTAAATAGTTAATACTGAAATATTAAAGCTAATTAATGCATTTTTGGCATTGTTGGAATGAACAGTGCTCAGATTACTTGACATAAACCCATTTGATTTTTAAAATGCTAATGTCTGTATTTACTATAAAGAGCAATATATTATTCCTCTACACAAAATAGAAAGTCACTATACATGCTGCTGCGTAATCCTTGAGGAAACTGTATTCAAGGTGTTTCTACTTTTTAATCCAACTGCAAAATGAAATATCTTATTTTTCCTCAAATACGCTGTGAAAAGAGAAATACAATTAAATATTAAAACAAACAAACAAACAAAAAAACCCAAACAAATCCAAATCAGAAACAAAACCAAATAAAAATATCCAAAGGAAACACCAAAACATTTTTTTTTGAGCTCAGATGAAAGCATATGTCTACATAAGCTATCTGATGGCTTTGATGTTAATATTTTTTGCTTGGGTCTAACAGCATTGAATTTATTTTTCCTATATAAATTACTGGTTAAGATGACAGTGAGTCCACACAGTGTCTGTAACACAGAGAACAGATGAACCACCAAACTAAAAGCTGTCATGGAGATTCATGGAATTAAGGAAGTCATTGTTTCATATTATGACAAAAACTAACTCCCAGACATATCAGTAGTCAAGAAAAGTTTTTTTATATTCAATATTTTTACAATAGGTCCCCAAGTTCAGTCCTACTGCTTACCCTTTTCCCTGCTAAACAAAGAAAATGTTCTCCAAACATGATTGTTCATGGTTTCAAGCATGCAAAAATATCACTTTCTTAAGTTTCTGTCAAGTTACTACCTAATACCCAACAAGAATAAGACTGGAAACTTTCATAAGCAGCTCCTTAGGTTTTCCTTTTCCCTTGTGCCTGCAGCTGAGCCATGCCTCAGCTCTCTCATATCCAACACAGAATCTACATCAGATGCAGGAAAGCCCATCAGGCTTTCAATGAAAGTTCCCATGCCCCAAACAACTATCCCTCTCTGATCCTCAGCACTTGGCAGGTGTGTTAATCTATGAATGCTAAATCCACATCTGCTTTCATTGGTACAGATCCAAAGCAATACTCATATTAAAGCCCTAACCAAACAAGTCAAAATAAGGTATGAATCCTCCTTATTCCCTAGCACAGTGCACACAGAGCTTTTTCTTTTTTTTTTTTTTGAATATGCTAGACAAAAGTAGCACTTTTATCCACACTGAGTGGCCAAATTTCTCTGCAGTCCTACATTCTGCAAACAATCAATCAGCATTTTATACACCTTAGAGCAGAGTGTGATAGATAAAACATAAGTAAATGAAAGTCTGTTTAACATGACACAAAAAATGGAGACAGATGAGAAAGAGCAGGCAACCAAAAGTGCCACATGCAATAAAAATAAGCAAAGGTCATTTTATGTGATCAACATTCATAAATGTGAAACAGAAGAGAATTTACATAAGTGGATGTTTCAACCACTAGTGAATACTTCTCACATTAGTATTAACCTTGTTTGCTCTTATATTTAAAAGCACACTGAGGTTTATCCTTAAATCTCATACTCTATGTGAATTTTTTTGAGGACAACACCACTAGCAGACAGAAGCAGCATTTTACTTAGTGCAGAACAGAAAGACACACAGTTCACCTGCTCCCAGCAGAAGAAGGTTCACAAACAGTAAGGTTTGTGGTTCAGTAAGGACAAGCAAAGTTGAGAGCTTTTACCTCAACCACTTAGAACCCATTCATGATGGGTAGAGTGGCAGTAGAGCTCTGGATTGAGGAGCCTGAACCACATTTAGGAAACAATCCAAGTGCCATTAGTGTCGGTAAGCCTAGGGCCATCAAGGACAAGACTACCATCAGCTTACTCTGAAAGATGTTTTCTGGGAAACATAACGGTAAGCCTAGGGCTATCAAGGACAAGACTACCATCAGCTTACTCTGAAAGATGTTTTCTGGGAAACATAACGTTTGGAATCTTTGAAATGCGGCAAGATAAAGAGTCACTGAGGCAGTACCAATAGCAGTTGCATTGCACTTGTGCCACTCTAGCCATCAGGGACAGGGGGACAGGGAGGACTCAAAGCAATTGCAAGATACAGCCCTTGGCTAGAAATCACATCCCATGCTTCACAGGTTTTGCCATCTATGAATACCTCTATCCTGGTACTCTGTATATGTAATCTCATTCTGTCTATGTCCCATACTGACCAGATGTCCTATGCATATGTTAGGCACAATGTCAGCCGACATTAATGCATACTGCCTCTCCCTAGGCCTGTTTATTTGGCCTTGGGGCAATGCTAATGCATACACAGAGCTTCTGGTTACAGCTGGTTTCCATCCAGACAGCTTGGATGGTATGCTTGCACCTGCCTGCAAAATACTGGGTAGACAAATCTCTGCATGAAACGTTGTTGTCTTCAACAGACAACTAATGAAGTGAATGATTCCTCAAATACATCTTTGCCTTCTCAAGACTTGTTCTGTTATCCAAGACCCATTTATAAAAAATTCATCTGAAGTTTAGAACACAAGACCTTTTTCCCAGTCCTGTGGATATTTCAGATTTTTCTGCCATTCAAGTACATCTTAGCCAGTCAATTCCAGTCATAAACTTTTGATGTTTCTAATATAGATTAGATAAAAATTCCAATTAGGACAGAAAAGGACACTGCCTAGGAAAGCTGTATGAGGAATTAATAAATCCAGAACAGAGAGACAGTTATAGAGAGACAGTAATCTTCCCAGAAACAGCTAAGCAATAACACTGGACTTATTTTATTTATAATTCAGCTATTAATTTCCTTTTGGTATATTATTAATGCTAGACAAGAAGACAGATCAGGAACTGCATAATATAATCAGCATAGCTCTCTTAAAATATTTCTTAAATGCTGTAAAATGCACATTCAGGAACACAGTACTGTATGGTATATCAAATAAAAGCAGTAAATTATGAAATACTTCAGGTTTGAATCACTAGTGTCTCATTTCACTACCTTATCTCCATCATAAGCAATTACATTTAATAATGACTCAATTTATATGGTTTGTTTAATGAACAATTTCAACTTACCGAAGTTAAAACTGTCTTACATTCAACATATCACAGGGTTCTTTCAATCACCTACCTCCTCGGCTGGCAAGGACAGTCCCATCATAGGAAAACGTCAAGCATGAAGTGTCAGTGCCTGAAGCATGGGCTTGCCTGCAGTGGAACTTTGTATGTACCTGTTTGTCAAACAAACAAAACATTACAAAATAGACATTACAAACAAAATGTTTCAAAGTGGGACAAATATTTTATAGCATTTTGTGTACTCTGATGCTATTCCTAAATTTAAACAGAAACCTCTGCATTTTTAGAAGCTAAATTTCAACAGCCTTTTAAAAACATCACGCATGTTTCAGAATAGGCTCTCATAATAAGGCCTTGAATGCAAAATTTAACTTTTTCATAGGTTTAATTATACGGTACACACTTAGTGCTCCCACCAGCACCAAACAAAAAGTAGTTATGCCTGGTTAAGATAAAAATACATTTGAAGACAGTTCTCAACACTCCCCTAAGCAGGCCTGTAGTTACAAAAACTACCAAAATACAATATACATACTTTCCAAAGGACTTTAAAGAAGGAACTGAAGGAACTTAGTTTTCCCAAATTTAATCCCTGACAAACTTAATGGCTTACATAATAGAACAAAGCTCAGATATTTTTAAATTTGTGTTCCATTTAGCTGCAATAAAATCCTAGTTTGGGAATTATGTATATTTTATTTTAATTACTTCTATTTTGCTGATAATTCTAGAGAAAGGTTGAAATTGCTTTCAGGTTAACGTTTTATTCTTATTCATTAAGTCATTATTTAGTAAAATACCTAAAAATTCTATTAAAAAGGATTTAAAAATTAAATCTTAACACTCTTGTAAAATCAAGCTTGCCTACTTTCCAACCAAAAACAAAGGTCTCAGCTAAGATATCAAGAAATCTTTCACACAGAAGAAGGGAAAATGGAAGAAAAGGGAAAAGAAAGAAAGAGAGACAAAGGAATTTGTGACAGGTTGATTCCTTACACCTGGTTACATAGGTAACTATGCTCCTCACTTACCCTCTTTTCATAACCAAAAACTAATTCATATAGCTGTACAATTAAGCATTCAAGACTTACAGGTTGCCAGTACAATTGTATCTCATCTTCCTGTCTGCAAGATAAGGTTCAATACATACAGAGGAGAAGGTGGTAAATTAGTGACCTTAAAGTCCTTTATTTATTGCAGTGATGAGCAAAACAGAAAAATATGCATAGAGGAGTATATTTTCAGAGGGGGTTTTGAACAGCATGCAGAAAGTCAGCCCTATAACGCCACCTTAAACAGTAAGAGGACAAAACACTGAGCAGCTGCTCAGTGACTCCTATCCAAACTATGCATTAAAAGAGACATAGTTCTACAGAATATGAAGGGAGGATGTGACCACAAAATGCAGTCATACAGGCTGAATTCAGCTTGCACAGGAATACTCAGTTACTGAATCTTCTGATTTTTGACACGCACTTTACTAGGGCTCTTTTTTATGGGCTATTTGCAAGTAAAAGAACCAAACTAGTAAAGCAGCTAATGTTGTTTATCGTTTAGAATATTTGTTCTAAATTTGGTTCTAACACTAAAGAATATTCGTGTGATGACATTAATAACTACTGCAATCTTATTTTGATGTGCAGATTTAGTCAAGTATTGAGAGGAGTCACATGAGGCATTCCCTCCACAAATGACTCTTCATCAAACAAGTGAGGACTTCAAATACCAAGTACATGCTTCTTACAGTATTTTGGAGATACAATATAATGGCTTACGTTTAGCCTTAGTAATTGTTTTGAAATTACTGTCACTTCTAACCAATTTTGCATACCCTGGAGTAAGTCTATGAACAGAGTGCTGTTTACAACTGTATGTCTTTGGTGAGAGTGTTCATAAATAATAAAAATTATACTTTATGCATCCAATTACATAAAAGTTTCCAATATGCTGTAACACACAAAGGATAAAGTGTGAATTGGCTATCAGAAAATAGATTTTCTCCAAATAGTATTTGTTAAACATTAACAAGCAATTAAAATTATATATTTTCTGTCTAAGAAATACCATGGACACTTGCATCATAAATGGTTAATAATCACACTTTAAAAAATGCCAGAAACATTATATTATGATATTAAGCTAGTTCAAATGAATTGGAAGAACATCACTTGGGCTCCACAACATTCTCATCCCTTCCAGGCAATGTCACATTGACATACTTGTATTAAAATATGATTTTTTTCACTCTGCTGTCCAACTTAATGTGAGGCTTGTAGGATATTTTCCTTTAACTTCATCCTTAATCAATCTGAAATACTTTCTTTTGTTTTGTGTTGGATACAAATTAAAAAACAGAAAAGATCTGGGGTCCAACTAATGCCTTTTCTTTTATGTTTAATTAAGTAAAAACCCAAACATCTATGGATAAGCAAATTACATACCACTTCAGAAATTTTGTTATTTTCCTAGGATCAAAGATAATGATTTTATTTAGAATGAATTTATGAATGCATTAATAAAACCTAAACTGTCTCTTTCAGGAATTAAACAACTCACCTTAAATTGTGTCAGGGAAGGTTTAGATTGAAAATTAGGAAAAAATTCTTCACTGAAAGGATGATCAAGCATTGGAAGAGGATGCCCAGGGAAGTGGCTGAGTCATCACCCCTAGAGGTATTTAAAAGACATGTAGATGTGCCCCCTAGGGACATAGTGGTGGACTTGGCAGAGTTAAGGTTCATGGTGGGACTTGAAGAACTTAAGGGTCTTTTCTAACCTAAATGACTTTATGACTCCGTCACCCACTGTGGAGCAGTCTCAATGAAGTACCTGTACTTCAACAGGTTCTTACCCTTTTTCAACTGTCCTATAGAAAACGGAAAACAGCAACATACAGATATCAAAGATTGACCTTATGTACCCCCTTATCACAAAAACAAAACCAACAGAATTAATTTAGCCCAACTCTATCCAGCTTCAGTGCTTTAGGATTTCATGTAAAACAAGACTTGCGTGAAAGGGATAGTAAGATTGCATCAGCAATTCTGTTTGTCTTTAAAAATAAATTTGCTCAGTTCACCAGTAAAACGATTGTTTTCCTAACTTTGAGCTTGCAAGCTTGCCCTCCATATATTATTCTGCAAAGGAATATAACCCTGAATTGTAATACTAAATCAAATATTCTAAAATGATTGAAGGTTGCTCTAAAAATGATAGAAGGTTGAACAAGAAGTTTTTACATATACTGGCAAACGTTCATTGCAGTTTTAAAAGAAAATAATGTGTTTGGCCTCTGATCTCTTAATATTTTTAACAGATGTCTAATCTTGCTAACAAATCATTACAAAAAAAATTGTTATCAGAATGCTTTTTGCTGGAAAAACATGAAACAACAGAACTAATGTACACAATTCAAAAGTCTGATTCAAGAAGGCGAGAGCACTGAAATATCAGATAGAGATACAAAAGATAATTAGGGCAAAGTGTACCTACATATCTCCTTCATTATCCTTCTCCTTCTGTTGCAGATGTGCCTGCTATTATGAAGTAACAGTCATGTTACTTCATAATAGCATACTTCAAAGTTTGATAAGTTCATCAGTCCTTAGTATTTTTAAAAGGTTTAGTTACTTCAGCAAGTTCTGCAGTAAACCACTATCTTCTGCAACTTGTTTAAAGGCTTTCTAGCTAACAACTTCAGCAATGTAAGCACTTTCTTCCTAGCTTTGTATTAGCACATATATTTTTGTTAAGCAATTACAGCTGACTGTACTTGTGTGCAAATGAGATGACAGGCAGAAAACACGAAGCACATGTGAGAAAGGACAATTGTATGTATCAAAAAAAAAAAAATACATGTCAGGATTTGCAATACTGCCGCAGTCCTCACAGAGGAAGAGAGGCAGAAGATAAAAGGAAGCCAGAGAAAAGATTGGGAAGGGAAGAGTTGTGACGCGGAAAGGTACATGACCAGAGCATCAGTAATGAGTATCCCTTGCACAAAAATCTGGGTGGATTGAGGAGGACCCATACAGGAAGTGAATATGCGACATGAAGATGGCACATGAACTGTTTATCACAAATGAGTGGCCTACAGAGACACGTGGTTACAGCTCTGCATCACACAACTGCTCTTCTGCTCAAAAAGCCTAAATAAAACATATTCTAGGAAAAGCAACTAGGTCTACTCAGTTTGGTCACCTCAGAAATCCAAGCCATGTTCATGAGAAAAACAACAATATGATAAACTAATGAAATTTTTGAACTTTCCACACTGTTTCTGGGATACAGTATTTCACAGTAAGCCAACACTTTCCCAAGATTATAATGCTTCCCACACTCTGCCCCCCCCCGCTTTTCTTTTAACAAAACATTGAATGTCCCAGCCAAGAAATTCTTCTTCCTTTTTATTCCTAACATCTTCTAGATTTTTTAAAAGCACAGGCAGTAAATTAAGGCAGGCCTTGGGGAAAGTGAGATCTACAAAGACTGCTTTATCAATCTTTCTCTGCATTACACATGCGTCGCAAAATTTTACTTATTTATTAGTATGAACACAGTCAACCATAAAACCACAATCATGTCTACAGTAAAAGGAACTCTGTCCAGTAATGAGTGTGCCACTAGTAATGTGCAATCTACTTCAGTTTGCTCCAGCACAAAGAAGGTGTGATGTGAACAGGGAAGCTCATCTCTAGAGATGCCTCCGAGGCTCACTCACCAGCTGTTTCCTCTCTTTCACATCAAGAAATGTTTCCAGGGCTCCTTGAGAGCTGGAAACTTGGGATTTACACTAGTTTCAAACTAGCTCAGCACAGATGCCAGACAAGCAAGTCCCAAGCTGTGTACGGTGTTTGAGTTTTAAACAAGTCTTTTCACCTGAGATACTTTCAGGAAAATAAAATGGCTGACACTTGCAATATTCAGCTGTGAAAGTTATAATTGTTAGCAAATGTAAAAGCTTTCTAAGATAACATATTATCATAGGCCAGTCTCAAGGTGACAAACATATGAGATATAAAGCTGTAAAAAAGAAATCAAACAAACAAAATAGAAAACTTTTTTAGTCACAGCTGAGCAAAGCTGTCTGGGTCTTTGTTGAAAGTGATCCCAACAGAGACAGCCAACATCTCAGACCTGTGATTACTGCTGACAAGACGGACAGGTTCCCAGGTAACAAATTAAAACTCTCCAAATGGCTACTTCCCCATCCCCCCTTCAGCCAGCTCTACTGAAGGAAGCATATTTGCTTTTCTCTCCATTATAATCCAGAAAAGAAATGTAAGTGTACTATCTGGGTTTAGTATATCACTTAAAAATTATCAGATCTATGTATGTCAGCTGAATTCAGGAATTTCTCAATATTTTCCCTGAGTAGGCACTTGCAGACTATATCAGATGCTTTCCTTAAGTCTCCATAAACATGATCCCCAGGCTTTCAATTTATGTGACAGCTCTTCGATACCACTTCCCGTGGTGTAGAAACGGATGCTGTTTCAGTAATGAGCATACTGATGCAAAACAAGATTAACTTGTGAAATCTGAGGTTTCAGTGTTTACAAGATTACACGCTTACATGATTTGCTCTTCTCTGTTATTTTCTAACTCAGTGACATCTACATGTATCATTAGCAGACGTGAAACACTCCTTCCTTTCTCTCAATCCTAATTAACCAATTATGAATACAGTAATATAACTTTATTTGCCATAACCAGGACATCTGACTGACAATTGTATTTAACTTTGTGCATCCATTATATTCTCATCTGTTGCAACTAAGGCCTTTTTCTGGGTGGGAAGTCTTTGGGATTTCTTTATCTCACACTCAGCAGTGGTTCAATACCCTTCAACAATCTGTCACATGTTTCGTTACCTAGATATTTGCAATTACTGAACACATAAAAGACTCGGTTTTTCTTAAAAATTCTGCAGGTTTTTTTAGCCACTATATTGCAATGAAAAACCTACATAACCAAAAAAAAAAAAAGGTCTACAATTATTTTTAAAATTTACAAAATATTCAGTCCATTGCAATGAATCATGCTTTATATTATGCAACCATGAATAAAAATAAAAACAGCAGTGTGAAATGCCTAGTCAGAAAATGCTGGGCTGTTATAGAAAGCAGCAGTCTTAGAAGAGAAGCCATACAGCAGTGTTGACAGTCAAAAATTATTTAGTGTTTTGATAATTGCAATTGATACAAAAACTTGATTTCTATTGAAGAAAAATAATATAAACATTGATGTGGTAAGACACCCAAGACATTTGACCATACGCGGGTTTAGGCAAAACAAGGAAGTAAGCAAGTTGGCCTTAGAAATGTCTCTGATCCACTGCAGAGTGATGAGAACGTCCTTCCTATCTGCCTATGCTTCCTTCACCACTTAGAATATTCAATTTCTAAGAATTTGCTGGCCACAGAAACAATTTCTTCTTGTTCAAGTTAATTCATCAAGAAAGATTTTAGGAAATCATTTTAGAAAGATGGCTTCTTAACAGCATTGCTAAATATTTGCCTAATGGTTTGAAAATGAAACCCCAGCTGAATGTTTGGCTGCACAGTCAAACTCTGCATTTGAGAAAACAACCTATCTTGGCCACAAAAATGATAAATATTACTAATAAAAATAGCTTTTGGAAACTATTCAGTTGGCTTTCTTTGGGGATTTTTTACACTGCATGAGAAAAACATACAAGGATGTAAAAGAAACGTTCTTCTGTATCTTTTCATAACTTATCAAATCCATCTCATGCTATCCTAGTAAATTCACATTTTTCTTCCTTTATACTATCATAAATATGGCTTTTGTAAACCAACAAAAAAGCCCATCACTCCTTTTGCCTCCTACAAAAATAAATTAGTCAGTCTTAGACTTGCCCTGCTGTTGAAGGTTCCTTTGCTTTCCAGAAAACAATCAAATCTGATCAATGTTATTTCATTAAAAGTTTAGTTAAGATATACTAGAACCCCACTGAAATCCACGTATTGCTTTAAACTCACTTAAGCCACCACTGGATGGTTCATAACAATTAGAAGTAGCCTTTTTCCTCTTGGCAATAAACAAGTAAATAAATATATATAGATATAAAGAATATAAAGAAGCTACTAAGATGTCTTCAAAAGGCAACTATAACAAAGTTATTCTCACAATAGTTCAATATAATTTCTCATATTCTTTCAGTCTTCAGTGCTCCCAAAGCTTAAGATCCATTTTTGTGATGTAGTTGAGGTACAGTGTGAGGAGAGTGAAATATAACTGAAAATACAGAAATTTACATTAAGCTAACATTCCTGGGTCAGTAACACTTGAGCCAAAAAAGGTGAATTATCAAAGACGGTGGTATAATAAATTCATTTGCTTTCTGAAAACAGTAGCTAGCATATGTATATTCTAAGCAGATGGGTGTATTTCTCTAAGAAATGTACAGTCGTTTTCTCTAAATTTCTTGTAACATAGCAAACTATTATTTCTTCACATTATTTGATTTTTCTGATAAAAATGTACTGCAAACCATCATGCCGTATTTTCTCTGCATATTAATTAAAATTATATAATTTTTTTTTAAGTATGGGTTTTGTTTTATTTATTCGTATCGAAATATGAAGACGGAAGAAAGCCTCAGTTAAAGAGATAAATGGTATTTTGCCACATGAAGCATTTCAGTGATAAAATCAGCATTCTTAACTCTGAGCCTCAGTGGTTTATAATGTTGCATGAAGTTGCTGAGATTATTAGCTCAATATACGTGAACTAATAATATATTGGCTTTCAAAGAATTTATGAATTTATTTTTTTAAGTCACTAGAAAACAAAAAAATTCATCATCATTCACTGTAGTAAGTTGTTGAGAGAAGCTGGCTTTGAGAAGGAAACTCCCTTTCTTCTGTTTATATGTCTCCTGGACATGTCTGGATGGTGCGTGATAAACATTTTTTTAATAAAACAAGATATGTTGCTATTAATCTGCAAGATGCAGAGTTCCTAAATGCCCTCAATTTCAGTTACCTTTAATTCAGAATTTTACCTGATGAGCTCAGCAACTTCAGAATTAGGCCCCAGAGTTACAGATGAGTAAAATGAAAAAGTAAGAAGCTGGTTGGGAAAAAAAATTTTAAAAAGATAACTTAAGTAAACTTCATTTTCCTTTCCAGTAACATTCTTATCTCAGTTCCATAGTTCCTTCTTTGATGGCGTTTTTTTCTGACAATAATTTTATATAATTGACCAGTTAAATAAGCAAACAAATAAAAATCCCTACACACTTGTAAGCAAAAAATTAGCAAAGTGGAAGCAAAATTTCAACAATTGTTTCCTGAAAGTGGTTTATACTAACTGAACAGAGTGTTCCAAGCTCACCTTCAGAGTAGCAGTCCAGTAACTAAGCATTAGGTAGAGCGAAAAACCTTGTAATATCTTTAAGAGAAAAAGTTGCTTCCTGTTCTACAGTGAAAAATTTTCTGAATGAATTTCTAATATGTGTCACTTTTAAAATTAGTTTTATAAAACCAAATTACTATTTCAATATGAGAGGATGTAACTTTTTGTTTGAAATTAAGATGCTTAAATTGATTGATCCTTACTGTCTAATTTAATATAAATAACAAGTTGACTATTAAAACTATGGTAATGTAAAAATGTCCTAATCCATAGCTAAGACTCCTTCAAACAGGCTGCGGTATTTCCCTAAAAATTTGTCTCTGACAAAACAGAATCATTATGGCATTTTTCATTCTGCAATTAGCCATCTCATTTACTATTAATGTTGCTTCAAAATCCTCTTCTCTTTTTCCATTTTTTATGATACTCTGGAGTACCTCTCTTGACTACAATTCTCTTTCACTATTAGCATCCCTGTAATTCCTCTCCCTCCAACAAAAGGATTCCTTCCATCTTCTCATTCTAGCCTTCCAGCTTCATTTTAGCACAATATTTCACACTTATGCCTGGCAATTTCATATTTCTTCTCCATCAGCAGTGGCATCTTCAGAGCATAGGGAGATATACAAAATGCTGCTTGTGAAAGTCCTATCTCAAACTCTCGTTTGCATCATCCACTTTACACTAAACAGCTCTATGTTTCTCCCTCTCTCTTAGTCCCTCTCTCTCTGACCTTTTCATCCAACACAGTCTTCTCCTCCATCCTCATTCCTTGTCAATCCAACTTAAATTCTCCCCTGAGCCTCAATAGATTTATCCCTGACAAATCCAATATGGGAGGATACCCCGTACTTACTGTCATCAACCTTGGGAAAAGAGTGTCTATTTGCTGTTCCCTTTCTTCATTGTTTTATGAGGTCCAGTACCTCCCGTACACCATCCACATGTTGGCTCCCCTCTTCACTATTCCCTCCAGTGCATGATTATCTTTCAGTTTCTCTCACTGTTCACCATTACTTGCTGCCTTGGTCATTGAACTACTCACTCTACAGTGTATTTTTAAACAACTTATACACAGCCATGACTCCCAATATTTTCAAGCCATTAAACTGCCTTCCAAGAAAAAAGGTACATCATTTTCTCTCTGCTGAGCATCTTAGTTCACCTCGACAGCACTTTGTGAATGTTCAGCCGGCAATACAAACTCAACACGATGAAAGCTGTTCCTGATTTTCTTACATGGATACCATATCTTCTCAATTTCCCTGGAAGATCTAACTGCCTTTAACCATTCATGATAAGAAAAATGTTGTTATATGCATCACAGTGTGTCATCTCCTTTCTGTCACACATTGTAAAACATGCTGTAATAAATCAAACCAAGAACCCACTGCCAGTATTACTACTTTGACACCTTTTCCCTCTTTGTTTCCTTGATAATAGTTCTCTACTTTTAGGGTCCACTTTTGCTTCATTTTGTCTTCTTTAACAGCTGTATTTCACCAATGACTTAAATATATAGTTATTCAATAATAGTAATTACAGATCATTCACTTAATCCCCAAGAACATCTGTGATTTTCTCACATAAAGGAAAAGAAAATTCAAAACCAACAAGTACACCACTTCTTTTTCCATAACATGTATGGAAATACCGTAAACTATCACTTAAAAAAAAGACAAAAAAAAAAAAAGGGGGATGGGGATATAATAACAACTCAATTTGCACATTACCTTGCTTTTGTTTGTTAGTATAAACCTCTTACCAACTTGACAGCGGACTCAGCCACCTTTGTTTCCAAAGGAGACCAAAACTGAAGCTTGTTTTACACACATAGACAGACAGCACCACACACTATTGCAGCCCTGCCTTGCCCTCCTCCCTCAATGCAATAGCCAAGAAACAACAGTGACCTATCTGGAGTACAGAAAACATTCCTACACCCCTGCCAACTTTTACCCAGTTTGGCACCACACTTCAACATATCAAATATTGAAATCAAACAGGCATTTTCACATTTGTGACAAGTGACAAGCCAATGGCTGGCAATGCAATGTTTTCTGCTGACTGCAACAGGTATCTCTACTTCTGAGAAATCACTCAAGCTCTTCAAGGTGGTCTTGAACATAAACCAGTCCTCCTGTTACCAGGGCAGGAATGCACTACCTGTACTAGTTCTGCCCTTGCAAGCCCTGGTGAAACAGAATCTATAAAGGTCAAGGCAGTGCGCTCTGGTGACCTCAACAGGAAGAAGTTTGCTTCTAGGTCTTGGGCTCAATCTGCCCTCCAAATGAGACCACAGACCTGCATAAAGGTGAGGACAAAATAAGGGTAGGGAACTACGATGCAGTGCCATCTATATGCTTGTACCAGGGAACATGTTGATCACAGCAGCTACATTCATCAGGACCTCTTAAGAGTCCATAAAATCAACACACTCCATGATTATACAACACAAATTGGATTTTTTTTTTTAGAGCATCTCTCTTTTTGTATGTGAACTAGCACAGTAATTTATAATTTGGGACATTAAATATAAATTAAATTTTAGTCCTGATTACCGGTGACTGCTTTGAGCACAAAACAGTCCCAAGCCAAATCTGGAACTGATACATATAAATGGTACAAAGTGAAATAGTAATCATAAAGGCATTTTTAAAAACTATACATACTGCTTAATCTGAATGAAAATTACATATGTTGAATTATCTAAGTTCTTTAAATTCCCAGTGCTTAAAATGATGACATACATCCAGCAATTCTATTGAACTAAAATTTCACTGTAAGTCTCTGGGCATACTTAGACACATTTACATGTATTTACACATAATGTGTGAAATACATAGGTAGTCATATCCAACTCCAAGTCTAGCTCTCTATCTCATGAGAAATTTAGAACTTCGTTTAAGGAAGGCAGCTGTTTCATGGGTGTATCTGATTTCAGTCTGCATAGTATCACTTCAGTCACACATTAAATAAAACACAGCTGGACAATGCTCCACCTATTTCACCACCCTCTCTGCTAACTGTTTAGCACTAACATCTGTTGAAAACAAACTTTAGGAAAGAGGGAGATCATGAAAAAAAACCCTTTATTTTAAAATATTTTGCACTGGAAGAAGTTTTATTTACTTATAAAGAAAGTCTCACCTATATTCAAACAGGTTTTAATTATGAGATTTATACCTAGAGCTGAAAGAATCCTGCTCAATGAAGCTATCTTATAAAAAATATAATATTATTACAAATACTTTTAGTTTCATGTGATCGGTTTAGTTCTGTATCTGCTGCCAAGATGTGGTATAGCTGTGCAGTTCATCTTCTCATTGCTAATCACAGACACAAAAATAACTTCTTGGTTTATAATCTTCTTATGAATTCTCTAGAAATGGCATGCAAACATTTTTAATTAAAGTTAACTAGACTTATGAGATGCTCTTTAGGATTGAAGACAGTCTGCAGTGTATTATGGCTAATTATTTAAGCTGTATCCTCACAAACGTGCACCTTTTAATGGAAGTAACCATAAAACAATCATTCTCTATGTAGAAATAAGTCGTTCTTTATCAAACTTCCTATGAGTCAAATGTATGTAACCTTACGTTAGATACAAAAACTATGCCTCACTGTAACTTATCTTCTGCAAATCTATATATTTCCACAGATCAGAAGTCATTTCCTACCTTTTTTGTTCTTAATCCACATGATCAAGATGTAACAGCTTTCCTTTTGTTAAGTATTTTAAAATAGGGGAGCTTTAGCCTTTTCTAATAAAGCAAACTTAATGACCAAGAGCTGTACAGAAATATACCTCTCACTGCTTTTACAAAATTCACAGCATAAACCTGCTGTTCATCTCCTCACAAGCTTGAAGAACTAGTGACAAACTAAGAACCACAATGAGAAATATTTTGACACAAAACCAGCTTCCTAATACATTTATCAAGCACAAAATTCTTTTCATAATTTACAAACCCTATCAGGCTCTGGACCACTGAATCGTTCAGCTTGCTTGAGCAATGCATACACTATGGTATCTAAAAGCCATTTCTCTGATAAGCCAGACCACTCTGGAGCTCACTTCTTCTTAGAACAAAATGTAGTATCTGTACTTTCAACTTTTTGCCTCTGCAAAAAAGGAACATTTTCTCTAAAACAACAAAGCTAGTTCAAGAAGGCTCTTCTATTTCTGTTTTATTATTTTTCATTATTTAATCTTTCTATTTCTGTAACATTATTCATATTATATTAATATTAATAACACTACAATATTAATAAAGCCAATCACATTGCTACAATGCCTACTCTTTTCTTCTCAAATTGTCATTTTGAAATGATTTCTGTTAAGTTCTACTTTTATTTTTTTTAACAATAAACCAAAGAGAGAGAGAGAATCTTAGCAGGATAAGCCTTTTTCCTTTAACTATACATGAATCCAAAGTAAAATCCTTTAAGCTATTTTCACTGGGATGTGACAGACTTCAAGATTTAGAATTGCCTTTCATCACTATATTAGATAGTGCAAACATTTAGATAGTTCTTAACTATAAACTGTTTATTACGTAAGAGAGAAATGCACTTAGAAATACAGCAGGGCACATTTTATCTTAGCATTTGATTGTCAGATTCTTTACTGTGGCTAGCTTCAGGGTACAGATAGTGATGTACTGGCTAAACCAGACGTATACAAAAAGGAATAATATATGAATCTGTTAATATTTGCTGCTGGCAAGCTTGTGTGTGATTTCCAGTTTCTGGAACAGGGGTCTGGCACATATACATACGGAATGAAAGGGTGGAATATTATGGATATGGAAAACTTACCTTAAGTTTGAAAGGGGAATATAGTATATTTGGATATCCTTCATCTTGTATTTACACAAGAAATTTCCAGATGTAGCCAGACTGCCCTCTTCAAAGCATGAAGCATGTTACTTACTTGGGGGAAACTGGAAGATTTGCCTGCTGTTTAGCCATAATGGTGATGTTCAGTGAATGCAAGAATAGTCAATGTAAACTATTTCTATTAAATATTGACATTTCACTGGAATATTTTAAATGCTGTGAAGATATCAATATAAATGTTAAATTCTATATTAAAAAAAAAATCTAAATAGACAAGTGAGTATCCCATTGTAAAAAAAAAATAAATCTAGCTGGTGTGAAACGAGCACAATCCTGGAATGCTGTGATCGACAAGATGTCAAAGACACACAATGAACTGGTAGAAACTGGAATTAAAAAGGCATGTATAGACCAGCAAAGCTTTCTACTGGACAGACACAAGACATCAACAATTTATTAATGTGAGCTATTTCTTATGCAAAAAGCATCCTGTAACTGTGCAAAGATCCAACAATCTCATCTTCCCAAAGCATGAGTATAAATCCCCTCAAAGGACTTTCCAATTAATGGAGAAAATGTTTACAGCAAGTTTCAAGATCTTACTACTAGTTTTGTTACTCTTCTTGGCAGCATCAGATGTAAAATCCATCAAGAACAGCAAAATAACGTTTGCAAAAAAAATTTCCAAATAAGACTCGGACTTAGATTCCCATTTCAAAAAAGAAAAGTATCTTACATAATAATTTTTCATTACCTAAATCTGTGCCTTTAGTTGTACAGTATTCTTTCAAAATGGCTCCAGTACTTGTGAAACTTTTCGTCTCTGAAAACTCTACCTTAAAACTTTCAACTGCACACCACAAAACTAAGGCTTACAGAAACCCTTTCAAAGCAAACAATCACTAAATATAGAAATGTATTTATCTTACACCTATAAATCATGCAATTATTTGGAAAATACTTTTAACGTGAGTATTTGTAATTAAAATGTACAGAGCTTAGATCTGCTTAACTTCAGTGCATGCTGCGACATCCCACTTTTCTTCCCCTTATATTTTGAGGATAGGGTGGATTAAGGGCTTGTGGAAAACAGGTTATTTGGATTACCACTTGATCGCATCACTTTTGGGAATATTCATGTGGGCAGGATATTATTATAGTGTTGAATTTCAATATTACTGTGCATTTTAAGTTCTGTAAAATCACTTTGAGCTTTAGCTAAGTAATTTAAACTGATCAAAATACATAAATTACTCTAGCAATTTAAAATCAGAGTAAGATTTTAAAACCAGGAAAAAAGAAAATGCTAGCAAAGCAGTAATTCAGCAATAGTGTAGCAGATGCTCACTTTTGAGCAGGAAATAGCTGAAGAATGGAGTTAAACATGCCACTAAGTCTTCTATGAAACAAGAAAGTAAAAAAATAAAAGTTAATCAGTAGCTATAAAAATCTTTCCATGAGCAGTGAATCAATTTGCTTAATGAGAATTATGTTGAAAATCATAAAACATTGCATCTTTTCTGTTCAGATTTGCACTATGTAAGAAGTTAAACCTATCACAGATTTATCTATCAAAACTAAGTCTTTACTACTAGTATTGCAGCATTAGATAGCTAAATGCTGATAAAAACTACTCAAAGTTTCTAACCAAATTTAATACTAGAAAAAAAAAAAAAAACACCTGACAATATTTTGGGTGTACAACCTGGTTTCCTAAAGGCATTTAAATTTAGAAGGCATGACCACTTCTTACAAACCCTGCCCCCCCAACATCCTTATGTGATATTTTTATATTACAGCTGGAATGATATACCATAAAATATGCAATGTATTAAACTGAGCAACATGATCCAGGCTGCCATATACAGAGAAGCTGTTTATGCAATCCTGTGCTGAATGCACTCAGGAAAAGTTAAAAATTCACACAACAGGTAGTTTCATCAGCTGGTTTGAAAGATCAAGAAAGGCTAACTCAAAAAAAACCTGTTTGTAACCACTGGAAAACATCCCGATTCTTTCCTGTTGGAAATTGCTTATCCTTATTGTGGAAAATGAGGGGAGCTTCTCTGTTCATTGAAGAGATTTTAATAGATTTTAACTTCAAAAATAACTCCACTCTTTCCATATCTCTATGAATGAGATATTCCCACTCCTAGACAGGAAAACCAGGCACACAGAGGTTCACTGATTGCAGGACACCCTGCACTCTTGATACTAAAGACTGGCCCCATGGATCAGTTTGTTCAGAAGTATGTATTACTACCGGCTTGTAAAAAGCTCTGAGTGGGCAAGCACAGGCAAGATGAGGAATTTGAACCTATGTGAACTGCAGGTAAACCTCATGGTTTTACTGCATTGCCCTGTGAATCAATAATTTTCAAGATCCTGTCTTATTTTGACCACTAATGCTCTTCAACTCTCCATCTTTGCCAGACACTTTTCTCCACATCTCAGAACATTTAAATTCAGAGAGTTCTAATGTGTTGTGTTATGATTGACTATTTCACACTATTGTTTCCACTATTCATTCAAAGTTTGAAGGAAGTTATTTTTTATGTCCTTTGAAGCTGTTATTTTAAGCCAAGTTGACAGTGTTCATAATATTTCAAACACACTGACAGATCGTTCTGCTAATGTGCACTGTAAATGCACATGTACATGAACCTTAAAGAAAAAACATACACTGACAAAATAACACACGTGAGAAAATAACACAGATTTATGACAAAAGAAAAAAATCCTCTGAGGCAGGTAATTATAATGGATCATGATCCTGCTGGGGAAGTTTGGAGAAAGGCAAGGCAGAGCACGAATGCATTTGGCTAACTTCAGCATTAACAAGTTACCAGTGTCAGTGTCATGAAGAAGAAAAAAAATCTTCCTCCAAAAGTTCCAAAAGTGTTTTTACTCTCACTACATACAGCTGGGAGATTTGGAATCACACCAAAAAAACAGTAGAAGTAGAAAACTGAATGAAACATTCATGGTGTGCATTACTAGTCAGAACTAAAGAAGTGAAATGATCACACACCAAAATCACTTCCTACACACAACAACATAATTTAAGAAAAAAAAGCAGATACTGAGATGGCTCTAAAGTGACTTGGAAAAAAAAAAACTAACCAATGAAATTAACTCACAAAAACCAGCTACTTTGACTTCAGCAGGACTGATAAAACATGTTGTAGAAAATACCTTGTCTTTCTCTAAATAATAATAATAAAAAAATCAAAAATTATTTAATTACACCATTCTAGACCAAGTTCTACACTGTAGAGCAGTGTACAACACAAGTGATGTGACTGTGGGGATGGGGATGCCACCACACAACAGGTTAATTTTTAATTTGTTTGCCTTTGATAAACACATCGGTAGGATTCCTGTAGTCAGGTGTAGCAAGTAATGCATGAAAGAGAGAATAACAAATCTATACCAGCATCAGAAACTCTGACTACAGTGGCAAGGGAGATTTGTGGGAGCTTCATCAGATGGCTTCTGTCACCTCGTAAAGTAGTATTGTGGTGGCTTCCCACCAGCACTGCACCACTGTGCCTGCCTCTAATGAGCACCCCTTTTGCTCGAGGAAAGGGCATCATCATACTCTCTTTCTTATTGGGGTATTCACTTCTGCTCTTGGAACTGCTGCTTGGCACTTCAATGTAAGAAGAGGCAATGGGCAGAAGCTGATGCACAGGAAGTTCCACCTTAACATAAGGAAGAATTTCTTTACTGTGTGGGTGACTGGGCACTGGAACAGGTTGCCCAGAGAGGTTGTGGAGTTTCCCTCACTGGAAATATTCAAAAACCATCTGGATGCAATCCTGTGCAATGTGCTCTGCGATGACTGCGCTTGAGCAGGGAGATTGGACCAGATGACCCACTGTGGTCCCTTCCAACCTCATCCACTCTGTGATTCTGTGCTGCATTCACAAGCCTTCTCCTGCGGGAAAGCAGGGGCTTTACATTTTCAGTGAAGAAAAGAGAAACTTCCCTCTTTTTGAAGTGGGCTCTGTGTTTGACAGCAGTTTGTACTCCACTCAAAAATAAGTGCATCTAAAAACCTTTACAGACACCAGGATAACAGGCACTATGGATGTGTATGTCATGTGAGCCATAATATCTCGACAGACAATCTTCCCACATTTAGTTTGTTGTGTTACTGTCACATGCAGGAACAGTGGGACAGGCACCCAAGATCAGGGTAGAATGTCATTTATATTTTTGCATAAAGGCAAAACCAAATTCAGTCAGTCACAACAGGTCTTTATTGGGTCAACCCTGTCATGACAGTATGGTCAAATAAGCTACAGCTTTAAACATCTTCCTGAATCTTTCCTTCTTCCTGCTGCATACGGACCAAACCCATAGTCTAAAACAATGATGACAGAATCATTCCTAACTGATCAAATATAAGAAAATATAGCAACTATTTTGTTTTCAGACACCCACCAGTGATTTTCGTTAAGGGCTCAATAGAGCCTTCTCAAGCTAAACACTAATGTTCTTGTAATTCTGACTTGAAACACAGTTGCACTGCAGCACAGCAAAGCCTGTATATATGGCTCTACACTTGTTTCAACTAAGCCAAACGAGATTTGCTGAAAGGGAATTAAAAACCTCCTGTTCAAAAATCAGAAGCTAATACTTCTACTACGTATTTCTTCAGGCAGCTTACCCCTCACATCTCAATCCTCCACAGCTTTACCTTTTTTCCTGTGTCACATACCATTTCGTAGCCCCAGAACTGCACCAGTTTGTAATGACAACATTTTCTTATTTGCCTTTGCAAGCATCTCTGTATCCTGTCAGGCCAGTAAGTGTCTTCATCATTCCACTGCAGGAGTCAGTCTCATCCTCTTCTTTTTAATTGTTATGTTGAACACATGTTCCTTTTGAAAAATTTTTTCTTATCCCTTCCCCATTCCCAAGCATAAGATGAAGGCTTTTCCTAACTATTTGATCAAGATGACTTTTGGAACACCTGATTTTAGCTATACACAGGGATTCCCAGAGAACACCAGCAGGTTTAGATAACAATACCACTAAAAATCCAATTTACACTGCTCCTTTACCCAAAAATCTTGCACATTTCTTAATGATACCAACAAAGGCAAAGACAAAAATTCTTCAGACTTTAAAAATTCAAACCCAAGGACACCACCAACTTAATTTCCACTAGGAAATCACTTCAGTCTTTCATTGCTATACAAGGGTCACCCACTGGTGCATAAGACACACAGGATATATCTTTAAATTACTCATAATCACCTTAAACTGCACTCAATCAGTATTGCAATATGTCATCTTACAGCCACAGAAAAGTTCAAAAGGAAAAGCACATGAAAAAGCAGACTACCAAGAGCACTATTGTTAAAACTACACCAGAAAGCTTAATATTTCAATACTGTATATGTTAAAATAAACAACATACACAGGTGATGAAAGCCAGTCTCTGAAAAATTTATTATTCTGTTAGAACAAGTTTACACTTAGGATGAATTCTCAAGCTTCATGCCATTAGGAAGTTTTACTGGGTTTATACTGGAAATAAAAACAGAAATAAAAATAGATGACAATCCCAAAATACAGGCTGTACTTTGAGAATGATCAACAGACTTTCTTTTCCTTTTAAATCTATACATTTCCTCCTGCCTCCAGCAACAGACCTTTTTCAATCTTCATGAAAAGCTCCCTAAATTGTCTATTTTCCCTTTTAAAATCAAATGTTTTGAAAGATGATGTTGAACAGACTAGCATAACCTGTACTGGTTCAGTATTACTTCCCCCAAGTCATCCTACTGGAATTGTACAGCCTTCAGAGATTTATGATGTCAGTTTCATTCAAAGGATCCTGCCCTTCCCGCCCCATTTCCTCTCTAATCTCTAAAAAACTGACCCAATTCTCATTTTCTCATACTATGTACACTATTGATGCTTGTCCCACTCTTTTCACTTCCTTGGGTAAGATGGGCATAAAGAGAGGATATGGAGGATTTACTAAGATGATTAATTTTGGAAGCAGTAAAGCTTAGCCTGGTGAATTTGCACTTGACATTGCAAAATTAAACTCTTGGAACTGGACTGGTTTGTAAACTATTCTACACAAAGCAACAGTGAGCACTGATTGCTCTAAGCTTCAAATTATAAAGTAGTAGCAAGAATTCTATATGTTCTTTATCACTTGAAGTCATAACTACTGAAAATTCAAATTTGAGTTCAATATAAACAGAAATATTTCATAATTTTGAAATAGTTTCCATTCTGACTGTTTCTGAGTCATTTTCATGCATTTACATGAATTGTTCAAATTTGCCTCAATGTTAATTTTTACACATTGGACAATATGAAAATATTTGCCATTTAATGTGCAGCACTGGCCTTATCCTCACCTGCTTAGATGCTATTCTCCTCTTCTATATGGATTAATTACTGATTTCAGTATAAAGTTTTAAGAGTTACTGCTTAATGTATTCAATATCTCAAATAAATTACGTAATAATCAACAAGTAATTAAAGCTTTTCTCACACACACTGCACCTTAAATGAATAATATTCTAAATACAGGTATCTGGCCAAACTTTTTTTTTTTTCAAACAGACTGTCAGGAGTTTTCTCAGTGTTTTAAACTGAATGGCAGCAGCACACTGAATGATCAGTTGTAGAAAGGCAGAAACAATATTAAGTTATGCCTATGAGTTATTTAGTTTTCAGGGCAGAGGGGGAAGGAGAGCAGGGGAAATAAAATAAAAGATAAATTACCAGAATTGATTTTATCAGCTTCAGCATTTAGCACCTGATATATTAGAAGCATATAAGTCAAATACTTGACTTACACTCATATTCCTATCCCAGATCTGGATAGAGCCATCTTGACAGCCAGCTGCAATAAGTTTACCATCTCTGCTGTATGTGCAAGTTGTAGGAATCACCCGTTTCCCTTGAGCTGATCGAGGCTTAAATACACTTTTGTGCTTTTTTTCATTGTTAACATCCCATGTCCTCACAGTTCTGGAAAAAAGAGTTTAAATAAACAGTTGGTTTAGATGAAGTTGATACACACGAAATAACTCTTTTTGTGACATAACCAAACCCATTTTCCAGCATAGATGGTATATAATAACATTGTTTCAATTAAGTTATAATGGCAAAAAAGCATTTAATATATGATGACAATTTTCCAAGTAAGAAACATCATATTCACTAAAATGAGTCTGAAGGTTAAAAATAAACATTCAAAAAAACTAAAACAGTTTTCCCCAAAATTTCATGTAAATACATAACTTATTTACAATTGGAAAGATAACAAATGGTTAATACACAGGTACTACATAGTCTCCACTGTCACTGGAAATCAAGAAGACGAAAGTATTCAGTCCTTTGCAAAGAACAAATACTTCAGGAAACAGGAACAAATGCATTAATGGAACAGATTTTCTTTATTATTCTCACTTGACAACAACTGAAAATTCTCCTTTTAACTGATCGCTTATTCTTCAGATTTTTTTTTAAAAGGCATTTTGAACATTAATTGCAATATTATTTATTATAGTTCTCTTCCACTAATCCTGAAAGTCTTAGCGTTCTATTATAAAAGTGTTCTTCAAATACTTTACCAAGACTAATTTATGTAATATTATTTTTTCAAGTTAAGTTTTTCCCACATTATTAGCAAAATAAATACATCCTTTCTGGTTTTAATGGAAAAAGAGTATCTGCCTGGATATTCACTGTTCCTTAGATACACAAAAACATCCAAATGAGAGAGAACTAAAACTCTGAGATACAGGTGGACCCTTTAAATTGTCTCAGATACAAATGTTTTCTGTCCATTTAATATGTTGAGGTCTTTCCAGATAAAAATTCAAAACTCTTCTGGCATCTAATGCAGAGAAGAGTTTCAGGATTTGGCAAAGGAAGGAAGATCATTTATTTAGAAAGAAAAAAACTCAAAGCTCTCAAGACAACCTCATTTGTTTAGACTATACAAACATTGCCTATGATCCAACAGCACATAATTCACTGGTCTCTAGCAAAGCAAATACAACTCTAGCAAAGGCTGCCATTTCTCCAGACTGAGACAAGACACCACAGCATAACATTAGGAACTTCCATCAGAGCTACAAGACCAGACAGGCCACAGAGCTCACAGCTCTAGAGTTTATATAACTCTAGAATAAAACAGACAAGAAAATGAGCTGGAAAGAGCTCATAGAAGTTACATTTAATTGCACATTTAATGACAGTAATGAGAAATCAGTAAATAAGTTAGAATGAATCCAGTTGTCCATAATAAAGACAAGGTTAGTTTCAGTTTTAAAAGTCTTCAAATCTTGTATCTGTAAGGCATCCGTTAATCATTCTACTTGGAGCCCTACCATAAGACATCTGAGCTTTCTGATGACTGGTTTGGGTTTGAGATTTTGGGGGTTTTATTGGGGGTTTGAGTTTTTAAAATTATTTTTATTTAAAATTAAACATTAGATTACTATTATGATTAGGTCAATTACAGGATCTTCAGAGGTTTTTTCCATCTTCAATCACTATGTGATTCTAAGATTCCCTTCTTCCTCTCAATGTGTTGTCAATAACCATCTGAGTTTCCTACCTTTCAGCAGGTACATCAACACTTTCTCCCACTGTGGTATTTGCTCAAAAGTTGAGTCTTTTCCCATTCCCCTTCCCTCATAATATCATAGAATCACGGAATATGCTGAGTCGGAAGGGACCCACAAGGATCACTGAGTCCTACTCCTGGCCCCCCCCAAGAGTCACACCACCTGCCTGAGAGTATCATCCAAACACTTCTTGGACTCTGTCAGGCTTAGTGCTGTGACCACTTCCCTGGGGAGCCTGTTCCTGTGCCCAACCACCCTCTAGGGGAAGAACCTTTTCCTGATATCCAACCTAAATTTCCCCTGACACAACTTCAGGCCATTCCTTCGGGTCCTGTCACTGGTCACCACAGAGAAGAGACCACTGCCTGCCCTTCTGCTTCCCCTCACAAGGAAGTTGTAGGCTGCTTCAATCCTTCCAAAATCTCATTTGAATAACCTATACATTCAGCTTTTCTTCTTCCTTCAGTGATGATCACCTCCTACTGAAAAGCTACATCCTCTCTTACAGTGCAAGTTTCCAAGGACAGCCTTGGCATTCCCTTTCTTAGACAGTAACATGATTACATGCAATGAACTTTTAAAGCCTGCCTTCCCATATCTGCCCTTCATCTCAGATGCCTCACAACCATCTCAGGTGTAATTCCAAAAACAATCTCTCAAGCATCCTTTATCATTCTAATTCTTTATTTCTGCTGGCATGGAAAGACTTCTTTAAAACCTTAAGTTGCCTCTTTTTAGGGCTCAACATCCTATCAAAACCTCAACAGTTCTGCAACGCTACAGAGCATATTCAAACTTTCTTATCATTTTACCTTTCCACTGTAAAGGAAAAAGAAGTACTTGTATACTCTTACTCCCTGCCACACACATTAAAAAAAATATGAGCCCTAAATCAAGTGTAATATCAGTAGGTCAGTGGAAAAATCTAAGTTTCTTGAACTGCTGCTTCCGCTGCAGACAGTTGGCCACATTCCCACACATATGAGTTACATGCCCTGTCAAAAATGCCCACACAGCCTACAGTACTTGCTTAACGTTCCCTCATTGTTTTCTTAACATCCCCACACTGAGTGTGTGTTTACTGCTGCCTTACTGCTACTGGATCTAATGAGAAAATTTTTCTACTAAAATAAAATAAATATTTTATAAGAAGTCATCTATATATTAGTTAGAAATACCTAAAGAGCCCTTGACTGTTGAGCTAAGACTGAACTCTTTAACATATTCTTTATGGAAATATTTCCTATTTTTATTTTAAATTGCACATCATATTGCAAACACATCTCATAATACCATGGGCAAAATTTCAGCTTAGCACTGTTTCAGATGGAATCACCACCAACCGAAACATCAAGAGTCGTCTGTAAACTATGTATGTTTAATATTTTCCTTCAGACCAGCGATGGACTAGAAACAGGGACTGCTGAAGAACCTCAAGGACATACCTTCACTGGAAATGAGAGGACATAGCCTCAAACTGTACCAGGAGATGTTTAGGTTGGACATTAAGAAGAATTTCTTTACAGAAAGGGTTATTAGATATTGAAATGGGCTGCCTGTGGAGGTGGTGGAGCCACTGTCCCTGGAGGTGTTCAAGGGAAGACTGGACACGGCACTTGGTGCCAGCCATGGTCTGCCTGACACAGTGGTGTTCAGTGCACAAGTTGGACTCGATCTCACAGGTCTTCTCCAACGCAATTGATTCTGTGATACCCCACCCTAAGGGCCTTCATCACATAGTCTGACACATGTTAATCTGCTCTGACACTCCTTTCACCCTCCATGCTCCATCAATATCCATCTGAGCATCATGTCTCTTCTTTCAGCAGGCACTTTGATGCTTTTCTCTGTCTATAATTTATACTTGGAACTTACTTCACAGAATATTCTGAGTTGGAAGGGACCCACAAGGATCACTGAGTCCAACTCTTTAGTGAATGGCGCATACGGAGTTCAAACCCACAACCTTGGTGTTATCATGCCTTTTTCCAGGCCCTTTCCCTTATGGCGTTTAATTTCTTCTGCCATCGAAGGGGACTTGAACAAACTTGGGAAGTGGCCCTATGTGAATCTCATGAAGTTCAACAAGTCTAAGTACGAGGTCCTACACCTGGATTGGGTCAATCCCAGATAAAGGAAGAACTCACTGAGAGCAGTCCTGCCAAGAAGGACTCAGGGATTCTCATGAATGAAAAGCTGGGCATGACTCAGCAATGTGTGCTTGCAGCCCAGAAAGCCAAACATGTCCTGAGCTGCATCCAAAAAAGGATGTTGGCAGCAGGTCGAGGGATATGATTCTGCCCCTCTACTCCACTTTCATAAGACTCAAATTGGAGTGCTGCATCCAGCTCTGGGATTCCCAGCATATGAAGGGCATGAACCTGCCAGAGTAAGTCCAGAAGAGGCAGTGAAGATGATCAGGGGGCTGGAGCACCTCTGCTATGAGGAAAGGCTAGAGTGTTAGGGTTGTTCAAACAGGAGAAGGCTGCAGGAAGACCTCAGAGTGCCTTCCAGTACTAAAAGGGGGCTTATAAAAAAGAGGGGAAGTGATTTTTACACAATCAGACAGTGATTGTGTAAATCAGCAGTTTTAAACTAGAAGAAGAGAAATTTAACTTAGATATTAGGAACAAATTCTTTACTGTTAGGGTGGTGAGGCACTGGCACAGGTTGCTCAGAGGAGTTGTGGATGCCATATCCCTGGAGGTCTTCAAGGCCAAGTTGGACAAGGCTCTGAGCAGCCTGATCTAGTTGGTGGTATCCCCATCCTTGGCAGGAGGAGGGGGGAGGTTGGAATTAGGTGATCTTCAAAGTCTCTTCCAACCCAAATCATTCTGTGATACTATGACTAATACTTAAGTCCCCCCATTCTAGACAGAAGGAAAGGGGATAAAAAGGAAGAGAAGCATAGAAACCTGAATAATTTACTTTCAGGAAATATTGTCTTTAAACTGGCAATATTGCAAAACTACTCTAAGACTGCTTCCGTATATTCTCTTCCCTTCTGCTACTAACTCTCAGTCACCATACCACATAACCATCAACTGAGAATACAATTTGGAATTAAAAAGCCTCTGGGTTTTTTCCAGAATATTTTATACCATTTAATGATTCTTCCTCCTCATCATATATAATGACAAAATAAATGAGTTTGCATTACAGAAGTTCCATTTTCACCTCTTAAGCTCTCTGGGTCCAGTATGTTGTTTGTGTTGAAACGAGTAAAAAACTTTTACCCCTGCCTCAATCAGATTATTTCCAAGACACTCATTTTGGTCAAAAAACCCCTCTCACTAAGAGTATCTCCTCCAGCCTAAAAAAGAGTGGGATGAAACAATAACACGTTTTATGCTCTATGTTGCACCATTTAGTAGAAGTTTATTTATACTAATATTTATCTATTGACAGGTAAAAACAAGATATTTTTGAACTCCACTGAAAACAAAAGAAAAACATTTCCAGAATGAGGGATTTTTTCCACCTGAAAACAAACTGTTTAATGAAAGTTTGTTCTCTAGCAAAAACCACATATAGGGATTTTTTTTAAACTATCCTACAATTTATAATGTTGTTTGTTCATGACATCAAGTTTTAATATACTGAATGATAAGTACAGTCACATGAACATTTTTAATTTCTCTTTCATACATTCCTTTTCAATTAAGACTTCCATGAAAAAGGGAGCACATACACATGTTTAAATTTAATATTTTAAATGGTGGATTCCACATCTGCAAAACAGATTTTGCAAAACTGATTTTGTAAAGTTCCTATATTTGCCAAGAGCAACTCAAAGCAACTTAGAAAAGGAGGGGAATGTTCTTTTGGAAAGGTAATGTGTATATTTTCGTGACCAACTGAGAAGCTAAATGACCCATAATAAACAAGTAATTTAATTACTGAGGTTCAAGGGAGTTTTGGGGGGTTTTGGTTTGGAGTTTTTTTCCCCAAGAACAGTTTTTCTCTTTTTTGTCCCTTTTTAATGTTCTTATGATGTTATTACTAAGTTAGAATTTCTAATAAAATTAATTATTGGCAGCGCTGCTGCATGACACAAATTATTATAGGTATGTAGCTGCATTTCCCAGCCTGCAAGCACAGAAAATTTCTTCTAAGTCGTGAATCAGCAAGACATTGCCCTAATAGAATATGTTGAAATTCAAGAAGTGAACCAATTCAATCTTTAAGACCTGTCAAATTCCACTAAGCTTCTCCGTCTGTTCCATCTCCTCTGTTTCTACTGGACTGCAAAACTCTATTGCACAATATTGAATGTTACTGGCATTTAATATAGGATACATATTTTAAGTCTATTCTTAATAGTTAAGTCTCTTCTTATCACTTGAAACACAAAAGAAGCAACTGAGTACATTATTGCTAAAAGTACAGATCAGGCTTAATGTTATACATCCAGTAACCACATTATAATGCTTACCTTTGTAACATATTATAATGTCTATCTTTGTAACACAAGGTCGTCCAAAAAGGCTTCTTTGGAAAGCTATAACATACTTCAAAGATGTTATACAAATACTGCGGCAATGAAATTCATCTTCCTAGTACAAGGTTTAAAGTCATCTCATCAGTGATAGAGAACATATTTTTTAAAGTTTTAAATTAAGCCTCTTTATAAAAAAGGCAACTGATGTTAGAGGAAGATTTTTTTTTTAATTCTTTTTTTATCATATAAAACAACCTTATTGTCAGCAAGAAAGCTTCCATTACTGTATTCATTTTACCCCCTTTCAGCAGAACTAAGTTACAGTCTTCTTCTGTTGAGCACATGGGATGCAATGAAGGTTGAATCACCTGCCAGATATGGAAAAAATTTGTACATACAAACAGATGGAGAAATCCAGAGAAACTTTCCATACTTGTTTGGCAGAAGACTTCTAAATAAGCTACCTACTTCCAGCATCTGAAGAGAGTTAAAATAATTTGAACCAGAATACAAGAAATGTCACATCCAACACATGTAAAATCATAACTATGTAAGGAATTGCCAAAAATATTTACACAACTTAATTTACAACAATTCTTCAGTTTTTCTGTTACTTACATAAAACCTAAATATAAAAAAAAAACCAGAAACTTTACCAGATAAAATATTTAACAGAGTAAAAAAACATGTATGTGATATACAGCAACTGAGTTAAGCAATTCTGAAACCATATTTTTCCAAAGTTTCAAATAAAACTGGTAGCCTTTTTCAATAGGAGAAATTACCATCATTTGTATGTACAAGTACAGCTGCATTATAATTACTATTTAGGGGGGGAGCAGCCAACTCAAAATTAAAATGACACGTAAGCATGACTAGAATCCGAGCAGAGAATGCACACAAGGCAAGCCATCATGCAAGTTCTGCTGCTGGCACCTGGGTGCTGTTCTGGTGTTGAATTATGCTAAAGCCAGCCTGGTTCACCAACCTTCAAACACACATCCTGCTTTTTGAAGCAGGATTTGACACACAAGCAAGTTGCTGGCCTGTAAATCTGACTACCAGTCCATTACTTTATAACTATAAAAGGCCAGTCCAACTTTCATACGGCAGATTCCTCCACATATTTCCTTGAAGTGTGGAACTTCTCTCATGAAGCAGGGACACCTCTTCATGGTTACTCCCCAGGGGTTAAGAGAGAGATCTGCTTACTATCTCATATGGTGAGTTATATCAACCTCTACTTAATGACTGTTTCTTTTGCTAGCTTTGATACAATTGCTTTAATATAATTGCTTTGATACAGTGCATTATACTACTTTATGTTATATTACACCCTGCTAGTAGGTTTTTAGCTTTTACATGCTGTAGTAAATGATTATGATTAAGATCTTTCATCTGTTCATCTGTCATAATAAATAATTCACTTCACTGTTTTGCCGCAATTAAAACCTGCAGGACAAAGTGATTTAATCACAATTCAAGTTCCCTAAATTTAAACGGTTGACACAATCTGAGGCTAAGATGGGATTCAGCCGCACCTTGTCTCCAAAAAGGAGTTTAGAAAGCAGGGGAGTCTTTTCTGCATCTCATGACTCAAGAACTCGGAGTCTTTGACTTCTTTAATAATTTTGTCTAAGTCTTCCACTCCCACCTGTGATGGAGAGTATGGTGAGCAGACATTCTGACTTACTAAGCAACAATCCCACTGCTGGCCAATATACGAAACACTTGAGGAAAATGGAACTAGAAAATGAGACAGAGAACAAAATGAGTATTAGCTGGGCTAAGAAACCAGAACTAATGGAAGTAAAGGAGAAGAGTAGAGATGGACAGAGAGATTAAGGAGAATAAAAGCAAAGAACAGAATATAAATTACAATGTCACACCAGATTTGGCATGACTGCTTTCAAGTCAGCTGTGCAGCATATCCATGAGAGGAAAACAGTAGCAGCAAATACTAGTGAGTTATGACATACAGTCACTTCTGAATGAGGAACTGGCCAACAGATGCATTCAGATACAAAGGGTTACCCACCAATATGACCTTTATGACCCTTCAGAGGTTACACTGTAAAGACATAGTAGAAAACTTGCCAACAGAACCTCTAACTTATGACATAAGGCGTCTGTTTTTAATGAAATGCAAAGCTCACAAGCTTTCCAGCCTGAATAATTTTTGTGTTTTCCCAGATTAAACCTTGGTGAGGCTACCAATACAAAAAGGTACTCTCTAAAAAGGTAAAAAATTTAAGAGCAGAAAGAGTTATTGCCTAGAAACAAGACAGTAAACAACATAAGTCTTATAAATTTTTTTAATTAGCAGATTCTATACATAAAGTTATATTGTATTTGCATATGAATTACATATCTATTTCAGCTATATCCTTCTATGTGCTTGTCCAAAGTGATGAAAAAAATACTCTTCAGAATTCTGCACCGAATTTTTTTTGAAGTATATTTTTACTTCCTCCAAAACCTGAAAATTCTCCCAAAATATCTTCAGACCAGCTCATCAAAATGACCAACTCCAAAATTCCATCCTTCTCAAAGACTACAGCAGACATACTTTGCACATCGCATTGGCAGAGAGAAGGAATGACAACATATAACACAGAAAAAAACCCAATTCTATATTTTAAATGTTGACATTTATCAACTATCAACAACAGCTGTTAAGTCAAAGCACAAGAAAGAGTATCCAGTCACACAAATGGGAATATTTCAGAATGGATCATAAAAGAAACTCCCAAGATTCTGCTCTAGACAATTTTTCCCCCTTGTGAATTCCCACTGTAGTACACATCACAAAGCAAAATTCAGATAAATACCCTGCTATCTACGGTCTCTCATTCAAAGATTCTGAATGCTTTAATTCAAAACATTAAGTTTCACCTGGGACCTAACAGTTTCAGAGACTTTCTTCCCTTTCTAAAAAATCTAAGATACCAGCAATCCACTTTGAATGTAAATGGTATCCTGGAAGACAGTAAAAACTATTAATACACAATTCACACAGAAAGGTGGAAGATCCCAAAGAAAGTGAGTGACAAAAATTTTTTAATAAAAACAAAAGAACAACATTACTATATGTCTACTCTATTAACAGATATAAGTAAGTTCCAATCCAGCTAATAATAATCAGCAGAATTTTCCTTACATCAAAACCTCACCAAATCAAACCAACAGCTTCAAGAACTAATGCAGAAGAAAAAAAAATACATAATAGGGAAATGATGTTATTGAGAGGACATATTTTTGAGAGGAGACCAGAGCACTATCTTAAATACATTCAAATTCTATTGAAGATGAATTGGAAAGCAAGTCACTGAGGTATTTAAAACAAAAAAAAAAAAAAAACACCAAACAAACAAAAAAAGCAACACACAAACATGTTCCAGAGCACTGTTTAGATTCCCAAAAAAGTGGTACAGAAAAAGGTCTCTTCAGACTAAGAAAATGGTCTCCAAATTAAAGGCATATACTGTACCGAAAGCAGCAGCTGCAGGGATCATAAGTTAATAAAATATAATTCATTTAGGAGTTCCAGTCTCTGTTGTTGTGATAGCTTCTTCCTTGAAGAATTTTTTCGCAAGTTTAACTCAAGGTAGTTATGATGGATTCGGTTTATTTGACAAAATCCCTTCCATAGGCCAATGTAAAGGCAAAATCTGAACATGACAATCACACCTGTATTCCTATAAGCCTTTCTCCCTTAGTATTTCCCTAAATATTACTTTCCTTTTGTATTTCCCTGAAATACTGAATATATTTGATTGCATGCGTAAGTGATAAGCATTTTTGCAGCTAAATTACTCTAAGAGAAAAAAAGCTTGCTGGTTTTGAATGACTTCCTCACTGACACTGACAGCTTTGTTTCTTGTTGATGATGTCTTCACATACAAGTCTGTCTAAAGAAAACAGTTGTTTTCCTTTGCATCAGTCATTAGGACGGAAATCTTGGGTGTCTGCATCAAGGCGTGTAATTTCTTCAGTTCAAATCAGTCAAATATCTAAAAGCAAGTCTTCAGAAAACCAGCCACAGAGTAGGTTGGAGAACCATCCCCTTAAAATCTTTTCATCCAATGAGTAACAGATTCAGTGATTTTAATGAAGTATACTGAGCTCTGTAAAGAGTCAATATGCTTTTGAATTAACAATAATCCAAAGTCTATGTCAACGCTGTGCTATTTAAAAACCTCAGCACTGGTATTTCCCTGAGACTATGTAGCACTTTACATACAAAAAGTCCTTCATAAATGAAGTTATATATAACTACAATATTATTATTTCTACACAGAACATTAGATGAATTACAGATGTTATGTGATTCACTTCTGAAAGCTGTGACAGTACAAGTAGATACAATTTTGTGTGTCATTTTCCAAGTGGGGCAAGAAGGTAATGAACTGAGATCTCATCTCCCACTTAGAAAAGATAAGAGTGGGATGTAATCAACCTCCCCAGGGGGTACATCTGATTAAGATCAAAGGGGAAGACTTCTGGTAAAAAACATCTTGACAGTTCAAGTTACTGTCACCTGCATGAATTGAAATTACTCAAGAGCAGTCTTGCATGATACCACAAAAGAAGGAGGGGTTAATCACTAGGAAAACAGGATGCTTTCTAAAAAGCTGATTAGTCATGGCTATAAAATAGTTTAGGTTCACTTGGATCTCAAGTTTTTCTTCACTCCATTAAATAACTTAAATTGGAACTAACATTCAGCAGAACTCTCTATTACACTGGTGAAAAATCATCTGAAATTAAAGCAGTCAAGCAGCCCAAAGCTCTCTGAGGCAATACCTCAGCTTATCCTACATGCACGACAATTAGTTTTAACTGGTTCTGCTGTCATCTTAGATCTCACTCACAGCCACTTTTTGCAGGTCCATTAGCAATGAACTGCAATCTAGTAGAGGTAAGTAACAACAGGGAGAAAATTAAGTCTTAAATGTATTTTTATTTTTGAAGTTACAGAATCTATTCTAAATAATGTAAAATTTGACTCAGCTGCACAGACTAACATGCTCTTTGGACTACAGAAAATTTTAAAAGTGAATTTTACTTCGTTTTACTTTACTTTTGCATGAAGTATCACTTATAGCATGTTGTAGTATAATATCTATAAAAGCTTAATTACCCACTTACAGAGACCAGGACAAACTGCAGTCCATAAAGTAAATGCAAATTGATGTATACATCAATTATATATTCCACTTATATCCACCAGATATAAATGCAATAATTAATATTTTCTGGAATATACATCAAAATATAAGGCGCTTCCCTCATCCTCACTAATATTCAGAAAGGAAGAGAACATCTCTTGTAGAAAAGAAATATGGTTCTTAGCCTCAGGACTCCAAAACATGATACAGTCCCACATCTGTCTGGACAAACACAAAGCATCGTTTTTTCATATACTCATCACCATGGTCTGCTCATATCATAATGCTGCTGCTACTGAAGAAGCCTCTCTACTCCTTTCTGACTTTTCTGTAAGGTTAAAAGTCTAAAGCAAAATATTACTGGATAAAATAGTATTAAATTTTATGATTTTTGAAGATGAAAACTAAGGGACTTATGCTCCCTTATCAACTATGTTCTCCACATGGAGGAAAATGTTATTTTTTGTTGGACTTAAAAGATTCAAAAACAGCAAGGGCAGGACATAAACAACAAAGAAAATACCCTTAATAATCTTTTTTTTCCTTTTAAATAAAAGAACGCAAGAGAAGTTACTTGTTTCATAGCTCAATTCAGTTAAAAAATCAAATAGCTCTACAGTCTAAATATGTTACTTTTAGTGCTCTAATCCTCCTTAGCCTAAAGCCCTGAAATTTCTGTCTGTTCAGAAACTCACCTTTTAGTTCACTGCACAGCCTGCTGCTACCTGAGCAACCTGATCTGAGTTAGCTTTTCACTACTCAGGGAACTGAAACAGATGACCTCCAGATGTCCTCTTCAACCTAAATTATTCTGTGACTCCAGAAAACTTGAAAGGGTACTTTACAATGCATTTAGAGGATATGAATATTTCTGGCAGGGACCCACACTTCTTACATCTAAAATTCTGTGAACCAACAGAAGTCTGCTCAAAAGATAGTAAGAATGGAACTAAGTCCAAAATCACAACAAAGACATACAAATGGCATCAACGTTTCAGAGCTACTGGGAGATGGATACTGGGAAAACTGCAGAAGTATCAGCTGGCAACTTATGTCCGCTGTCCTACATGTTATAAAGACACGTCTTACATCTCCAGTCCCTACTGCACTCATGAGTAGTTAACAAATACCCATTGACACACTGCAACAATCAAATTTTAACTTGTCCCCAAAAGTGCTCCTACACAGGTCAATCAAGTAGCAGGAAAATTCTCAACCACTTTTTTTTTATCCCAGCTAGAATTTGTGGATGCTTCCTCAACAATTCAGCTAACTTTTAAGCAAGTGCAAATGCCCAGCTCTACTCTTCTTTTTTACCTGGGGACTCAGTAAAATTTGTAATTCCTGTTTTCTTAGAATCACAGAATATCTCAGGTTGGAAGGATCATTGCTCCTTGCAGATCTACATAAAACTAAACCACATGACAAAGAGTCTCATTCAGGTGCTCCTTGAACTCTGCCAGGCTTGATGCTGGGACCAATTCCCTAGGGAGCCTCTTCCAGCGATCAACCACCTTCTCAGTGAGGAACCTTTTCCTAATGTCCACCCTGCTTCCACTGATGCAGCTTCATTCCATTTCCTCATGTACTGTTGCTGGTCTCCCGAGAGAGATCAGCACCTCCCCTTCCACTATCTCCCATAAGGAAGGTGTATCATATCGTGAGGTCCCCCTTCAGCCTTCCTTTCTTCAGGCTGAACAAGCCAAGTGACTTCAGCCTCTTCTCATTAGTGTTGCCCTCAAGACCCTTCTCCATTTTGGTCCCTCTTCTTCTGATTCACTCTAACAATTTGATGTCCTTCTTATACTGTGGTGCCCAAAACTGCACACAGGACTTGAGGTGAGGCTGCTGCAGAGCAGAGGAGAGCAATTTCTTAAAAATTAAGCCATTTCTAAAACACAGTTTTTAATGTTATATACTTTTATGTTCAAATTTTGAACCAAAGGAGCCTTCAATAATAGACGCAAACAAGTCAGACTGGTGGTCTGCACCTGGATTTGGCTCCTTAAACAGTTTTGTGCCTCTTGGCACCCTCAATTTTGTGGAAAGATAACTCAGCTTATAGAGGCGCAAGAGATGTCAAAATCTCCTCTTGCACATACCTATGACCAGTTGTTTAGACCCAAAAGCTACTGCTGATTTTAGACATCCCAGGATAGAAATTCCTAAGCTCCTATGACTAAAGTTCCTAAGTTCCTATGACTAAAAAAGATGAACTATCTTGACTGAAAGCATGTATCTCCCTTCTAAATGAGAGAAAAAAAGTATTGTCTCACCACATCTGCTCTTTGCACATAAACAACATGAAAACCTTCATATTTACTAAAGTCACTGCATTTATACACACACCAGACATAAGTGCAAACTACTGTGTAGAAGCTACAAATTCTTAATTTATGATCCATCACCACTGGGTGATCCCCTACCTTTTCTTGTGTTTCTCTTACGTTGGCTAACAGAATGAGCTTCCCCTACTTCTTGTATCATAAACTTAGAAGCTGTCAAAAATTCTCAAGCTATCATTAAAAAAACCCCAACCCTGATCTAGTCATGGAATCAATATATGAGACTAGGGGTAAATCCTCAAAACAAAATCGGAAGATCAAAGCACAATGCCTACATAAAGGAGGAAAAAGAACTGGCACAATTTAGTGTGCCTTGCTCCCCCATTTTCTCTGCATTGCAAGAAGTTTCCCTTTTGATTTAAATTTTTAATTCCTAAGATAATCTACCTGAAACTGTGTGTACCCCTTAAAAGTGAATTTATGCAGTAAAAATGACAGTTGTAACAGCCCTCAAATGTAAGCTCTTACAATCGACTGCTTATCTTATTGCAACAGCTAACATTTCAATCAAGAAAAACTTCAAAAAATATTAATGTAAACGCACATGGTTTATAAAGACAAAAATAGCTTTACTGACCCTTTTGTAAACATACAGCTTTCAGCAAGGGCCAGTACAGTCATTACTCAAACTCTTCTTAACCAGGCCTGCTCATTTGCTGTGCTCTCTTAATCAGCTCTGCACTGCATACGTATCTATAAATAGATAAGTTAGTCTAGGAGAAGCCATCCTCATGTATCAGTAATGGACTTCACACCTTTACACATGGCAAGACAAAAAGCAAACTGCTATGCCAGTGCAGTGCAAATTACTATACACGTCTGAGATAACAGTACTTTTTTGATGAAGGCACTCTTGTATTACAAACAAGTCTCCAGAGACAATTTTTCCAAAGACTGGAAGTTTCACCTAATTGGGGGAGATTTTAAAAAGATTGACAGAACTTTAACCCTACAGAACCACAATGCTCCCTGTTCCTGCAAAATACCATGCTGCTGCGCCAAAGGATGAGAACTCAGATGGTCCAGAGATAGGACAAAGAAAAAGCTCACCAGAACTTAACATAATTGACTCAATAATTCCTAAGCCTTGTTGTTGGAAACAGCTGAATTGCTATCACTGAAATAAAAAAATAAAACATCAACTTTTGAGCATAAATAAAGTGGATATACAAATCCCCCTAGGTAATTTGATCTTCATAAATGCCAATTCTGCTTTATTTTTACTTCATGCAAATCTTGAGAACAAGTTTTTGGATAATCCACATGGCATTTCAATATAAGTACTTAAACAGTAACAGAGGACATAAAACACTGGTTAAAACAGGTTTGCATGGAAACAAAAAGTATCAGGTAAACACTGAGATGGAGACATAAAACCCTTAACTGACAGAATAGTTAAAAAACAATTTAAAAATTACTTTATTTTGGGACCAGGTACCACACTGTTAGTTCCTTACTCTTGATGTTCACTTGTGTGCATGCACACGAACATCATGTTACTTTGAACCCATAACATTTCGTTACTTCCTGTACCTCTAACTTTCCCACTGCTCTGAATTTTATAGATGTTGCACTAGTCACATACATTTGATATTTAGTTCTAAATAGTATTATCTGCAACAGTTGAGAGTGCCTTAAGTTAATTTCTGATTCACAAATAGTCATGAGAAGGAAAATAAGCTTGTAAGGTTCCCTGCCTTAAAGTCTTCCTGTATTATGGCACTGAATGTGCATGGAATACTTTTAAGTTATATTCCACATAATTATACACATTTCCAAAGAAAGTATGTGGATCTTCCACATCTCTACCACTTTTGGAAACATCACAATATTTTCTACTGTTCCAACACCTTACACTCTTGAAACTGGTAAGATGGCGTGAATACTTCAGCTTTCACTTCAAAGAACCAAAAACTTGAAATATTATGCAAGTTACAACTGAAGGCTCGGGAACAAGGAAGCAAATTAGCAACTTGTTAAATATTTAATTCATTTGTATTTTGAATAAATGGATGTTATTTAATATCTACTTGAAGATCTATTTAGAATTGTCTAAGAAGTTACTGTCTGGCTGTTTCACTGCTAAATCATTCATCTGAATGTAACCTGATAAAGAGGGTCTTTAAACCAGGCCACTGTCTTTCTACCAAAGCCGATGAGGAATGTTCACAATATTCATTCTATCAATCCTGTTAAAAGGGTGCTAACCTTCAGCAGAAGGTTAGACAAAAAAAAGAAGGGAGCTTGCATGTGGAACACAGTCATTTTAAAACTACATGGACCATTCCCCAAAATATCCAAATCTATGCTGCTATAATTTCTCATGTACTGTGCTCAGGAGACTATTAATGTCATCTACATCCTTTTAAACATGGGTATTGCGTTAAAAACTAAGGCATTGTAGAGTCACTGTGAGAGTTGTTACTCAATGGCTACGCTTCATGTAAATAAATGTGAGCTATGTAAAATATAATCCTCCATCTACCAGGGAAAGTTTTTAGAGCAAACAACTCTGGCCATGTACTGTATAGGCAAATTCTGGTTCTCTGAGGTAGTCTTACTGCATGAAAGAACTGGAAACATATACTCCATTTAAATGGCAATTTTGATTTAATGGTCCAAGAAGACAGCCATATAGATATATTTTTACATAGGCACAATACTCACTCAGTATTCTTGAAAAATTAACAAAAAATATTACAAAGGTAAAGCAGTTCATGCTGTGAATAAACAAATATTGGGATGGCACATCAACTTACAGACAAATAAATCTGTTTTCAGAATTATTATCCCTTGGATGAAAAAATAGGCTTTTTTTTTTTTTAAAAGACACACCATGAAAAGAGTTCTAGAGCTAAATTTTATCTCAAACCAGATCTGTTTGAAGTTAAATTATTTGCCAGGTTTTATATTAAACATGCTGATAGGATAATTAATTTTTAAAGCTTAAGTGCATACCACCAAAAAAGGGAAGGCACCTTTTTCTTCTCTGAACCTCTTCAGTACCTGTTATTCTGCTATGCATTTAATTCACTGTGAATCACACAACAGAAGGAAGCTAAAAATGAGCATAAATAAATTATTTATTTTGAAGGGAGGAATGTATATGGTCTACTAAGTTTATGATGACAAAAGATCTGCATCTTATCTCACCAAAAGTTCAACCTCAGGAGACTGAAATGTTTGCCAGCATGTTCTAAATCACAAAGACACCAATGAATGCGGATCTTAATTGTAGAGATTAGCTGAGCAGAAATTTCCACTACCATTAATGAGCTAAACTGAAGACTATCGATCAGATGTTTTCTGTCCTAGCAAACTGAAGGTTTCACAAATCACAGGTCTGGAAACATTTCAAGAAGAAAGGTTTCCAAAATCAGATTAATCCCTCTCAAGAGAAATGCATTTAATATAAAGCTTTATTAGCAAATACTTGAATAATAATATTAGCTTTAAAAATTACCATTACTGCCATAAAAGGACTGTAAAACGATCCGCTGGGAAATGATTCAGAGACAGCAAGAGGGGGGAGAGGGAAATCAACTAAAAAGTCAGTGAGCAATTGGTTGATAAAACTAAAATAGAAAAGAAGTCTTAATTAATGCTCCAGTAATGACAACTTGATCCATATCCTACCTGCAAGTCCACATGGACAGTTCTGCCATCCTCAGAAGGACTATGTACGGACTTCTTCCTATCCTCAAAATCTGAGTAATTTACAGCTCAATCCCAAACCCTTATCTACAAGTAGCTATGTCACATGTACAGTTTGATCAGAGATTTTATCACTGAGATATCTACATGCCTATTCCAATCTCAGTCTTATTAAATGGTGCTTTCTGAGCTCACTGTTTTGCCTGATGATTGAAACACAAATTACATCGACAATTTCTGTGTGAAAGCTACAAATGATAAAGAATTTACTTCCTCAATAATCAGTCACATAATACTTCTGTTGATAAAGAAATACTTTCTCTCCCCTATTCAAACCTTGCTAACTTTCAATTACTGGATCAAGTCATGTCTTTAACAGTTTAAAGAAATTTTTGGACATTTTATCTCTGTTTTAGTATTTCTTTGCTTAATATCCTATTCAATAAACTGAAACTTATTCAGCTTCTTGAATCTTCTCGAATTAGGTCAAGTTTCAAGATACTTCTCTGACATTTTTCGTTTTCAGTGTCTTTTACCATTCTTTTTAGACTTTGGACACTGGAACTAGAGATAGAACTCAACGGTAATTGCTGAAAAAAATACTAACATCACATTTCTTTCCAATGTCATTAGTAAAAGTTGATTCTTTGTGTGTGTTCGGAATTTTAAAAGATGTGTATCTGCTTCTCCAAAGTTTTGTACTAAGATCTTATATAAAATTAACCCTATATAACTTTCAGGAAATGGGTCTAATATTAATAATATTAATATTATTATTACTATTAATAATATTCTTCTCCATGTACGACTTCCTGTGCTGTTGTTTACACTCAGTTCACTAACCAACCTGCTTTCAGAATCAGTAACTAATACTTAGTGTTCAGGTCTTACTAGAAATAGATTAACACTTTCTGCTTTAATTAAAATAATTTATAAAAATATAAAAGCTTTGAGGCAATAGTTCAATCTTATGAAATTGCATTAGAGACATGTTCATTACTTCAGATTATCAGTTTTAAGATCTCTTCCTATTAGCTAACCCAGCTGACAGATGACAAATATCTCACATGTATTTACAAGACTAATCCTTTAAAAGTCACAAACAAACAAAACTTATTGGAAGTAACAGAAAAAATTTCAACAGATTTTGGAATGTAATTTACTGCTTATAACTTACTAATGGCTAATACACAAAAATTTATAAAAGGTTTGATTAAATAAACAAGAGAAGCCTCTTTCACAAAAACTCATACAGAATTTCCATTATGTTCTACCCCACTTGCGAAATGGGATTTATCAGCCTTAAACAGAATTTTCTGGACTGAAAGCTTTTCCAGGCTTCATCATCATCATCATCGTCCAGTGAAACCATGTACTTTTGAAAAGACTACCAAGTGAGAAATACAACTTTAGGCTGTTACAATTAGTTTTACGAAAAATAAAAAACACTAGACATACCTCCCTAAACAAGTAAATTACCAGAGAGATTTTAACTGAAGCATAAACTTATGTAACATGAGGACCCTGATAAGAGGAACAATTTTAAATTTCCCTACTCAAGCAATGGAATTACCTGCAATTCTGAATGTCAAAAATCACAAAGCAAATATTTTCACAGAGTTTTGATCTATAGAGTATTAACTATCATTAGTCATAACTGTGTAGCTTTAATATGGAATCAGACTGGAACATTAATCATGTCAATTTAATTTTATTTTCTTAGATAGAATACATATTTTATCTTTGTAAGCAAATGTGCCAAAATAAATTCTTGTCTACCCTATTTCACTTTCTCACATCAAAAAAAAAATTTAGTTTACCAAGTCTATTGTACTTCCCATTTTTACTAGAATAATCAGAGAATTCTGGTCATTGAAATAAGATGCCTATCTTATGAGAAAATAGTTCTTTAAATTGAGTTATATATATATAAAATTAGCAGTAAGGAAAGATTTCATCTTCATACAATAAAAGATGTAATTGATTCTTCATGGGAGAAGACAGGAGAGGAAATTGCCAGTGAAAGAGACTTATGGAACAAAGTCACTATGATGGAAGAATTTGCTCAACAACCTGTATATGGCCCAAAACCACTGGAAGTTTCCCATCAGTTTTAAAATGGCAAATTCCTGTCTTCTTCTCTATCTGATACCAAGTTGAGCTGATGGAAATATTAAAACTTGCAGTCTCCCATCATTTCTCTTCTGCCAGAAGTTACCCCACGGATCTGTTGACGGAGCTACTCAAAAGTATTCTCTCATCTCAGACAAAGTGAGCTAAGACCAGAAGAGATGTAATAGTAAAGTTTTTCCCATCTGTCTCGTTCTGATAGAAAGGTGTTATGAAACAAGCCACAGGGAAAGCTTATCCATATAACCCAGATAGTGCACAGTACAGGTGAGAAGTGAAATATAATGTGTTCTCAGATAAAAGAAGCAAATACGTGCACTGAAACTCCTACCTTCCCCTGCCAAGGTAAGAACATTTCTATTGCCTAGCAAAAGCCTTTTAGAAGACTGTCCCTTCTTGCTCCACTCACTCTACAGTTCTAAAAGCAGCAAACTGTTCAGAAAAAACTAAAGTACTGTGAATATTTAAATTCTGTGCTTGCCAGATAGACCAACCAATTTTTTTAACGTGTAGTTTCATCTGACATATAAAAATACTTTCAAGTTACTTGCCATAATAAAAAACTTCACCTTGGTATGACTAAAAATAAACTACTGAACACTGTATTCTTTTATGCTCTAAATTAATTCTGAAAATTTGCCTAAACCATAATATTGTACTGGGAATAAAAGTATCTCATAAAATCTTGAAGAAACATTTTCAAACTTCAGAATTTCATCTTCATATGAAATATTTCACATTAAGTGAATATGTATGTATATGCACACCTATACATGTATGTGCCTGAAACAACTTAGTGAGAGTTATTTTTTTCCTAGAATGGAAGTCCAAGTCATACTACTCCTCTAACAAATTCAATTGTTTCACCATAATGTTATTTGGATTCCCTATCCTATAAAGCAGTATGATGCAACCAGATGAAATTCGAGGTGACCCTTTTGGTGAGTAATTACTTTTGACCCCAAAGCAGGTCCTACACTCTATAGCATGCAGGTTAAGATGTAAATCTAGAAACAGTACAAAATCTAGAAACTGCACAAAAGACTTTGTAATTAAACAAGACCTTTAAATGGTCCCCCAGATGAAGGTAAAACATTAGTAATTATTCTCAAGTATGTTTTTTCCAACCAGCCTTCAAATCTGTGAAGACAGATGAAGTGCTGAAGCCTAGGTTCTAACAGAAGTTTATGCAAACATCTTGGTGGTAGCTTTGGCACTGCTATCTTAATATTCTGAGCAGTTTTCAAAGTTGCAGACTGATCAGTGGTAACTGTTTTTATTATACATAAAATGTTTCAAACACTGAAGGCATTAGGACTAGGAACATTTATTCAAAAGCCTTCTTCAGCGTTGCAGTTTGCTGCTTTTAAACAAAACAAAGACAGTATACCTACCAAGCTTTATCATCATATTTCTTCAAGTACATAATTCACAAAAAATCTCTAAATTCTGCATAACAGCAAGACAATATAACTACACTTACACTAAACCGCACAAATCCAGATCCTGCTCTTGCCTATGTTTTCATATGCACAGTATTACTGATATGTAAAAACATTCAAGGAAAGTAAAATCATAGCTTCAGTTCTCCAGTTGTCAACCAAGCTGTTCAGGCCTTAACAGAGCTCAACAAACTCTAAGGCTATATTCACTTGAAGCGTAATCAGGTTAAGCTGAGCAGCTGTTAATCTAGAGTGATCAGACAGTATGTAACCTGAAGATTAGATTCTATAAATCCAGGAGAAATGCAATACAATCCCAGCTTCACAGCCAGCAGAGTTGTCCTTCACAGTGCACAGCCAAGCAGGCTGGAGATACCATATCTCATGCACTCCTGAGAACATACTACCAAAGAAAAAAAAATCTAAGGAGCAAGCAGGTGAACTATAGCAGGTGACATGGCTCTTAAGCTTATGGGGCACAGGCTTCATCAATTAAATGAAAATAGAATCATCTGGGATGAAGCAAGCTTGGCAGTTCAAGACGAGCTGAACAGCATCATGCATGTAAGAGTAACTGACTGTTCCATGGGCAGTAAAACTGATTCCTGGCCATCTTCAGTAGTACTATTCCAGATCTTGCTCAAACATCTTTTCTGTCAAGCTATCAAGCTTTTATGCCGTTCTGGGCTTAATAAAACCTAGAAAACAGTGGTAATGAGAGTAATGGAGAACTCATATACTCATAGCTGCCACCTACAGAGACTGAAACAAGACAGCTAACGGGAGGGACACGAGACAGCAGGTATTCTAGACCTCAACCTGGTTAATAGGATGGAATTAGTTAACGTATGAAAATTGAAAGGTAGCTGAGATAAAAGTCATCATAAAACAGCAGTGTTCACTAAGACATATCAAATCTCAAAAGCCCCAAGTAGTGTCTAGGACATAACAGATGTCCTAAAGGAGAGAAAAATTAACTAAACAGCAATGCTTGCAAATAGCAGACGTAAGTTAGGCAAACTACTTGTCCTTCATTAACTGTATTTTGCATGCTTGAAACTACAAATCATATTTGCAAATTTAATTAAGCTTATTGTCATCCATTTCATTAAAAAGGTAGCTAAGCTAACATTGTCAAATAGTTTATAATTTTAAACTTGAATAAAAGGATTTTAAGAATGTGTTCACTTTTCCTTTCTGAACACTCTCTATGGTCACCACTTACTCTACTTCACACCACAAGTGGCAGAAATATCTTTAATTAAGACACAAAAAATATTTACTAAGCAACAGTATATCATTGAAGAGAAGTTAAAGTCTATATTCCATAGAGCAGAACAACTTCATGTTTTAAACATGTATTTGACAAAAGACTAAGAATTAAATTTTACCTTAAATGCAAAATTATACTTCTGAAGTTTTGAAGCTCCTTCACTGAAATAACTCCATCTATTTAATTAGAGATAGGTCTACATTGAAGTTGTCCCTAAATAACTTATTACAGAGGTCACTTGGTGATGGCAGTAAATATTCTCTAAGATACCTTTTAAAGAGTATTTTTAGTTTAACTTGCTAGAGGGTGAGAGAGAGAAAAGACTTGTGAGAGGAATTCTTTACAGTAAACCAGCTGTTAAGCAACCACAACCCTAGCTGCAATGACAAATCACAAAGTTCATGACTGCTAAATTTCGAGTTTGGCTGCAATTCTGCTTCTAAAGGGGAAAAAAATATATGAGAGTAGGGACATAGAACACCTGTTCCTGGAACATTTAATATCACTGACCTCTCTTGCTTATTCATACAGCACTACCTATCACATTTGTGATAAGAAAACATCCAAATAACAAAAACAACATTATCCGTTTCCTCTTCCTTCTTTGTTTTAACATAGAAGTCAACTGATATTTTGGAATGATATAAACACAGAGCTAGTTGTGTCTTTAAACAGGGTACTTTTATAGGTCACTCTGCTAAGGTGTATTTCCAGAGAGAAAAATAATTTTTGAAGTCTTTCCCATTTCCAAAATTTTCTTCCACTTTTAGGCAATGCATTAATGTTGGCATTTCTGTTACAATCACCTTTAATGCAGTTCTGTAGATTTACTCAACATACTGGTGATAAACATGAAGATCCTTGCCTTAATAAGTGTATGTTCCAAATAAGCCTGAATAATGTGGTAAAGGAATTATAAGAAAACCAAAGGTAATGTTGATCACACATTGTATCTGAACTTTATCTAGAATGGCAAGGAATACATGCAATTAAAACGGACTGATCATTCAGGAATAGTTGTGGATATTTAAAGTCCTGGGCAATATATAGCCATAAATAAAAAGATAGCTTGTGCAAGAAAAAGTTTAAATCAAGTCAATACTGATACTGACAAAAGTTTTGCATGAATGTTTAAAAGTGAACCGTTGATATTAATTAATTAGTTTCAAATTAATTAAAATTGAAATTATCATACCTGTAATGCAAACTTTTAAGGAACTACTGCAGTACACAATTGCATTTCTATGTTTGTCTTTTCATATAATTTTGTTCTAATCACTTGAAATGTTGTAAAGTTGGAGCACTGAAAATATGAGAATTTTGAGGTTTGAGAATATATGCATAAGCTTTAACCTAGTCAAAAAAATACTCAAAACACTACTTAGCTAAATATCTAGGTTAGTGTTATTCATCCAAACACTTAATCAATCACCAGACTACTTACTGAACTAACAAATTTCTTACTTCCTTCTGCAACTAAAACCTAATAAACTTCTAACAATCAGTAAAAGCCCAAGAAAATTATTATTCATCTCTAATTCCAAGCTATTTGTTTAAAAATAAGACTTAAAACAAACAAACCAACCCTGATTATAAGATGAAAAAAAGAAAGTACAGTATTACATGTTTTAACAAATCATCATCTGGAATATTTTCAAGGAAAATAAAGTGAAGGGAACTAGTGTGAGTTTGATGTGTTCACCAACAACCACATAAGTGGTCATGAACTTATACAAGCTAACAAGAGGAGTTTTCAGACTGATTCTGTAACTGCCAGGTTTAAGCTCTGGCTCATTTCAGTGTGCAAGCTGACCAGCTTCTGTTTCTTGCATATAGGAGTCTGAAGGAATTATGTTTTTCTTATGAAGTCGTCTCTGAGTTCAACATTGTGTCCTTGAACAGTCACACAAAACGCACTGAGACTCCCTGCTGGTAACCCATATATCTGCAGTCTGAAGTAACAAATGTACAAATAGCTTAACAACCACAAATTAGAACACATTATCATCAAAACCTGCTTCTAGGATTTTTCTAAATGTATAGTAAGTTTGAATGCCATGAAAAAAATCACAAGAAACAGACCATCTCTCAAAATATTTCATTTACAACAGCAATTCTAGAGCCCTCATTCGAATTATTTTTTATTTCAGGCTACTACTACAGCCTTAATAACCTGGAACCAAAAGAAACTGTCAAATACATATAAAGACTATCCCTAAATGAGTATTTGAGTTATAGCAGGTTAACATAAAAAGAAATATGTCTTTAAAATATTTTAAAAGAATTTACTTAAAACACATTTAAAATGCGCTACTTTCATTTGACACCACAACACCACTTGCAAATTTTGCTTTCTAACTTCTTTATGCGCCATGAAAACTCGTGCTTTCAACATGCCACCCAGGAAATGCAATTTTCTTTCCTTAGTTTATTTTTTAACTCTATGCAGGTGACAACAATTCAACTAAAGAGACAGATAATACAAAAGATAGAGGAATCAGATAAAATACAGTCCACAACTTGCAAACAGTTCTAATATTCAGTTTATGAATGACTGTTTTCTCTAGAGGAGGTGCAAATGTTATCTAGAAGCACAGAATACACAGCTTATGGTTTAATAGTACATAAACATTCCTCATGTGCTCCCTGTGTCCTCTTCTCCTTCAGCCTCAGATACTGCCATTCAGTGTGCCTCGAGGAGCACAGTAGACGTGCTTCAACCATTATTTTCAGCACCTTCCAAACTCACAGATGAGAAACTGCATCTCTTTACTGAGAGGGTGGTCACACACTGGAACAGGCTTCCTAGAGAGGTGGTCAATTGCCCTTAATGTAATTAATGCCCTTAATAACAGGCTTTAACTTCTGGACAGCCCTGCCTTGGTCTGGCAGTTGGATAATGACTGTAGGTCCCTTCCCATTGGAACTATTCATTTCTAATTTACAGCTCCAGTCTTAAGAAGAATTACTGATTAAACTTTGGAGACCTTGTAGTTCTTCACAGATGGGATACTGTTTTTAACGTTTAAGACCTGCATTGCAAATTGAGCAATCCAAATTGTTTCTTTTCACATGACATATCCAAATTCTGAAAAGACCTGTCACTAGCACAAAGCAAAATGCAATGGGTTTAAAACACTTTTCTTGTAATGTCAGCCATGCAGTGTCTCTGAAAATACAGTTATGCAGCCATTTACAGCAGTGGTTATCTGGATTTCACTCACTTAACTAGACCATTTCAAGTGACAGCAATTCAAACATCAGGGATGTACTGAATCTATATTTGTTATATTAGTTAGAAACTTGCTTAAACGGGACAAAATTAGACAATCTTTATAATATCTTAATTTGTTCTTCATGACCTACAAACTATTCAACCTAATAAAGAAAATATACTAATATCTAACCATATTCAAAACATCAACAAACTGTTTAAAGTAGAGATTTTAGCATTTAATAATAATATTTTCTACTATGGAAGTAATACCTTTGTGTCTGCAAGCTGAAAAAAATATATAGTTGGCTTAAGTGTATTTTTACAACTTAACTTCTCCATAAAGCACAATATATTATTTACTTAGTTTTTGTTTCTGCTACAGTCTTATCAGAAACTAAAATTTCCTAATAATTTCCTACTATGTGGGGAAAAAACCCCAAAACATGCTATTTAAAGTAATTGATAATTGAAATCATCTGTTTAGAGTGCACTACACTACAGATACATTAGTGGAGAAATTCAATCCTTCCCCTCTCTGTCACTCTCAAGTAAAGGAGCTTGCATATTTGAAACATCAGTAAAAAATTATTAATGAACTTGCTACTAACAGCTGCAGTAACTTAATTAATGCAGTTGCCACAGTGACATTTTGTTGTTTGATTCTAACCACAAAGATCAAGGTTGAAGCCACAAAATAATTTCTAACAGTCTCTTTGACACTTTTCAAACAACATCTATTAAATATTCAATTACACTTAACGTGAAACTTGAATTCCACTTGAATTCCCATTTAAATACTCGATCTTATTCTACTTATTCTACTCCAAAGAAATACCGGGTATGTCCGCAAATTTTTGTAAAAACAATTAACTAACAACTTCCATGAAATATCATTAAAAGTAATTTTAAATTACAGAACTAAAATAATACAGATAAAACCCACTTATTATTTGGAGGCAAAAGAAATATATTTGCTTCCAGATCTCACCTAACATTGTTCTGAGCACTTGCTCAAGATTAAAAAGAATGATATTTAAAGCAAATTAGAGCACAATGAAAAAAGTATGAAAGCTAAACAAGCCTCTCAAAAAACACTGACAAAGACAGACCTCAACACTTACCCATCATTAGAACATGTCAGAAATTCTTCCTTTATTTTTGGATGCCAACAGCCTGAATTGAGCATTGCTGTGTGACCCTACAGAAATAAACGTAAAGAGGGCTTTGTAAGCTGTCTTACAAGGTTTTATAAATTTTATTCCAAATCCTTCAAGTGGAATCACATGAAAGCTGAGGGACCTTCTCACTGACATCACAATGATTTAACAGATTTTATGTACTCTATCCAGCTCATCCATGGTTGTTTTCATTTCTGAATTAGAAAAACCATGACATTTTTCTACTTGTATTTTTTCTTTCTGAAAATGGTATAGAATCATATTTCTTTTTTCCTTGGGAGAACTATAATGCAGAGAAAGGATGAAAAAACAGGCATCAATATAGTGTCACACGAATTTTTTCAAGCTACAGAAAAATAACAGGAATAACAATAACTACGAGGGTGACACCACACACATACTCCATGTAAACCTATAATAGCCAAAGATCTTGCTGGGGAAAATTTAGGAAACAGAATTCAAGAGTCAAGATAGATTTAACCTCAGGTGAACTTTTCATAAAATATTAAACTAGTCAGTTCCATTTCTTTAGGACTGAAAAAACGGAAGGTAAGGATTTTATGCAAAGTAAGCAATTGCCATTATGGTGACTATGAATATAACTACAGTACTGAAATACATATTGTCCAGTTGGCTTTACTTCTTTGAAGTACAGGCACATGCTCATTGACTATGTTCAAAGAGAAATTTGGAAACTACTCCTACAGTGCTGGAATTACTGCATTTTGTTTTAAGCACGAATGTGTAGAGAAATACTGAGAAGTTAATGAGGCATTATAACAAATATTTTAGCATTTTGACTGTTAGACCACAACATACTAGAATTCTAGACATTTACAAGAGAAAGAAAATGTGAATTGTTTTTAAGCAAACAAGAACTAAAGCAGATGTTATTTTTTGATGGTTTTATATATGTATCACTAGCCAAAAGAAATAGTCATCTGACAAGAACAGCTTTAGGCAAAACACCATTTAGCCTAGTTATTTGGTAATATACTTTACAAGCAATAAATAAATCAACTTTATCATGAGTTCGAGCAGCAGATTTTATCATTCCTTTTTACACTTAAGCTATTTAAGAAACTGATCTGAATTTAAATCACCTAAGTAAACAGAACCCTTGTATCATAGTTTGTGGAAATACAAGAGCAAAGCGGTCAAAACACAATCAACTGCGGTTAAAGTACTTCAAATCTATGAATGAACCATTCTCCATTTTCATTTTTAACTAGCACTGAAACTACACACATTGTTGCTTATTAGTCTTACACTCAGGGCATGCAAATAACAAAACAACCACCTCCAGCTCCTGCCTTGAAAGAGGTCTAGACTCAGCAAAAGAGAGTGGAGGGTACAAGAAAGTAAGAGTCTGAACCAGATCAACAGCCATTTTTTTTCTTTGTTTTTTGGCTTTGTTGTGTCTTTTTGACGTTGGTTAGACAAGGCTATGGAGGAAGTGAACAATTTTCACAGGATACATTTTTAAATAGATTAATTTGTGGTAGCATCACAGAAACATTAGTTGGAAGGCACCTCTACAGTTCACCTGTGTCAACCTCCTTCTCAAAGACAGATTACAGCCACCACCAGATCAGGTCAGCTATGGCTTTGTCCAGCTGGGTCTTATAAACCTCCATGGCTGAAGGTCCCACAGCTTCCAGTATGTACCAATATATGAGACTATCACATCCCAGAGACAGGGCAGGCTTCTGGCATTCAATTAATTTTTTACTTTACCTTTGTGTTTGTCATATCCACAATGTACTGGTCTCCTTTTATGCATTCCATTACTGGGAAGCCATCTCTGTCAAGAACTTTTGCCTGAGAGTTACCAGAGACAACGAGAATGACATCTCCTGTGCTGCTATACTGCAAAGATTTGATTTGGTGACTAAAAAGAAAAAAAAAAAAGAAACAAAACATTTCAATTAACATTCCTGTAAACACTAAAACAAAACCGCCAATGGTGAGAAAATATATTGCAGAAATAGACCCATGTACACTCCTATACCAAAAAGGTGGGGGCAAAAAATCTTATATTAATGGATTAAAGCTTTTTATTGCTCTGTCTGTGCACATGGGTCATGTTTCTTTCAACCACACAGCTCATCAAACACGAGAATATAATTTCTGGCAAATATATTTAACTTTAAGAATGCTATTACAACTCCAATTGAAAAATAGCATGTGTCAGATTTAACTATTCAGGGCTGAAAATTCTTTTTCATCCTCTCAGAAGTAAAACGTGGAATCACAGTCATTTATAAACTACTACAAAGGGATGTTGTAGTCATACATTACACTCCATTGTACATTGCACACCAGGAAATTAGTCATAGCCCAACATTTTTGAAACTTTTTCTATGTTCAGGGGTTCAGTTTCATCAAACTCTAAGATAAATATACCATCACCACATGAAACATGAAACAGTAGGTAACAATCTGCCTAGTCTACGATGTCTTAGGTGATAGTGTACTCATGTTCATCTTCCATTGATTGAGAAAACGTGGGACAGAAATCATAGAATAATAATGACATGACAAAATTAAACTGAAAGTGGAAAGCTGACTGATGAACAAGAAGCCCATTTCCAGCTTCATCATCTTCTCTCAGCATTCTACTGTATGAACAAAGTTCACAGCTCTTGTTGTATCTGAAGCAGATATCCCTTTGATCCCCTATACTCCATTACAAGGATAGAAAAGAATGCAAAGCAGTTTATTCACTTCGCACCTGCCAGAATTCATATCCTGGTACATTAACAGAAAGTGCAACAGAACATTACTTTATATGAATGCTTCAGTTCTGCAGCTAGAATAATCTCAAGTGCAAGATTGGAATGCATTTGCCATCTAGATTTGGATCCCCATGGCATCCAAAGTGTCCTCAAAGAAATATCTCCCTTTTGGTTAAGAACATTACCAGCTGCATTCAAATCCTAGTAACTTTCAAGGAACTGTTTTTTAACACTATTTCCCACCAGTAAAGTTAACACTCAGATGATCAACAAAACCAACTATGCAACTTGTAACTTTATAATTTAACATTTCAGATCTTATACAGTAATTATTTCATGACTGACTCAGCAGTAGCTATCATCTGTTAAATCTTTCCTCAAACCATGAGGTACTACACAAAACACTCAAAACACTGTCACACTTATTTTAAAACTTCTGCACTGATCATAGTAATGTAAACTAAGCATAAATTTCTTTTTCAAAAAACGTTTGGCAAAACTGATTACATTATAATTCAAAAGCCAAAAATTGCTTCAAGCACCCTATTATGTAATACCAACTGACAGCCAAATTGGATGGAGTATTGTAAACTCTGATTTTTAATAGAAAGGAGACACTCAAATCTGGGAATTTCCAAAATAGATTACAGGCAATGTCTGAAAAAGTACTCTGACCCTCAAGAGCAAAAATGAATACTTTCTCAGAAGAGGGGAAAGATAGCCAGCTACATTAAGTTCAGAGAAAGCACTGAAAGAAACTGAAAAGAAACCCACACAGGAGAAACAATACTTAAAGTCTAGAATATTCTCTGCAGATGGCTGATAAACCTAAATTAAGGAATCCATCAGATTCAGCTTTTGCAGAACAAACTTATCTTAGGAATTAAAAATTTTCCTCAGTTCTACTTCCGAGCACTCTTGCCTAATCACAAATATTCATGAGCCCCACCTGAGTACTGCATGCAGAATTAAGTACTTATCAGGTACTATCAATACTTATATTTCTCATACTGTAATGACAAAATTGGCTAAAAGCACAAAGCACCTGTCCAAAGCACAGGTTCATGTTCTGCACTTATCACTGTTGAAATCTAAGAAAAAGTAAGAACTAAAAATAAACATTCAAAAAGTAGACTGAAAGATTATTTTCACTTGATGCATGTCTCATGTAAGAAGGGAATCTGATGGCTAAACATGACCAAACAGCTCAGAAGTAATATCTGATTTCTGAAAGAATCCACAATATGTAAAGACCCATAGACTCTTCTGAAAAAACTGTTATCAGACACTGAAATACTGAAAATAAAACGACAGACATTAATACCATTAACATGGCACTCTTCATAATTTGCACAATATTGTCTCATTGCCTCTTAGTAGCTCTGTAGCAGCAAGTCTGAACAAACTTTGCCTTCATCTTAGATTTAAGGTTTCTTCTAACAAGGAAAAGCAACTGATTTTATAGCACCCAGCACAATGGAACACAACCAGCAATTTACCAAATCAGTCATGTGAAATAATTAGTTTGAGAGACAAGATTTCCATAACTTTTAGCTAAAGGAAAAAAAACAACCACCTTTGTGACTGTGCAATATGACTTTTAAAATTACGTCCAAAAATTGCATCTATAAGAAGAGTATTTGCAAAGTCCAAGCAGTTACCATTTTTCAGATGTTTACTGGAGCATGACCAAGAGTGAGGCTCTGCAGAGGCAGTTCTCTAAGAAAATATTTTTCATTCTTATTAATGTTATAGCAAAAGTCTTCGGAAACTTATAAAAACAGTTCTTTTTAATAGCATTAATCCCCGTCATTTTGATTTAAAGCTGCCAAATGTGCACAGCACTTTCTGTAAGGACCTGCAGAACAGAGCTACATGCATGGATAGAATCAGGACACACAAATACTTTCTCTACACATGTAACAGCTTTGTCTTACACTTGCTTTTGCCTTTAACACGGAAGAGTGGTTGGAGGTATTATTTTTTTGTCAGGCTCTTTTTTTTTTTAACTTTACATTCCAAATCCAGAAAGAAATTAACAGAGTAACCCAATATTATTTACAAAATGGAGCCTTCACAATATAGAATACATCTCAGGCTCTTTCATTGTTAAAATGAAATGAAATTTATGGCTCCACATCCGGATTTCTGCTAATATATAAAGTTTCCATAGCAGAACTCCTCAGGATTCTTTCAAATTCAAGTTTGTGAATGCTAATACTCCTTGCAATAAACTTTGTGGTGAAAAAAAGTATTATAAGAATATATATACATATACCTGGATGCAAGTTATATAATATTCCACATAGTGTTTACCAGCATGCCTCAATGTCAGTGTCAAAGAACTTCTTCCTGAATTTGAATCTTTTCATCAGACAGAGATATAGTTCTAGTTTTATGTTTACGAAAAGATAAAGAAGTGGTATTTAAAAAATAGATTTTTTTTTAAACCCAAAATTAGTACGAGACTTGCAACATACCAGTCAATTCTATTTTTAATATTATTTCCCATCTATGTTTTATGTACTGTATTTATACATCCAGATACTCAAACCACAAGAATTTCACAAAGAACACATATAAAAATACTTGTGAATTCTTGTGACATACTAAACGAACAGTAGCAGGGATAACAAACATTTTAAGCTCATGCTTTACCATAAGTTTTTGCCAAAAGGAGGTTCCTGATTTATCTGCAAGCTATACTTAGGATGGCACACTAATGTACAGTGTGCTTGTGGTTTTTATACTATATTTATGTCATACCATTGTTACCAAGTACAACTAAATTGGAATGAAGTTTTCTGCTCAATTTGAAAACGCTTCATTAAAATCATCTCCTACTGTGGAAGTAAAGACTGTCACCTCTTCCTTGCTGCCCAGTTATGGTAGAGGGAAAGAAAATACCATTTATATCCTGCTAACTAATCACGTAAAGGAAAATCATGGCAGAAAAGTCTGAATGTGACTTCACATATAGAGACTTTTATTTTACTTATTTATTTATTCATTCATTTATTTATTTATCTCAAAGTGGCATGTTTACTTAATTATGTTTTCAAAGTAAATGTGCCATTTGTTGGTTTATTACAAAAAGTCAGGTCTGCCAAAGAGATTATAATTGCGTAATACACCAAAACACACTTTTTCCTGATCTTGCACACTTCAGAACCACAGTAGAATTCCTTTCTATTTTGCTCCTCTTCAGGCTAACTTTTTCTCATCTTTCATTATCTAGACTCTTGGCATATCTATAGTCAGTTATACATGTTCTGTCTGTCCAAACTGACCAAAATTCAGCTATAGCTTTTAAAAGCTTTTTTAATAATGATTAAAAATAGACACTCAAAGTACTACTTACTCTGTACATAAAAAATTTCAATCCCTTTTTTAAGCATACCAAAGTATTTTATAAAGTGCTAGATTACTTAGACATCAGAAAGTACCTTGCTAAAAAAACGTGGTTTATTTTATGAATGTATTTATCTGAAACTTCACTGAGCAATACTGTTGAAAGAATTCTGCATTCCAGTTCTCTAGAATAAGTAAATGAACTCTTTTCCCTTACTTTTTAAATTACAAGTGAACAGTATGGAGAATATGGAAATTACTCTCTTTCTGCACTTTCTTTTTAGTGTGCATATATAGAAATACAGAAGTAAATGTAAATAAATACGTAGCTTTTTTTCTTTAAAAAAAGACAGTATTTCATATTATGTAGCTATTCAATGATCGATGCAATGCAAAGGACCAGTGCATCCTGAAATAGAGGGCTTTGTGACAATTAGATAAAACATCCTCCCCCTCAGAAATCCTGACAGCAACTAGAGAGGCTCTCCACAAAGGGGTCAATTGCTTTAACTTTCTTCTCTTCTTAATTAATTTTATATAAGCAGACTACTATAGAAAGTGTATTCTATTAATTTCAGTTACAACTGTGAAAGTAAACTTATCTCTTTGTGAGGGCAATTTTCTGATGTGCTGTTAACAAATTCATCTGCAAATTCACCTGTAGCTTTCTAAAATGGGAAAATATGCAAGTCATCAAAAAAAGCATGAAAAGACATAGACAAGTTCTTAGGTTCACATTCCATTTACTATAAAAAATACAATGGTACGTACAAGAGCCTTATAAGCAAGCTATCTTACAAGGCTTTTGTGCATTCTACCAGGAGCTTAAAAGACAGTCTTCATGCTTACCATTCACAAGGCTGGAGTGACCGAAAAGCTTGGAGAGAGGCATCCATTCCAGCAAAATCCCAAAATTTTACGTCATAGTCATATCCACCAGTTATCAAACGAGCACCTGAAGGATCCAACCCCAAAGCAGAAACCTGTACAGAAAAAAAAAAATAATCACTCTTTATATTTTCTATGATTATTTTTTTTTACAATTCTTCAGGTGTCATCAAAAAAAAACCCCAAAAACCCTCAGGTACAAAGATTACAGTAATTTGCACACAAGGATGCTTACCTATATGTATGTATCTTCTTTACACATACATATGAAAAGTACCGACAGTCATTATGATTTAATGCAGACACGCTCAAGTACCACCAGAAAAATCTTGTCTCAAAGATATATCAGTCTACTACTGTACTGGGTTTTTTTCCAAGTTTTAGTATATACACTGTGTTATGGAGACTTTTAAAACTTAACGTAAACTGTTGAATAGTTCCCACAGAAGACATTTTAAAACATGGAATTTACCCTGAGATACTCCCTTTTTCGTGCCCAGTTGAAAAAGTAACCTAGAGAAAACAATTGTCCCAATAAAAACAGCATGTAAGAATGGAATGACGGACAATTTGCTTTGCTAAACTTTAGATTTCCTTAAATGAAATAGTATGGGCTTGTTTTGAGTCTTCTTTTTCCAGTTTCATGAAGAAAAGGTTCACTTAGTTATTCCTTATTTTATAAAAGACTCACTGCTAGTCATCTTCCCCTGACAAGGTCCATGCTGGTCCCTTTTTAAACATCAGCTCCTAAGGGCACAGGAGCAGCAATTCCCAAATGCTGGAAGTCAAGCAGACAAGGCAGAAGGCCAGGTTGGCTGAACAGGAATCTTCTCTTGGATACAAGTCAAAAGAGGTAGGTGTATGCCCAGTGGAAGCAAGGTCAAGTGACATGGGAAGAATACAGAGATGCTGCTTGTTACTGTAGAGAGAAAAGTCGTGCAGCAGAAGCTCAATTGGAATTGAAGATGCCAGAAATGTGGGGGACAATAAAAAGAATTTTTTCAAATACATTAATGGCAAAAGGCAGTGGAGTGCCCCAAGCTGGAGGACCATGACTGCGAGAATGATCAACTCCCAGCTGACCTTGAAATTGTGCAGGATCTGCTGCTTCAGCTGCAATCCTAAAAATCTATGGGGTCTGATGGGATTCTCCCCAGAATCTTTACAGAGCTGTCTGATGTCATCACAAAACCCCTCACAATGATTTTTGAACAGTCTTGGGAATTCGGAGAGGTTCCAGCTAACTGGAAGCTGGTGAACATTGTCCTGATTTTCAAGAAGGGCAAGAAGGATCCCAGAAATACAGGGTAAAATCATGGAAAATATTATTCTGGGAGGTATTGAAAAACACCTGATGGATCATACAGTCATCGGTCACAGCCAGCACTGCCTCATGAGAAGAAAGTCCTGCTTTTCAAATCTGACTTCCCTTTAAGACAAGGTAACCCACTCAGCTGATCAAGGGAAGGCAGTTGATGTAATGTTTTTGGATTTCAGTAAAGCTTTTGATACTGTTTCTCACGGGATCCTTCTGGACAAACTGTCCAGCCCACAACTGGATAAACACATCACGTGGTGAGTGAGCAATTGTCTCACAGGTCAAGCACAGAGGGTAATAGTGAATGGAGTAACACCAGACTGGTGACCTGTCACTAGCAGGGTTTCGCAGGGCTCCATCCTTGGCCCAGTTCTCCTCAGTATCTTCATTAATGACTTTTATTCAGGACTCGAATACTAAGTACGTTTGTAGATGATACAAAATTGGAAGGAGCTGCTAACTCTCTCCAGGGCAAAAAGGAATTACAGAGACACTTCAACAAATGGCAATGGGCAGTCACCAACTGTATGACCTTTAACAAAGGCAAGTGCTGGATTCTGCTGGGACAGGGCAAACCTGGTTGTGTGTATAGACCAGGGAATGAGAGGCTGGAAAGCAGCACTGTGGAAAGAGACCTGGGAGTGGGGTCATGGTCAATGGCAAGCTGAACATGAGGCAGCAGTGCCCTGGCAGCCAGAAGGACCAACCATGTCCTGGGAGGCATCAGGCCCACCATCACCAGCTGGTTGAGGGCAGGGATTGTCCCACTCATCTCTGCACTGGAGCAGCCTCACCTCGAGTTCTCTGTGCAGTTTGGGGCACCACAACATAACAAATACACTATGCTATTAGAGAGTGTCCAAGGAGGGCAACAAGGATGGTGGAGGGTCTGGAGAGGAAGCCATATGAGGAGGGACTGAGGTCACCTGTTCAGCCCAGGTAGAGGAGGCTGAGGGGAGACTCCTCAGCTTCCTCATGAGGGAAAGTGAAGGGGCAGACACCAATCTCTTCTCTGTGGTGACCAGTGACAGGACCTGAGGGAATGGCCTGAAGTTGTGTCAGGGGAGATTTACGTTGGATATTAGAAAAACATTCTTCACCCAGAGGGTGGTTGGGCACTGGAATAGGCTTCCCAGTGGTCACAGCACCAAGCCTGACAGAGTCCAAGAAATGTTTGGGCGATACTCTCAGGCACATGGTGTGATTCTTGGAGAGTCTTGGATAGTCCTGTGCAGGGCCAGGAGTTGGACTCGATGATCCTTGTGGGTCCCTTCCAACTCAGAATATTCTGTGATTCTGTAACACAGGTACCTCACAGTATTTCAAACATACAATGCTCTTGTACAGCCAACAGTTTGAAAATAGTACTTTCAAGGAAACCAAGAAGTGGTAGAAATGATGCTCCCATGCACGAGACATTTGACTCCTCCTTAACCTAAATGTCCTGCATTCTAATTTAGAGGCATTCACTGGCAGAAATCTTATCTTTTACATAAAGTCTAAAACCTCATTATTCTAAAGAATGCAAAAGATGATCAAATGCCTTAATGCAGTGTCCCCAAAAATACATACAAGAGTGAATAGGTTCAACATTTTTCTTTTTACTTCCGTAAATGAAATGTTCAAATGTGATGCTTTGTGCTATCCCTAAGAACACATTAAACTCCACATAGTGACTATGTCACCATCACATAATTGATTTTCAAATGAAACAGATGTAACCTCTTATGTGTTTCTGAAAAAAAATATTCGCCCCTTTTACAACTTCAATGGAAACTTTGAACCCTAGTAATCTCATTCATGATTTCTGACATGCAGGAAAACTGGGCATCTCCAGATTAATCACAACACTCAAGTGTTCCATTCTACAGTAACTACTACATGAGGGAGCAGCTGTGATATGAGATGTTACAGAAAGCAAAATGCTCAGAATACTTCTGATTATATATTCTTTCTCATACCCACCTATATATAATATGTGCCAGGAGAAAAAAAAAAAATATATCTCTGAAGTTTCACTGGGAATAGTAACTCCTATTATTCTGTACAAGCAAGACAACCGGGAAATTAATCAGGTTTCTGGAAAGGCTCTCCAGCTTGGGAAATCTTTTCTGAGACTTCTCAGCTGCACAGGAATAGAGTCATCATCAAATCCACATTCACTAGATTGAAGACGTACAGATGGTATACATAAGTTTAGCTGAAATACTGTATGAACATAATGAGATAACTGTATTTAAAAACATTAAGGTGAAACACCGAAATCAAGATACAAAGTTGCTCCCATCCTTATGAGTGTCTAGGCTCACAAGTAATTAGTTTCACTATTCTAAAACAAACAAAAAAACCCCAAAAGATAACCCTTCCACAGAAGAGTGCTTTTTTTCAAGGATATGTTTCATCTACTGCATCCAGTCTAATCCAACTGTTCTATATATACCCCCACATGACAATTCATCTCTGTTGTAGGTGATGACAGCTCCATTCTCCTGCAGTCAAAATACCTCAGAAATCTTCCAAAAAAGAAACTTCACTTTACAAAGCTTTTCAGTTAGAAATAACATGAGCTTATTCTTTAAGAAGCTATGAAAAGATTTACTGGTTTAATACAGCGAAATATAATTCAAAACATTTTACCAAAGGATGTTTGTGAGGAAATGTATTCAAGAAACATACTGTAGAAGCAGTTACTGTCACGTGTAAAATGGGAAACTGGTTTGCACTAGTACACTACTCTGCAGACCGTAGTATTCATAGAAATTAGTATGCAACGAAGTTGCATGTACTGTATGTAGAAAAATCCACTCTGTTTAGTGCAATACAACGCATCTTTTACAGGTCTCAAAAGTGAACACTTTTCTATTTTCATTTATAACACAGTTGTTACTTCTTTCCTCTTTTCCCTCCACTTCTGTATGCCTAGCTCTACGATAAAGCAAATGGGTAAGCCTTATCACCTCTCCACACTTCAAGACAGACCACAAAGTTTGATGCCAGATTACTGAATAGACTCTTCCAAAAAAATTGTGTTTCTGAAAGCATATTAAAAAAACCCATCTTTAAACTCCTAGAAAATTCCTTTTAAATGTCTGATTAATATTAAGAAATCAATTGTTAAAAACCCAAAATATAAACTAATGAATTGTTGTTTATTTTTTATTTATGTTACTTCAATAATTTTATTATTTTAAATATTTATTAATATTTTTGAATGGAAAACTAGTGAGTCTGTGATCCTATTAATTATATAAGATCAAATAAAGGAAACATACACATATACATTTCTTAAGACTGTTTAAAACATCACAAAAAAGCATTTACCTCAAATAATTGCTTGTTTGTTTTTCTTTCCTTTCTGTTTCTTCTCCTCCCCCCAAAAAAATTCTCATGAACAACATGAGTAAGATTTCTACTAACTAACTGACAATGCTTTCACATGAATGTAATAACAATAAAAGAGATTCTAGTATTATTTTCTCATTAAAGCCTTCATCATGGACCAAACTGAAGAGAGCAGCAGCAGCAGCATCTTTTTTAATGACGAATGAACAATACAGTGAAAGGACTGGGGAACAGATTGGGAGCTATTCATGGCCAATGAAAAAATTCCATTCTATAAAAACAGATATTCTATCAATCAGCACATAAAAGCAGTTGAATCTGTGTTAGAAGATGAGATTACTCAGAGATAAAACATATAGAGCAAAGAAATTATAGTACCTAGTTGGAACCTGTAGTGGTTCTTTAAAAGACAACGAAGGAGAAATATTAGCCATAATACTGGAGAAATATTGCAGATAATATTGGAGAAAAGATGCAGTCAAAGACAAGGAAGAACAAGGTTTCAAGAAACTGAGAATGGTGCATAAAAGGCACTGAAAGATTCAAGAAGAATGAAGTACTCAGCTGCAAAGTCTTAGAAACTTTTACAATAACATTCTCTTTTAAATCCATGACCAATGGAAGGTCCAGATTAGACCCAGGTCAACATTAGGAAGGTCTAACCTACAAGAGAAACTCTACCAATTACAGAAAGCATAATCATGAATATGAGACTACAGTTGAGTCAAATGGAGCTATATTTGGGTTATTATAAGAAACTGAAGAGGCGGTCCTAAAACACACTCTTCAACTGCACTAAGAAAAGACATAGATTAAAATAATGAATTAAGGAAAAAATTTGGTTTTTGAACTTCATCTGATAATCAGTATTTGTTAACTTTAATTTCATAGACTGATAGTTCTAGAAAAGCATGGAGTGTTGAAAATGTGTTATCACTTACTGTCTTTGTTCCATGTTGGAGTGTAATTTCATGAGAATCTGGAATTTTCTTGACAGGGTTCTGGAACAGAAGAAAATTCACCTCTGTGAAAACAGTGCTATCACCAAAAAAAGCCACTAATGCGATAAACATACAAAAGTAAGAAAGCCTTCCCTCACACCAGCCATAACACGAGGAGGAAAAAGTCATAAACAAGACACTGATTTCATATTTTTATTTTCATGGATATATCCCTAAAAATACAAGGAATAATATTTTGAAAAATTACATAAGACAAAAGCACGATTATTTTTTTTCCTCTTTAGAAAACATTAATTCACAGAAAGAAATGCACTGAAAGTAGTCAACTACTTTTGAGCAAGTTTCTACAAAGGTCATGTGAAACATTCCTCTCAAAATGCTTATTTATCTGGTACCACTCAAGTTTTCTAAAACAGACACAATCTATCCTCTTGATATCTTTGTTATAATTTTCTGCTGTTAAGGTCTGATTTTCAAATAACTTTTAAGCACACTTTATATTATAGATTATATCTCTTCCCTTACCTATCTCTGCAAATCTCCTTGCTATTTTAATGCTTCACAGGAAGATTCTCTATGGCATCAGGCTGATTTCCTTTATGCTTGTTTTATCTTCCTTATCAGTTCTATCAGCTTTATTTCTCTGATAAAACTGAAACTTTCATTCTCTTTGGTTTAGCCACACCTACCCTTCTTCTAAACTTTACTTCTTCCCACTAACAACAGCTCTGATTCCCAAAACCACTGTATTGTTTCCTTCTCTTTTCACACATAGATATAGAGATATGAGTCAGCGTAAGACTCACACCCTCTGTTTTCACATTTGCACAACCCCAATAGTTACAGGTGTTTGAAGGGTACCTAGAGTATTGGCATGGAAATCATATATGCACCTAAAAGGTATGTACTGTATCTGTCTGGGGTAGAGTTAACTTTCTGCACAGCAGCCCCTCACAGTGCTGTGCTGTGCTGTGTGTTGGGAGCCAGAAAGGTGCTGGTAACACACCAGTGTGTTGGGCACTGTTGGGCAGGCTTGCAGAGCATCAAGGCCGTGCCTGCAACATCCCCACTCAAGGGCCAGTACACTAGGGGTGGGTAAGATCTGGAGAGAGGACACAGCCAGGGCAGCTGAGCCAAGCTAACTAAAGAGACATTCCATACCAGGGTGTCTGCTCAGCAGTGAAAGCTCAGGGGTGTGGTCGGGTGTGTGCATGCATTCATTATCACATTTGTCTTCCAGAGTAACCACTTTGCACACTGAAACCCCGCTGGGAAGGGGCAAGACGTCGCCTGCTGACGGGAAGTAGAAAATAAAGTTTTTGTGTTTCTGTGTTTCCGCATGCAGCCTTTTCTTTTACTTCACTAAACTGCTCTTATCTTGATCCATGGGATTTTTTCCATCTTACTCTCTTTTCCCAGCCCACTCCTGCTGAGAAGGTAAGGGATAAAGCAGCATAGAGGGCACCTGGCATCCAGCCAAGGTCAGCCCACCTCAAGGTAACAGTAAAGGTTTACAAATAGCTACACATGACATCCTGAAAGGTATACCCATGTGGCATTAAGTGACACTTCCATAAGCCACTGTAACTCAAAATTCCCAAGTGAAGTTGTGAGAATGAAAACTGAGTTTATTGTTCAAGTGACCCTATAAAGCACATGGACAAAGGTTTTCAATGCTTCATCATTCCCTGAACTATTAACTGGTATTGCTAGTCTTGGGATGAAAAAAAATGTTCAAGAGCCACCGCCGCCTATACTTGCCATCTAAGCACATTCCACAAAAGCAGAAGTGTGAAAAGGAAACAAACAGCTTCCAAGATTCATTCTGCCCTCACCCACAACAAAAGAGGTACTATTTCTGTGAATCAAAGGCTTTCACAGAAACCATCTGTTGCTGGAAGGAGAAACGGCATTTTGATCATTCTTAATCAGCGTAAAGTTGTTTTTTCTGCATGGGAATATTATAAAGTTTTTCATTTCATATAGCTTACCACGAAGGTAGGTATTGTATGTCTGTATTGTGTCAGCACTGAATTTAATTTTCAGAGGATATCTTAGCCACTTCAAGAGTTCTTTCAAGAATTCAAAGAAAAAAAGATTAATTTATTAATAAACAAAATGAGCTAGAACAAACTTACTTTAATTGCTAGCTCCTTCAGGTGACAATAATTAAACCCCCTTTTGCATGAGAAGAGTGAACCACTCACATAAAAACATTTTTGCTTTACAGCACACTTATGTTGTACACTATTCTGGCTACTTATCTTTATAGGAGAAGAACAGATAGGAATACATTCTGCCACCTGATAAATCAAACAGCCTGAGCCTGAAAGTCAGACATTTGGCGACTGCTAGTGGTGCTAAGCTCTGCAGTGTCCAAGGGATGCTGACAGTTAAAGTAACTGTTTAGACTATTCAAAACAAAAAATTAAGATAACATCCAGGAACATATCTTGGCATAACATCTTCAAATTAGCCAAACATTTACAAAAAAACCACGGTGGTTTATTCTATTTTAGTTAACTACGAACTTCCTTAAATAACTCAGAATGATATAAGGATCTCTAACCTGCTACAGCACGATGCACACAAGATAATCAGATGCAACTATCACTTCTCCACTTATTATATTCCCAAGGATAAAGAATGCCTAAAATCCTTTTTTTTTTTTCCACACACAAAAAAGAAAATATAGTTAATATATTCATGCTGATTTGAACATCCATGTAGTATGTATACTGGAATACTCCTGTAAGTCTGAAGAAAATTAATAGCTAGAGTTTGTCCAAAGTGTACCTGCCCTTCCAGGACTTGTTGCTTGGACTTCAGATGTTAAGTTTACACAAATTGATTCTATTATTTCACTACCCTTGTTCTGCAAAATTTGTACTGTAATTAAAACCAGAGGAAACAAAATCTTTACAGGATTTTTGTGAGAACTTTTTTGTTTTTGTTGTTTTCATTTTAAACGATATCAGGAAAAGACAAAGTTTTAATATTTTAAATTTTTCTTTCAGCAGAAACAAAGGAAACTGTCATGGTGTTGGCAAATCTCCTAATACTTTTACAAAAATTCTCAATTCCCTGGTTTACATAAGATTAATACATATTAAATCTGTGAAATAGTGTATTATAGGAGCTCACAGTTTTTCTCAAAAATGAAAAGTCTCACCTTTAGAACAATTTCCGCAAAGGGACACTGCAACTCAGCATCACATCTGCAGCATGCAGACGCATTTTATTCAGGGAATCCCAGACATAGCTGACTGTTAAAACTCCTATGCCTGACAACACTATTTACTGCACCACTGACAGTAAATATTGTGGATTTTTTTTTTCACTTGTTCTTTTGGGAGCTTCCTTATCCTCAGGCAATAGTCAGAAAATATGCCATTAGACACCAGGGGCTGAAACTAGGTCAGTCTCTCCAATATCTCTTGAGAAAACTCAAAGACAAAACCAAAAAAATCAAATAAACCAAAATTATTCACTTTTCATGGCCCCACCAGAGAAAGGCAGAATGATGCATTTAAGCCTAAAAAAGGCTCTACTGCTCTGTTTGCAGAGGTCTGTATATCACCACATGGAAATTATACTGTATAGAGAAACTTGCAAGCTACAGGTAATCTTCCACACAGTGGGCCCTTAAATAGGAAGTCTTCTGGGTATCCACAAGACTACAATTTACAGAGAAAACACTTTTTTTTCTTTGTGTTTGCAATTGTCTTAAGATTCCATATAAAGGATCCTGCCTTCTCTGAGGATTTCAAGGCCCTGGAAGAAAATACGACTTTCCATATCTTTGTTCTCAGTTCTCTCTCAAAACACTGGCTTCCTGGAAACTTGAAAAGACTTCTCCTTTGTAACAGTAAAGCTACGGTACAACATGGAGAAAAAAATGCAAAACTACAACTGCTTAAAATAAAAGGTGAGCACTTCCACCTCTCCTGTGAAGAAAGGCTGAGAGCATTGGGGTTGTTCAGCAGAGAGAAGAGAAGGCTACATGGAAGCATTATAGCACCTTCCAGTACAAAAAAGTTGGAGGGACTTTTCACAAGGACATGTGAAGGACAAGGAATGGGTTTAAACTGAAAGGGGGTAGGTTTAGGTTAGATATTAGGAAGAAATTCTTTACTATGAGATTGAGGAGGCACTAGAACAGGTTGCTCAGCGAAGTTGTGGATGTCCCATCCTTGGAAGTGTTCAAGGCCAGGCTGGATGGAGCTTTGAGCAACCTGGTCTAGTGGAATGTGTCCCTGCCCAATGGCAGCAGGGTTGAACTAGATGACCACTAAGGTCCCTTCCAACCCAAACCAGTCAATGATTCTATGATTCTACTATACTAAAAAAACCCTTCTGCTGCAAGTTGTAAACACTCACAGCCTACTGTTTTGGGTGTCTTCCACGGGGAAGATGCTGTCTGTTCATGGGCAGGAGCAATGAGGAGGAGGCAAGAGCTACACTTTACAGAGACTTCTCCATTTCTGGTGAAACAACAAATTTCACAGAGGCAGTCTGACACTGATAATTGCTGCCTTACTTGAAGACAGATGGAAAGGCCTGTGGTCCTAAATCAGCAGCAGGAATGGTTGGCGGAAGTGGAAGGGATACAACAGATTCTAGCAACAAATGGTAATGGAATTACCTCCATCTATTTAAAAAACTGCAGCATTTCCAACTCTCAAAAAAAGGACTTCCTGCAGTTTTAATCACCCAAATCCCAGGCCTCCTGGCAATTATGAAAAAAGAACTTTCTATTTTCATGCCTTTTGTTTAAATACCTCATGTTCATGTTTTCTTTTAAAGCCCACTTTCTTCCCATCCAAAATGACTGTATTGCAGGGAAAAGCAATTGCCACCCTGCTGTCGGGCAAGCTAGGGAGAACAGGAAAGTTTGAGATTCATCAAAAGGCTTTCCTTTTTGACACCAGCACACAGACTAACAGTGCTGCAATCTACCTTGTGACCTGATACTACCAGATTTTTATCTTTTCCATTTTCTCCAGCAAAGAGTTCAAAATAATAACCACAATTAAAAAGGAGTAATCAAGTGTAACAGGATGCGTTAAAAAGAGAAAAGTAAGACCTCCTAATAAAAATGTTCATGCTGTAAATTATGTAAAGTACTGAAAGAAAACATTCTTAAGAGATTTTAAGGATAAAAACATGGGCAGAAAACTCATAACCAATCACAACAGAAAGGATGGGATTTCTAACACAGTACTTGCCAAAGCAGATAGGTACAACACTACAAGCTCTTCACAGAATCACAGAATTGTAAGGGTTGGAAGGGATCTCTGAGTAGTCTCTAGTCCAACCCCCTGCCAAGGCAGAGTCACCTAGAGCAGGTGACACAGGAATACATCCAGGTGAGTGTGGAATGTCTCCAGAGAGGGAGAACTCCAGGACCTTCCTGGGCAGCCTGTAAAGTTTAGACACAGTTACCACAGAAAACCCCTGAATTCTGGAGGTAAACCACTATTTATTTTGACCACCACAGAAATCCAGTCCAACTACTGCAATATCTAGTTACAATAATATATTAATACAAATACCAGAAGGCTTCAAACTCATGCTTGTAGTTGCTTGCTAATATCTATATCAAAATGTGTTTGGTTTATGGGTCCAAGTACTCTCTCTCAAACATCACCTAAAACACTTCAGTGGAAAGAAGTTTTACAAATCAATATAGTCTACAAAATTTCACAGTGGAACATTTGCACAACCTCTTTGTATTGGAACTAAGCTCAGACCCACAAATATGCAGTTTTTTCCTTTCTACCTAATGTCCAAATTTGATGTAAAAGTGAACAAAATTAAGAGAGTATTTTAGTGATGATGAACAGAGAGAACAGAATCCTGTTCCATTCTTCAACATTGAGTCTGAAACACTATTTGAAGAAAGATAAAAGGGTGTTGAGGGGAGTATTTCACAGTTCTGGAAGAAAACATGCCTCATTCCTCTTTTCAAACTAGATAAATGTTTTAAGCTGTTAGGTACCCAGCTGAATTTTCCATGACAGCAGAGAAAGATGAAGGCAGTAATAAGAGTTCTAATTTATTTTTTCTGTTCTTTTTTAAACTTGTTTTTCAAACAAATACACACTGATGGCATGTTTGGTTCCACAATCATGCACTGATTAAAAACATATTACCTGTAAAACGGGTAGGTTTTCCAAGTCAAAATATTTCATTATTTTCCTCCGCAAATTAAACTAAAAATAAATGTGTAAGATATACACTAAGGTTGCACAAGTGTACACCCAAAAGATGGAGTATGAAAAAACACAATGTGACAAATGTGTAAGATGCTGTTCTACAGGAATAGAAAAACATAAACATTTTTGAGTTTACAGGAGTGTATTATCAACAAACTTCCATGCAGAAGGAAGTGTACAGATTTGAAAGGACATTTCAAAAACTTTTAATTTCCTCTCTTTTAGGTGTTAGATTAGACAGATGTATTCTCATTCAAACTTGCATGCTATTAAACTCAGCTTGGCCCAGATTCATATAATCTGAGTTTCTGAATGTGACATATCTAAATATGGAAAACACTTACTTCAGACTTCCAATACAGCCTTCAAAAACAAGCAGATAACTCAAGAAGAATCAGAGTACCAAAAAAAGGAATCATTTGGAGACCTCTCCTCTTCCTGAATTATTCAGGAAGTGCAAGGCAACTAAATTCCTAACATTAGTGTCTTGATTATGTTGAATGAATCAGGGCCTACGCATCTGTATTATCTAAATTTCTGGTCTGAAAAAGATAAAGGAAAATATTCTGGAAAACATGCAAACACTGGTATGAATTATCTTGGCTGATATTTCCATGAAACACCCACAATATCAGTTGCTCATGGAAAAACATAGATAAATCATAACTACATGACAAATGCAAAAAAACTTCAAAATTAACAGAAATTCTGGAAGGGCCCTACAAAATGCTATTGCTTCCAGTTATACTCTAATTTGGGTAACAGTTAAACCAGCACAGAACTTATGTCTCTGGTTTTAGGTACAGTAAGATTAAGGAGATGCTATTCTTTCCTTTACTCAACTAAAAGGTGTTGTTCCAATGTGCATTCAAGAACTAAGGAGGTGCTGCTAGTAGATGAGTTTCCTTTTGAATGTCTACAGAAAGTAAATTTGATTATTCAATATGGAAATGTGACTGTGGCTAGCTTCTCTCAACATCATCTAATTAACAGACTCGTGAAATTTTTTCTTATGGTCTGAAACAGAGTGTTTTGTCAGGTTCAACCAGCAAGGGAAAAGACCTTAGATTAAATCTTTATTCCTGCACATGACTGCCTAAAAATAATAAATTTCTAATGTTATTTTAAGTCAGATACGACATATTTTATTAGATGATGGGTCAAATGGTAATTCAGAGACTGTGCACTGACACAACAGGTAAAGGTAATTAATTCTCCTCTTCCCCTTATGCCACTTGCTGGTATATCCCTTTCTGAAAAGAAGCCAAAGGCTTAACAGTTTAGAAAAGGTATTACAAGTAGAGTCTCAGCATGTTTGTAAATATCTTTTTTAGATATAAACATCATACTTCTAAAGTACAGCAAAAAGCCTGCCTGATCTGTCTTCTGGGAGACAGTTTTAGATAGATTTCAGGAGGCTACTATTTTTCATCTAGATTCTAAAATCTCATTCAGATGGTTTCTAAATTTCTAACATGTTCTTGATTTATGAAGCCATAGTTTATATTAATATTTATGATCTGGGAATTGTTCTCACAATATATACCAGAGAAATTCTCTTGAGCCTCTTCTAAAGCAAGTTATAGTCATTGATAAAACTGATTTAAATCTAAAATTGCCTGGAGTCCTTCAAGTTTCCTTTGCAGTTTCTGGGAGACTGATTTACTTAAGCTGAGCACTCTGGTGATACTTCAGATACGCTACATTCTGCTCACATAACCACCTACCTATTTCACCTTTACCTTCTCAGTTTCAAATGTGTATAAATATAAACACTTCATATTTGCTGAAATGGTATGCACAACTATATATACCACCAAAACGCACCCATGATCAGTCAAGGCACAGTTTTACTACAGTAAAAAAAAATACAAAAAATTACTACTAGCTCTTATGTTAAGAATGAAAAAAATCTTCAGCATTTCCAGTCAGACATATACTTATTTAAGGTTATTCTTCAGAGTTGAATAGAGTATTTTGTTTTAATATAATGGAATACGTCCATTCACTCTGAAACAGTTAAACAGCTCCCACAACCACAGATCAGCTGACAATGAGGAAAAATAAAACAAACTCTGAAAGCTCTACTCTGGGTGGTAGGCATCCAAACAATAGCTTAATTATGAAAACAGAAAGGACAAATAATTGAGAACTTTCAACTCTCTGGAGCTGAAGTGCCAAGTGTTTGGTTCAAATGCCAACAGGGCCTCACTTATGCATTCACATATTTTACATTCAGCTTGCTAAGAATTTTGTACCACAGATTCCACATGGGATTTCTACCACAGGGAATATGCCCTAAAAGACACCCATGAAAGAATCCAAAACTAAAACAAAGGATGCACAACCAGACTGAACTTAACATTCGTTAACGCGTAATACTTTTCAGCCTGCTAGCCAGTTCACTTAAGTATTTACATTAAACTTACTCTAAAACATGTTTTATCTAAACTACACAGATGCTTTATCATTATCACCATTGGAAAACTTTGGAGAAAAAAAAGCATGAAGTTCTTTCACCTGACTCACCAAGAGAAACCATGAACACTTAGATGTTTTTCACTGCCTGAAATGGCTTTACCGTTCACTAGATTTAACTTCTGTCTTAAAATAAAAGTATTTATGAAGTATCTTAGAATTTAGAAACTACATATGCACAAACTTAAACTTTTTTTTCAAAAAAATATTCCTCCCCTCTATATATTTAAAAAGTCAGTGATACTATTAAGCCTTTCTAATTCATGCAGCAAAAAACAATTTTAGTTACACACACTTCTATGGAAGTATATTTAAATTATATATGCAGTAGAATAAGCATTAAAGTTTCTTTTGCAAGCTTCATAAGCAATGGAACTAAGTCCATCAGCAGTACACTTGAGATTTTAATTCTGGACTCATCAAAACTTAAAAAGCCAATGTAATCAACAGATGTTCAATATTTGGCACTGTTGTCTAAAACAGACATGGAGATTACTACAACTGAAATAAAATGCACTTTTTCTCTTGTCATAAAAGAGCCTGATGCTCATTATAAGACTTCTGATGAACATGTTAGCATAAAATTTCATAAGCATGAACATGATACAAAGAACCACCTCCATAGCAGTGTAATAGCAATCTCATTAGTGAGCCACCTCTTTTAAATTATACATGCTTTAGTGACCAAAATTAAAACAATACACCATCGGTGTTGACCAATCCTTGACCTTTGACAATTTATTTCATACCTCAGTTTCTTCATCTGAAAAAATGTGAGTAAATAATATCTTAAGGAATCTGCTATAATGCTTTATTCAGCAATGTTAGTGAAATTCTTCAAATTCCTCAGGGATCCTGTTCTTAACAAACACACTACAGTCAGCAAATCTAAATAATCACAGCTCTAGGAAAAGAGATATCCAAAGACTGTACTTTTCAACAGTTCTTCAACTGTTACTGTAAAACGTGTTCACTCAACTGTTTATTGCAGGATCTTGAGAGGCACAAATTTATGTATGCATACCATCCCACTCAGTGACAATGACTGCAGCTGTTTACAAACTTATTGAATAATTAGAATAAGGAATTAAAAGTAAGTGTGTAAGCTCGAGCTACTCATGCAAAGAAGATCTGCAACTGCAGGGTGAAGGTAGGGGGGTGAGGGTTAAAAATCACAGCATGTCTAAGTTACTGCAGGAAGGAAGAACAATTTCCTATGTAGCTTCCACAGCTGGTTCCAATTCTATTACTGTTTCGATTACTAATTCTCCCATGCCACCCATAAATTACCTTCAAAACATTAACATTTAATCTCTCTTATAGAGCACAATTTTATGTAATGTGACATGAGACTAAATTGCTAAGTGACTTTAACTATGCGTCTGGAAAGAGGAAAATATACATTTATATTGTACGCACTTAAGGTCCATGCTTGGAAGAAACACACCTTTCTCCATGCTTCACTCAGGTATATTCCTTTACCTAAAGCTTATGTCAGAGGAAGATAGTGCATTATGGCCAGATGATGTATCTCAGATTGCTAAAATTGTTGTGATGCCTAGTAACACTGCAAATAATTTTCAAAATGTTCAAGGCAAATACTAAGCACTAGGTTAAAAACTGTAACCAGTGTGAATATCCTGGTTTTATTTGTAATCATAAATCAAATCATTTTAAATGTTCATAAAAATTATGAAACATGCTTGTCTTCTATGTATTTATATGGTATGCCTTACTACAGTACCTGGATATGTCAAGACCCCTCCAGTATACTGTGTCAAAAATACTGATTTCCATACATGTAATGTAGTCTGAAAATTCCAAATGATTACAATTAAACCTGACAGGACACACAACTAGACAGAGAGCCATTGATTCCTACAAAGCAATCAAACTATAATTATTCAGTATTGCTCGGTTCTGGGTTACACAGGAAAAGAACAAAGACCACAACACATCTTCCAGTGGGATGATGCCCAAGCCAAATCCAACAGTTATTACAGTCATTCCTCAAGGAACCTGAGAATAAGAGCATACAGAAGCAATGTTTTCACTTTTTAACCCAGACTAAGATAAAGATCCATTGTCTTGACAACAGACAATATTCTGTTGGAAAAAGAATGCAAAAATTCAAGAACATCATACCTTACTGAAATGCCTCATTTCACAGACTTTTACTGACATTATGCTAAGACCTCACCAATTTTAATTCCCACATAACATTTGGAAAACACAGATTAGATACAACCTATGACATCTTTTCTTATTCAGTAAGCTTCTTGATCTTGACAAGGAGCTGCTGCAGATACTCTATACTGTACAAAGATTATTTGAGTTGCAAGAATAATCTTCCTTTTACAATCTAAGTTTGGATTATATGATTCAAATGAAGTCACTATTAATCATGTACTTAATAAACTTATTAATCCATCTCAACTAAGTTAATAACAACATGGATCTTCAACTTGGTCATGGTAGACAGTTAACAATATAACTTTAGTTCATACCAATCTAGCACAAGGATGAACATTTCAGATATTCAGATGAAACTCTACAACTACTTTCTTTGCAGGAGTCAGGAAAGAAAAGCACAGCCCACAGACATAAAGAACTACAGATTTCAGACTACATATCTGCTATGAAATTTTCAACATGACAATTGCTTGTGTGCTCGTATGTCTTAAATGGGATAAAGTGTCCCATCTTGCACGTGTGCTACAATGACACAATAATAAGTATGGTAGATCCATGTATTCACTTGAGCCACTCAGATTTCACCAACATAGAAACCATTATTAATGCCTATTAGTTACACAGAATCATCCAATAGTTTGAGTTGGAAGGAACCTGTAAATGTCAACCAGTCCAATCCCCCTTCAACGAGCAGGGATATCTTCAACTAGATCAGGTTGCTCAGAGCCCCATCCAACCTGCCCCTGAATTTCATTTCCAGGGATGGGGCACCTACCATCTCTCTGGCTAACCTGTTCCAGTGTTTTACCACCCTCCATGTAAAATAACTTACTTCTTATAGCTACTCCAAATCAGCCCTAATTCAGCTCAAAGCCATTACCCCCTGTTCTATAAGTACAGACCCTGCTAAAAGGTTTGCCTCCATCTTTCTTATGGGGCTTCTTACGCACTGGAAGGCTGCATAAGGTCTCCCCTGCGCCTTCTCTTATCCAGACCCCAACGCTCTCAGCCTTTCCTGTGCTTGGGATCCCAGATGCAGTGCTCCATGTGGGGTCTCACTAGAGTGGAGCAGAGGGGTAGAATCCCCTTTCTTGACCTGCTGCTCATACTGCTTTGGATTCAGCCCAGGACCCAGTTGGTTTTCTCGGCTGCAAGCATTTATTGCTGGGTCGTGTCCAGCTTTTCATTCAGAAAAACCCCCAAAACCTTCTTAGCAGAGAGGAGCGCTCTCTTCACTTCTCCATGCCTTCGTCCCCTAGGGATGTAAAACCAAACAAAAAAACCACAATAGGAAAAAAAAACCAGCCTTGTGTATATCGCTCATGTTACAAGCGCAACCTTGCTATTGTTGAGAAAACAGACCTGTGGTATTCCATACCTCCTGGTTGACTGGTAGAGTTCCTAGGGAATGCATGATTCCATAACTACTGTTTCCATTAAAAAAGCAAGCTAAAAAAAATCCACCAGCAGTTCTTCCCCCGTAATAAGCAAGTCCAAGTACTGTTCTATCAAAAGAGAAACAAAACTACAAAACAAGCCAAAAATGTGCATGAGAGAAGCAGAGAGCTTATAAACACTTATTGGCTTTCCACAGGAAAGGATGAAGTGGTGGGAAGGAACATATGACCCATAAAATAATTGGAATTAAATGCAGTCCAAGATATTTTGCTCAGATTTGTTCAAATTCCTTGCTATGGACATTTCCCAGACAACTAATATGGAAGCCAAAACAAGGATTCCCAATTTTGCATAATTTGCTGCGCTTGGGCAGAATTTAACTCCTGTTTCTGGAATTCATTCTGTAAGCCTGAATTCTTCACATTAACCTCATGTTTGACATGCCCCTTGAACGTGTGATCCATGAAATGACATGGTTTATTTCTGAAACTAAGGCTATCTCACATAACACCTAATGCTGTCCTATACTTGACTGCTTCCCAGGTCTCTTAAGAATTTACATTTCATCTCTTGGAAGCCACACAAAATGGACAGTAGATAGGCTTACAAAACAGATTGTTTTGCCTAGAGTTTTTCAATGCCATTATTCTGTTTACAGAAAAAAATGCAAAGTGCAAAATACAGATCACTTGAAAGCACTTTTCTTTACACGTTTTTAAGGTCTACCTGGCCTTCATTTCTGAATCCTCATTTCATTTGGTTATCCCAAGTAATATCCAGTCTGAGAGAGCAAAAATGGACCTCTGGGTAGAGAATGATGGCAACCCCTTGTCTTGAGGTTCCTCTCATGAGATCCTGATAAACCACTATAGATAGGAAGAAACTCCCTTCTTAAACCAATTAGTTCAGAAATGACTGTGTAGGGCAATCTATTAAAATGGGAAAACCTTTAAAATGGGAAAACTGGCACTTGGTAAGTTGTCATTCCTACCTGTGAACCACTTACCCTTGGAACTTCAGTGTAATACAGAATTAAGAAAACAGAGAAAGCAAAAGAATCCTGCTTTTGAAACACAATCATCAGTTTGACGCAGACATGTACAAAAATTACTAAAACCCATTCATGCATTCTGAAATCCTCACAGTCACTCTGATACCGAACAATTCCAGCAGCATGGACCATAGGTAAGGGAACAAGCTAGAAAGAGTGAGCAAATGCATATAAATAGATTTTTGCAGCTGGTTGCGGGTATCAAGGGCTTAGAAGTATCTATTAATACTGACAGGGACAGGGCAAATACAAATTACATATCAAAATTTTGCACAATAAAGGGAGTGGGAGAGTACTGGCTAGAACACTGGAAATTTTCATAAGGTTACATATTTGCTCCAAGATGATAATTACTGTTCCAGTGTTTACAAAATTGCACTTAAAGCACTCAAATAACCCATAAGCTATAATGTGAACTGCATGCAATTTAACCTATCCACCTGAGATGACCTTCTCAGAACTTGTAACTACAACAGGGTATGGTATGTTAAGCCTAACGTTTACACAGTAAGTCCTCAAGGCAAAAGTGCCAGGCTAAGAGATCATTGTCAGCGTGCCTCAGAGCTTCTCCTGCATGCCTTTTCAGCAAGAACAATGGCACTGAGTGAAGTCAGGAACTGTATTGCCAGGGACTGCCATGCTGTGTTTTCAAAAACCCTACAAAATCTAAAGCTGTGTTGTTGTCTTTGACGAAAGATTAGTTATTACAGATTAAAGATATTAAACATTACTTTTTCCAAATACAAATATTTTGCACATGTGTTCGGAGTCTCGTATCAATTCCTGACCTGCAAGACATATCTCCTAATACAGAAAGCCTAAACCCACCAACAATCTCTCTTTAAGGTGATCTGTGTCTCAATCACTCCTGATTTCACTGTCTTTATCTACAAAAACTTCAACATCTACAAACAGCTTTGAACCAAACACAGTTTCTCCTGCTCAATTTCGTTCTGAAAACAAGCCAATTACATTAGTGGTTATGTAACAGTAAGAAAAAACATAGCATGGAGATATTTTCTCACCTATATATAACTTAGGTTTAAAATGCTCCAAAAAATATTATATCACTAACTAATATTCCAAAAAGGTGAACAAAAAGGAAGTGCCAAGGCTGACCCCAGAAAAAAAAAAAATTTTCTTACTATATTGGAAAGCAAGGAGGTTTGATAAATCCATAACCATCAGAAGGAAACCTGAATCTATGCCATCCCACATTTTGAGGATCTTTTTCTCTCCATACTTCTCAGTATGGAAATTTTCTATAATTAAGAGTATTACTTAGAGTAATATTAACTCTTCTTCAGACACCCATCCCACACAAGATGCAGCCAGATGCAAAATTTCGCCAGAGAAGTTGGGTAATTTCTATGACATTCTCCCACCCACTCAAACTTGGTTGCAGAGTCCATCATGAGGCTACTCCCTAAAACTATCAGACAGAGTTGCAGCTTCCATTAGTTCCTACACTACGAGACAATCCTCAAGAGGTAAACTAATGTAAATTGTATTAAATTACAGAGTTAAACTACAGCTGACAACTATTAAATTTTTTACAGGATAGGACTAGGTTTCATAACTATCATGTGATTTGAGCAGATGCTCATTTGAAACAGCATTATAAATAGCGTAGTTATAACTAATTTAGATTTAGTGACATTCATTTTACTCAGGGGAGTTAATATTTTTGTTGAAAATGCATTGAATTATTTTACTACTGCTCATTCTGCATTGAAACACTGATTGCAGTTTCTCATTTGGACTACACCACTTTGAGAAATCACAGAAAACTACCGTCAGGCCTTCTCATAAATTCACTATCTATTCAATATCTCATAATTGCCTTCCATAAGAAAAATATTTTATAGACAGCAACTGGATTAAGCCTAGCACTATTTACACCATTAATTTAGAAATTATTGAAGGGAACTGCCTTGTCAAATGCAGTTGTCAAATGCATTTATTACTCTATTACTTACAGGCTTGCATAGTCACAATGCAAATATAAACATCTGTTATTTTAAAAATCTATTTTTGAAAGATTCCTTTAGAGAAAGGAGAAAAATGTAACAGAGTCACTCACCAGAGATAGGGATACAAGCAGGAAGGGGACAGAAAGGATCAACAGAATGCCTGACCCCTACAAGGCACCTTAGGAAGAACTAGCAATTATGACAGAGTACAGGTCTGCCACAGACTAAAAAAACAAAACAAAAGCCCCAAAACAACTGGCTGTCCTCACCAATGCTAGATAAGGCAGCATTTAATCACAGAACAGAGGAACAACTCCGAAGGACTTCGCAAAATGAAATGTAATAACTGCCAAGTTAAAACAAATGAAGTTATTATAATTTCATTGACAGAAAAGAAATCTATGATAGAATTTCTAAACTATTTTCTATCGAAATATACTGTGAGGTTTGCTCTGTTATTTCTAGAATTTAGTTTTGGATGATACACTTTTAATCAGTCAAAAATTATCATGGTCTGATATGTGACCCAACATTTTACTTTGTATGCCTGCACATCCATGAATGTCATCCAAACAAGACAGCATCTTTAAACATGAGGAAAAGTAAATGTATAAAAAAATACATGAGTGATATAAAAAGAGCAACTAGCACATGGGAGAATTTTAATATTTTCCACAGGAAAAATAAACGGAGATAAAAGAATTTTTTTTTTAGATGGTCTTGAAGCACCTAAAATGGCACAGAATGCTCATAAAGACCAAGGCTTAACACTGAAAACCAAGAAGGGGTTGTCTTTAGAACGATTCAGCACTCTGTATCACAGTGATCTTATAAAACAGGTATGTGCAGTTTGTAGACACTGAGGATGATTAAGTTAGTTATTTTTTCTTCTGAATTTCTATTTCTGACATTTTGGTACCCAGTAGAAAAGGTAATGAATGTACTTAAAGAAGGAATGTCACTGAGAAATATCTTTATTCTTGTACTTAAGACAACAAGAGCAGTTTCTTCATGACATTAGCTTTGCAAGAGACATACACTGACTATTTGTACTGAAAAAAGTTACAAATCTGATGGCACTGAAAGCCAGCTGATGCCCCCAGATGTGATTATAGCCTGATATGTAAGTTTGCTTTCTTTGCAGAGAACAGCACATTCCAAGACACCCTAAGTAACAGGTTGGTTAGAAAAAGGCAGATAAACACCTATAAATCCATATGATGCATGAAACTTGTAAGATTATTGACCTGAGAAACAGTAATTATTCTATGAGCTATGACTCTTCTCAATCCATATTTCAAGCAAAGCATAGCAAGCTCTTAACAGATATATGTAACATTACCTCTGAATCGAAATGTTGAAAGATTCTAGTTTGAAAGTTGTGCACTAAAATTCAAAACAGTTGAAGAATTTTTTCAAGTGCCATAATTGTTGCCATTCAGATGCAGTTCAAAAGTTTAAGAACTAATCACTGTTTTCCCCTTCTGCTCAGAATATTCCCAATATGAAGAATGAGAGTTTACCTCTTCCAAGAAATCACAAATTATTCTTTAAAACCAATGCTGATATGCCTTTTCAACTGAACTATCTGCATCAGCCACCACATTTCTGCATAATTTATTTTTGAATAAAATCTTATCTTCTACTCCTAATTCCTAAAAAACTAGTAATAGCAGTTCAATCCTAACACAGCATTTTTACAAAATTTGCTTTGTGCCTGCAATATGTGTAGCACAACCACAACATCTGCAAACAACATTTACTCAACATGCATTAAATATAAAGGCAGGCTTCAAAATAGGCTCAGAGATGTAGGTTCAATAACATGCAGAGAATACATCACCTGTTCTTGGTAGCTGTCTTCTGGACACAATGACTAACAGCAAAATAAGGACACAATTTGTATGCATTCTGAGAAAACTGAAGTCTTTAATTCCTTTCTGGTATTTCAAAATAGGCAGAACTAGAATAGTTGTACACTGACGAGTCAAGGAGGCTTTAAGTCCCTCTAATTTGATTCCCAACAAAAGGTCAAGTCACTAAACACTGCAGCAGAAACGTACTTACAGACCCCTTTTTCGTGTGATTGCATTTGTCCTGTCACGAGGCTGTTTGCTCTGAAACTCCAGAAATCTTTAGAAACAAAATATTTCCAACATTTCTATGCCAACAATTCATATTGATTAGAACTCTGGCTTTTGCTTTCATTCCAGATATGATCTTAATTAATTAATTGAATAATGTAACTCTTCAAAACCATTTTTTTCCATGACAGAAGTTTTGATCATGTGTAGAAAAATAAGTTCCTACTTTCTATAGCTGCTTCAGAATTTATTTCCTGCATTCACACTCATTATTACATGAAAAATAACCTCTGGGGCCTCTGTACTGCAAATGGCCACTGTGACTGACTGAGTTCAACTCTGATTTAAGACCTTGTGTTTCATCACTCGAGAATGCTCACTGAATTCCACACATCCAAATAATCCAAACCAAAACCTTGACATTGTATTGTTTACTCTTAAAACTGGTTCCAAGATAGGTGCTAAAGGGGGTTGCAGAAACTATGCAAGACATCCAGAAGTTCCATGAAGGCTGCTAGGGATCTACGGTGTTTTCACTGCCCTCTTGTGCAATTTTGGGGAAGGAAAGGAAAAAAAAAAGTGTATTGATGTTAGTTAGCAGTACTAGGGTTAAAGTGAATCAAAGAAACAGGAAAGTTTTAAGTCAAACATTGACTGCATCTCATGCGGACAAACTCAAACTTGTGATTCATCCAGGTAACTCGTGTAATAACTGCAGTGCAGACACAGCAGCAAAGAATGAACCCGAGCTTCATGAGATAACTATGAGCTACTTGCATTAAGCCCTGTTTTAGAAAACAGAAGAGAGAGCTCCCTATCTCTACAGAAAAGGTCTTGTCTGAACTATTTCTTTTGTATTGGGAACTAGAGGTTACATAATGCATCACCTTTTTGCTATTCTTGCACATAATGCTTATGATATGAAAGTAACTTTTGTTAAACAAAGTAATGTTTTACTTGAAAACCAAGTGCTACATCTAAGTCGCCTGCCTTTTTAGACTACCTTAAGGTTCTCATATAAATAGACGTAAGATCCTAGAAGAAGACTGAAAAAGAAATCTTTATCTTATCTGTCATTAAGTAGGTACTTTGAGACATTTCAAAAAGTTTTTCTACAAAACCAACACTTTTAAAACTGATAATGTTCAAAATTAAAATAAAATTCTTCTAGTAGCATAAAGGAACTAATAGTTTACAAAAGCAACACATGCACTCACTAGAGTCTAAGAGCTTTAAACATATTTCAAAAGTCTGAGAACTAGAGCATGAAAGGCTATGATTCTTTATGATTATTCAGTTCCTCTGGAGAAAGTAATTATTTTAGTTTATGAAAGGAAAGCAGAAAAAATTCTTAACATATTCCCACAATATCTGGTTAAATGAACATGCATCAATCTCTAGTTATAATGTATCAAATAAACATTTGTAAATAGTACACAAGGTAATGCAGCAAAATACTATTCAAGATCCTAATAATTTGAAAATAATTTCACTAGGTTTTAAAATACAAAGAAAAAGGATAATCAGAAGTAATGGAAAGAAGTTCAGTATGATTATTGTGTGATCTGGATACTGTTAGTATCAAGTAGGTATAGTCCCTGCATACTGCTAAGTGCCCACCTGCAAATAAGAGATGCCATTGCAGCAGTTGTAAAACAATACATATGGTAGTTTCACATTCATAAAAATCCAAAGCCATCTTTTAAACAAACAGCAGACATTGCTAGAGTCAAGAAAATGGCTCTCCAAGGATTCCATTGGAGCAGTCTGCAGTTCCAACAGTTTAGCATAAATCAGTTCTTCATCAAAAATCCTGTGAAGATTTGTTTTGGAGAGGAAGTGTAACTGCATGTCACTTACACTCCTCCTTCAAATACAACCCTTTTAAATTATTTATTCATCCTCACCATGAATATTTCAAATACTTGTTATCATCCACTTCATTTTCCTCTTGATTCAAGCAAGAGTTTCTATACCTGTATTACTCATTATTCTGCTTAGAGCATAAACAACTTTTCAGAAAGATACCCCTCACATGCCAGACAAAAAGAGAACCTGCTATCTCCCATTTATGTTTTCCACAGCGATGCCAACAAGGTCAAATACAGTGTGAGCACTGCTGTTAGCTCCCTTGCCAAATTTTAAAATTTTTTATATATTCTAACACTGATGGAAACAATACGCTATTTGTGCTTCTTTTTAAAAGAATTTGTTGCAACTGCCAAAAGAAGCATCATGTAAAGATGCAGTCACTACTTTCTCTTCTCTGTAAGCTTTTTAGGTTCTCAAAGAATAAACTAATTTCAGTATCTTCACCTCCAAATATCCCAACTTCTACTGGAAGTAAAGAAAGTAATATTTAGGACTGAATTTTCATATATCATTGGATGAATAGAATTTCCCAACATTTCCAACTACTCATTCTTGTTAAATAATACTATACCAAAGTACAGTCTTGTAACTGAGATGCACATGCAGAATATGTCCTTAGAAAGACTTAGATTTTATTGTTTTTCTTAAGGCGTAGGTCACAGAATTGGACAGTCTCAAGGCTATCCATGCCTCAAACATATTTGGCAGGAAAAAAAAAATTAATTCTACACCCCCTCTAAGGACAGTAGAGGACATTAGCTTCCACAAAATCTTCTGACTATAAAGAAATCAACGGTTGTATGAGGATCCCATGTTCCAAGGGTGGGAGGTTTGCAGCCAAAGTATATCTGGCCCCGAGATGAAGAACACTTTCCTTCACTCTTAACAGTTCTCTCTTCAAACACAGAAGTGGTACCAGCAGCTCCTAAAGCTGGCTCCACTAGCTCCAGACTGATCTGATAAAGGGTCTCTAAAGGAGATGATAAAAAGTAAAAACAAGACATAAGAAGACCACTGAAGTTTGTTAAAAAGGGCACTAGTAACAATAATTATGTTCTATATCACATTTTATTTAACATTGCTAAAGTCACGTCTCTCTAATTTTTAAGTACCTCCCAGTTAACAAATATATGCCTACTAATATTATCACAAAATATTTCTAGAAACAACCTCATAGGACTAAGTATGTATCTGTGGAGGAAACATTCTAAAACTTCTCATATTCTGTCATATTACAAATTAATTAAAATCAATATCATCCACCAAAAAGGCATGGCACGATACACAACAGAGAAGGCTTGCCCTTACTAGGTTGTGCAGAATCAATAGACATTTTTGCAAGTACATTCATTTTCTGTAGAACAACTGGTAATCACGAACTTGGAGGTACTGTGTTGAAGAGAAGATGAGCAAACATCCCATGCCTTTTTATCAAAGACAAACATTTCCTAAGGGAATTACACTGTTAGCTTCCCCTTCATATGATACTCTCCGTTTCTTATGTTAAGCATTCCTTCCATCACAGCTTCTGTTTGATTGTCTCGCATTTTTAGACTGAGCTTCATTATACAAATTTTAGGGGCCAGATTTTGTTTTCTTTTAATTTTTGTGAAGCTTGCAAATTCATTCTAACTCACTTTGGAAATATTTTTTCTCACTCTGCAACACAGGTAATGACATCAATAATCCTTAAAAAAAATTCTACAATATAAAGAAAACACATTTATCTGATTTTTATTGCCAAGACCTAAGAACACAGTATGCACATATATGACAAAAGCATTTTCTTTTTGATTAAATAGGAAGGTAACACTCAAATTAAAAGCAATGGTAATTGCTAACTATTTTTCATCAACTTCTCAATGCCTAGAAATAGTTAAAAAATAATGCCTCTCATTCTCAGACCCACACTTTTCTGTCTCTATTGCACACACAAAAATTGCTTTGTTCGGCTTACTACACTTTTCCTCTTTAGACAAGATGAAACATGACCGGGTAAATAAGATTCAGCAGTTACCAGGACAGACAATCCTCAGCCTAAATGTTATAAATCCTTAAGATGACTAAAAATTCCCCTAACATTTATTTATTTTTACAACACCATGATTTTTAGCCTGGTTCCCTAGCCAAATTCTAATTGGAGCAATTAGAGCCTACTTAAATTCTCCATCTAAATCAGCAGGAAATGGCTGTCTTCCATTCCGAACAAATGAATATTACTGGTATGTCCTGTTAAACTTCTGCGAAAAATTTAAAAATATCTCAAAACAATTCTAAAACCTAGAATCCAGTTATGCTATCATTCTGGAAACATGCCAAATCAGAGTACAGCCTTGGGCCTTGAGGACGCCCAAGGCTGTACTTGTTTCAGGGACATAATTACAACATGATTATGTTGGTGCTGCAGGGAGAAACAGTTCTCTGTTCCAAAGGAGACTCAGCTATAACTCAGCTCCAGACAGAAAGTAAATCCTTACCAATCCATCTGGCAAATCGTTCAACAATCACCTTTGTACCTGTTGCTTAAAGTCAGGAAAACTGTCACAACATGCTAACGGTCTGTTAAGTTTTGTTAAAGATCTCAGCACATTTTCTAATGACACATAGAAGAGAGCATGAACACATACACAGTCTCTTACTAAAGTCTTTTAATAGGTGCCATCCATTCCCTTGAAAAATGTTTCTGTCCGAGATTTAAAGCTGTCCACCTATCAACACTGCCATGACTGCTTTTTGCTAGTCTTTGTCCCCCTCCAGCCAGATTCTGATGGCACAAACACCAGACAGATTCCCAGTGCATCTCTGCAGGGCAAAAAACCTGGCAAAGACTACTGTATCTCCCAGCCTCAAAATTTACCACATGAAATATTGCCCTCATTAAGAATCTGCTCTCTGTAAAATAAGCTGTTTTCTCTTCTAAAGATTTTCTTCGAGTATTCCAGAAAGGCTTACTTCTCAGGATAGAAACCAAACCTGTAAAGCTTCATACTACAGAAGATGCTCTGCTGCCTCCTTCCCCCTCTCAGCTTACAACCACATGAAAGATTGTCACTGATGATCCAAACAGGTTTTTACACCAGTAGAAGAAAAAGTACTACAGAAAAGCACTGATCACAATAGCCAACTTCTTATTTTCCTCACTCCTCAAATTAATGTAAGCCTCCTATATAAAAAGGAATACTACAATAAGACAAAAATATCAGAGGGAATTAATATTAAGTGTACCTATTACAAAAATGAATAATAGTCAAAAAAATATCAGTGCTGATTCAAAACATTCAGCAAATAACTGCTGTTAATCGTTTTCCCATAAAAACACCGATACAAAAAATTCCCATCAAAGATAATAACCACCAGCAACTCCTTCTACCATATGTTTATTCCATAAAATATCCAGGGTGAGCTGGGCAGTCCTGGGCCAACCCTGGACTCAAAAGTTGCCAGCCTCATAGCAACCAAACTTGACAAATGTGCCTATTGACGGTCTGCAATAAAAAAGCAAAAACAACTGAACAAGGAATAGTGAAAACCAAAATGTTCCTATTATAAAAATCACAGCTGAAGTCAGGCCTGAAATACAGCAGCAAGCTATCAAGGTAAAGCCAGTATTTTGATATATTTTATCAGTTATACAAAATTCACAAGACTTCAGATTACAAATCGCAAATACACTGCAATACCTAAAAGTATTGGAGAAAAATGTTATTGTTTCAGGATCAAAAACATTGATACTTGTGTTTTCAAGAAATTACTTCAGCAGCAAAATATGCTAACAAAAGAGAGACAGTCTCATACCACATCTGAGGGGAAAAAAAATATTCAGCTTTCAGTTTCTCCTGTCTCAGTTCTGCACCCATGTATACCAACCACAGCCTGACATACAAGCAAGGAAAAGGAATCACAGAGTTCTTGTAACGGCAACACCTGCCTTCCCTGGGGCTCACAAGATCATCCTGTGATCACCAATCGATCAACAGGAAATCAGGAAAGCACAGCTGCTTCCTGATTCCCTTCACAGGAAAGAAAAACTGAGTTCACGAGCAGCAGTAAGGGAAGGCTCTAGACCCCAAAGGCCTCTGGTATTCACACTGACACAAAATCTTCCCAGTTATAAATTAACTGTTTAGACTGAAAACCCACAAGTCTCATATTTCTTGCTGCTCTGCTTACTCTCAACCAAATCTATTCTAGACTGTTTTGTAACTATTGTCTTAAGTTCAGACAAACTTAAATCACACCAGACCGCAAGTTACCTTTCTGTCTGAAACTTTTCAGTAGGGTCTTTTAACTCTGGTCTCCAATAACCACTTTGTTAAGCCAGCTGTAGCATTATTCAAATACATATAAATAAAAAATAAACATCAGTGTCTTGTTAGAAATTAAAACAGCCAATCAGCACAGTGACTACTGAGATAGGTTAAAGTTAAGTGAAACTACTGAGATAAGTTAAAGTAAAACAGGCTGTTTGTGAACACAGTTTTGCCTTCATCATGCTGGAGAAGATGGTAGATGAGAAAGAGTGGCTTCAGTATGACATGATACACAACTGAAATTCAGTGGGCCTATGACACCCTCAGGAATATAGACTCACTCCACAGAGCCATAACAGCTAAAAAGTAAGATAATTACTGACATAGATCAATAGCAAGCCATAAGTCAAGTTAGGGTTTATGTCATTCTCAAGGGAAGTTTGGGATTTATCGCCAGTTGGTTCCCTGAGACAGAAAAAGTCATATGTGGGGTACAGAGGAGATCACAGAAGGTACAGGACTAAAATGTAGTTTGATAATTAAACAAATCCATAGGCAACGGTGAATCAAGTGGACCAGACATAATAATGGAAACCCCTATGGCACCAGAATTTCATCTGCAGGGAAACGAAAAAAAAGAAAAAATTTGTGATCGTGTAAGTTTAGGCTCACTCTAAAAATCAGTTATGTCATTGCTTAAGAAGTTCATCTCATTCATTTTAATTGAGCACTATAAACTTAAGTGTTGAAGTTCACAAATGCAAACTAAGAGATATCATACAGAGTGCCCAGTAAAAACTAAAGAGAAGTTGAAAGGAAAGCCTTGAGACACCCGAAAATTTGGGGCTTTTTTATAGTTAGGTTTATATTTGAGTAACAGGACATACAGGTCTTTTTCTGCTACCCTGTGGTTCAAAACAGCATAAGTAAGGCTGTTTTCACAGGACTTCTATCACTGCTGCTACACATGGAAACCATCAAACAAAATCCAATGCCACAAAATATTTGATCCAGGCCGTTTTGAAGAACAAACATCAAACCATTAATCTTTTCATGGAATTGTAAAGGTTGGAAAAGACCTTCAAAATCATCCAGTCCAACCGTCAACTCAGTGCTACCACTGTAACCCTTAAACCTCTAAACCACGTCACCCAGCACCAGATACAGACGCCTTTTAACTAAATGGAGAAAGATTTGCTAACTAAATATCTGTGATACCAAAATTAGGCTGTTAGGGGTTTTTCTTGATTTCAATATAGACAGAAAAACCTATATCTCTCTAGCAAATAGGCCTGGTTCTTATTTAGAAAAAAACCAAACCAAAATACACAAAAATAAACAACAAAGAAACAAAAAGGGAAAGAAAGGGGGAAAAAAAGAAAAAAAAAAAAACCTCGGTTACCATAGTTCATTTTCTCAAAACAGTCCTGGTATAGAACTGTTTCAGGCCCACTCTGCCTCCTCTTTCTTCTAAAAAATTCTACATATGATTTGGGAAATAAACCATCTAAAATATTAATATGAAATGTTTACCTTGTTCTTTCATAACATGAAACCAAAGAATTAAACAATATATAATAATTGATAATGAATTTCACATGTGTATTTTTGTTTTAAATCCTAGTATTTTTAAATTAAAACAATCATTTGCATTTGATAAAGTATCATTAGAAAAAACAGATAACCTGCATTTCAAACAAGTCACACTTCACCTAGAAATTCCATCGTAAAGGAAGAGCACACACACAAATCAGTCTACTGAAAGCATTAAAACATTAAAGAGGAACAAATTACTTACATTATCTTCTTCCTCTGTATCATCGTCATTATCGTCATCACTATCCTTGAACCCTGGTGGAAGTGGTGGCCCAATGAATTCATCATCATCATCATCAGTATCCTCAGCTGGACCTTTAGCAGAACTCTGGGGTTGCATGGAAGGACCAGTTAACTCTTCATTTGAGCTGTCCTCACTTTCACTACTGATTGTCTCTCTGCAAGAAAAATTTAAAATATTACTATTTCAAGAACATGGCCACTTCCATAGGAGTTTTCAGATAAAAGATGTTGGGCACTCTTGTCAATCGACAGACACCAAAATTAGCAGTAAAATGTACATTAATTTTTATTAACCATCATCTTGAAATCACAAAGAAAAGCTTTGAGAAAGGAATATCATAGTGACAGACAGTTCAAAAAACTGAAGAAAATAAAAAAAGTTAAATGGATTGTAAAAGCAACAGTACGACATCATTAGTACAGATTTCAACATTGCTTAGAAACCAACAGAATATACTGTTACACAGCAATTTCAAGATTCTGTTTCAAGCTGCAGCTTGTACAGACGCTCTGCACTTCTGTTGTCTGGGTGGAAAACAAAACAGTAACTGCCCAGGCTCACACTCAGACTGAGAACACAAAGCGTGGCACTTGCTTTGAAATGCTGGTAAAGAATAATAGAGTACTAGGCACTTCCACACAAAGTCTAAACTCTGAAAGTTACATCAAATTGCCACTTTGATGTTGTCCAAATCGGTTGTGTAAACACATTACTTTTGGCATTGGGAAATTTCTGAAAAGTTGAGTTATTTAGTCCACGTTCACGCAGTTTATTCAAAATAGCCGCGCCCCCTCTGCTGGCAGCTCCAAGAAGGGCCACTCGAATCAGCAGATCTCAAAGGAATTAGCAGCTTTTCGACTACATAAAGTGTATCATCACAGTGATACTTTGCAGCACAAATCATTTGTTCCTTTCATATTCAGCAAGATAAACTCCCAAGCCAAGTCTTGCAATTTGATCTTATATTTTCAGAATTTTTAAGTGAGCAGACTGCAAAACAGTCTTATTTTTCTCTTCTCTTTGTTAAACTACAGAGGTATCACTTTAGGGTTTTTTTAAAAAAAGTTTAGGTTATCACTTAAAAACTGTAATAAAAACATGAAAGTTTAAGAATATAATAAAAGATTAAGAAAATCAGTTCTAACCTACATAATTGTGACAGAGAAGGCATCCTCATTCTGCCCCCAACACCAGTTGTACATTAAACAGGTACTAACTACAAATTTTTGTGTTGGACAAGCAACTGAAACTCTATTTTAGGAATAAATCAAAAAAACCTAAAACCAACACAGCTTAGGTCCTCAGATATTACAGAGAAGAGGTGGGTTTGATGCCTGAAAGTTTTTCTAAGTTTTCCAACTATACGTATTAGTATAATAAAGTAAACTACCTCTACATACGAACTTGCTTTTGCATAGTGATGACAGACATATAAAGACTTCCATCAGGATATGATTATCTAATAAAAACAACTCAAATAAAAAGAACTTCTCCTACTCTACAACAATGGGGTAATCAATATCCTTTTACCAAAAGGAAAATTTTACAGCATGTGAAGCACAGCTTGGGATCTTCAAAGTTCTTCCAGTAAGTTATCCTCAAAACTAAGTTCGCAATACTATGGGCAAAAGACTTGTGTTTTAACAGTTGATATGCATTCCTAGACTAAAAATCTTTTCCCTAAATGCTAAACTATTTCATAAGTTTTGGAATGTAACCAAAAATATACACTGTGACAGTGAGAAGGATGTATACAACATTCGAGGAGGCCATTCCAATCCTGGTGTCGTGGATTTTCAGATCTTTCTACAGACACCCAAAAGCAATATCTACCTTTCTTCCTAACTACCCGTCCTTATCATTTTCTCATTTGCTAGGAAGGAAGTTGATCAAATCAAAAATTTCAGTATTTTAAGGGGCAATGTAGCCACTCTGCACATGAAATGGCCAGAGTTGCTGTCCTATTTTTCAACCCCACTCCAAGCTTGGCAGGGACAACCAACTACTCCAGCTACAGCTACCGGTATCCTCTGTCCTGACTGGAATAAAGTCAAACATAACAACACGCCAGTGCAGCCAGACCAAAAGCCCATCTGCCCTCCTGACAGCAACTGGGAGTGGTGCTGACAGAAAGGATAAAACAAGTGGTGCTCCTTCAACTTTCAGCCTTCCAGTCTAACTCTAGCAGGGGCTGTAAAGGAAGAAGAACCATTTTGCCAGACCCTTTCCCAGGATTCAGAGAAGGGTAAGGAATTTTTTTTGCTTCCCCTTATTACCTCCTCAGTGAGTGAAACAAGCTGTAAGAGTAAAGAAAAGGAAACTGTAACAGAGCATGGATGGTACACTAAGAGGAGAAATAATAAAACACATTCTGAGAGTTGTGCAAATATGTGCGCATATCCTTCCCATGTGTTAACTCTTCTTACATCATTCACTCAATTTTCTCCATTTTTTTCTTTTCATTTTGCAAAGCACAATTACTATACTTCTGCATAAATACATTAAGTACCATAACTATTGTAAATATCCCTCTACAGCAAAACACCTCAAGAGCCAAAATAATCAGTAGCTGTTCTTCACGTTGTTTAGGAGAGACTATCAACTAAAAAATTAGTATAAGGGCTACTAAGATAACTGAAAGTACCTGGAAATTAAAAAAAATTAAAATTCAGTAAACTGCTGCCATTTTCAGGGAACAGATGATGCTACACATACTAAATCAGTTTATAGTAACTAAAATCTACTTTATAAAAAAAAATAGAAAATCCTGTATTTCAGACTTAAATCGTTAGTTGCAGAATTGTTCCTCTGAATTAAGACTGAGGCACAATAGCTTGACTCTTTCATTAGCTTCCTGTTTCTAATCACTAAGTACTAAGGTACATATCCTATTTTACAAGGAAATACAAAACTTCCAGGAGAGCTTTTCATGTCAAGCCCTTCCTTCTCACTGCTTAGTAAAAACAAAAGGAAAAACAAAAGAAAATTTACTATCAGCAGAACTCAGATGAGTCACCAGAGCTTACCTAATAATTCAGCATACTGAAAAGTATTTGTTATCTTCCTTTATACAAAGTCCCTGGAGTTCTCTCCTGTCAGGTCCATTAGCAAAATGAGATGATTATGGAAAGCCTCTGTATCAACTGACTGCTCTCCTCCTTACCATTTCTTTAAATTGCTTCTGTATACTGGAGTCACCCATACACAATACATGATCATGTTACATTTAAAATTCTTGTTGTTCTTCATTATGTCACCAAATAGATATGTAAGTTCATCAAAAAAAAAAAAATGAGAGCACGGATATTTTTCCCTCGAGCACAAGAGGATCCAGAGGGCAGTATTTCAGTTATTTCAGTGAGAGTGCATGGCTCATTCAAGTTTTTCATAGAGCAGCAGGCAAAAAATTTGCTAACAAAAATTTGCTCAGTCTGAAATTCTAAAAGTTTCTCTATAACAACCTACCACATATAGACTCTACCAGCCCGTAACATATATATATATAGGTATGTATATATACATATATATATACACATATATATACATATATATGTATAATATACATATATATATATATATATATAGGTCTGCTAGAGTCTTGTATGGCTTATTAGACTTTGATAGATAGAGAAAGGTAAAAATTTACAGCGCACTCATCTCTGCAAGCCCTGCCATACAATGGAGTTTGTGGTCCCCATTGCCCTCAGCTCTTTTGATCTTCCAGCAATTCAGAATTCAAACTGTAAAAGCCACAGCATACATTGTTTATCAATAATAAATGTTGGCAAGTCTTAAGAGTATATTTCATACTGAAGACAAAACAAAAAACTTTCTTTACCCCACCATTACTCTAGAAAACCTGCATGCAGAGGCTCTCCACCTACCTCACTTTCTTTTTCGTCAGACATGAACAAGCACATTCCATTTACAAGCGAGAAAAATAGCTGCTAATAAGGTTGACATGTTGTCATTATATCTGCCCTAATATTTTAAAAAAATCCACAGATACTGACATTATTGTTATTTTTAAAAAGTATGCCCAACAGGATCAAGGAGAAGACTGCAAAAATGAATATCAAATATACCTAATATCAATATATACAAATATGGACACATCTTCAGGATTAAAAAAAAAAAATCAAAATCTGTGTTGTCACTGGAATACTTCAGATAACACAGACACGTTCACAAAAGCTAAATGTCACTCATGTTATCAGAACAAACAAACACCCTTTCCAGAAAAGAAATCTGCTACATGGAATCTCCCACCATATCTAAGTACCTTTCAGTTAATGTGGACCCAGCTCCTGTTGCACTGGATGCTGAGGCTGATGACTCAGTGCATGGAATTCTAAACTCCTTTTCAGTCTGGTCTTCCTTTTCTCTTTCACGGGCCTCTGAACACAGAGAGCACAGAAAAGACAAATAATCAAGTCTTTTAGAAAATATTAAAATTAGTGGCTTGCTGAGGATAGTTACCCAACTTTCTTCATTTTCAGACCTATATGAAATATTTGAAAAGGTAACAGCAAATAAAACATTTAACCTGAAAATACTTTTACACATAAACTAAATTTCCATTGCTACTGCAATTATCACACTACAAAGTACTACAAGAAAACATAAATGCCAGTTGTTCATTTGTACATGCTTTCAAACATGTTGATTATATAAGGATGCTGATATTTCAGTATTTTCAACACTATATTAAAGCAGCATGATCACTTCAGAGAACTTTTGATGTTTTCATAGTGCAGGGAACTAAATTAGTACATAAGCATACAGATGTGAACACCTGCAAGATATAGAACCAGGAAACATATCAGGTAGTGGAGGAGACATATGCGAAAGTTATCACAGTTATTCCAAAAAGCTAAAAATCAGAAGCGTATCTTAAGAAATCTGAAAATAAAATGCTCAAATTAAGCCCCCCAACAAAAAGCTGTAACACATACACATTTTTGATTGCTATACACTGAATACTAAAATTTGTTTCTAAGTTAAATACCTGAACTACATACAAAGCTTTAAAATTTTTGGCAAAATAATGAACTTTACAAAAAAAAAATTGCTGCATGCTTCCTTTACAGGTACAAGCCTAGAATCTGGGGGCAGGGCAGGGGGATGGGATGGGGTGGAGCAGGGAAAGGAACAGGATACATTCAAGATATAGGTCAAGATATCTTGACTTAAAAACTTAGGGGTTTGTAATCGCTTACTGAATCTCCCTCCTAAACAAAAACTTGATGTAAACAAATGATTTCTCAAGAGAAATGATAGCTCAAGTTGAAAGAGTCTCAAACACAGAAAGGTTTCCAACATGGAGACGCACTGCTGTGTTTAGATTCAGCGAACACAACAAAAAAAAAAAACAAAACAGTCCAAACTGAATTTGGGAATCCCTTGTACATTTGAATTCCACAGTGTCTTAAAGTCCACAAAGTCAATGAGCCCCCACAGATCTTGTGGTTCTGCATAGAATCAAGGTAATAAAAAGCCCTAGTATCATAACATGAGTAGATTATTAAGGTCTATTAATTTCATAAACTGCAACAGTTAAGAGAGCAGGTTAAGTGTAATCTAGTAGGATGGAAGCTGCTCAACCATGATGGCATCATATGAAAAACAAAACAGAAGACATACGTTCTGCACAAACTGTCCAAGCGGAGGGAGAAAGCATGCAAAATTGATAAAGAGATTTCTAGAATATATATAAGTGCTCTCAAGGACCTTGTTTGGACTGCTGTTCACTTGGATACAGGCAGCAAATGATACAATTTCCTCCATCTACCACTCTCAAACCACCACCTTGAAAATGCACAGCAAAAGACAGAGACACACTTGTGGACTGCAATATAACCTGATGTTTGGTATAAGACAAACATGTCTTCTTCATTATTCTGTTGTCTTTAGATTAAAGCTTCGTACCATCTTCCCTTCCAAAATACATACACAGCTAAGCAAAAGAAGAAAAGAAATACTCTCATGTTCAAATTCACCTTTTTTCTGTATCTGCAAGCTTGCACACTCACACTGCTCTTACATCCTCAGACCTCACAAGTAAATTAATAACTCTACTATCCATCAAGGCCCAAGCTGTTAAGGACTGTTTTACTTGAACAAAACTGCGTCTATGTTTTGTTCTCTAGACAGCCAGTCTGAGACACTTCAAACATCACCCTAAGAGAGGAAACAAAAACATGTTTTAAAACGCATTAAGCCGACTACGCTTCTTACCCAAGACCTTTCTGCTCCTCTCTACTGCAGTTCTTCTCGTTTGCTCAAACATCGCTTCGAGGTCGAAAGTCCGAGCTTTCTTCCCTGAAAACGAAGAAAAAGCAGACTGGAACAGAGCTCCACCTGCAACTGAGAGGCTCTGCTCCCACCTCCACCAGCAGCCTCCGCCGGGGCTCCCCGGCACCTCCCGCCGGCATCGACACGCACCGAAGCCCGAGAACCCCATGGTGGCCGCCAGCTCCGGGTCGGGTGCCCCCAGTATCTCTGCGTCTGCAACGAGAGGGAGAAGAGAGGAAAGCACGGGGTCAGTGGGGGCCGCGGGCTGCGCTGGGCCGAGCCCCCGCACACCCCGCCGCTCACCGCTCTCCGCCGCCGGCTCCATGCCGCGGCTGCCCCGGATCCACAATAGCCGCCGGCAGGAAGCGGCCGGGCGGGCCCAAAGGAGCTTCCTTCCCATCGCAGGAACCCGTCAGCGTCATGGAGCCAACGCCCTGCTCCTGGCAGGGCCACATAAAACTGACCCGCGTGACTACGAGTGTCGTGCAGACGCTCCTAGAGCTTTGCCAGGCTCGGTGCCGCGACAATTTTCCTGGGAAGCCTCTTCCAGGGACCGACCATCTTCTCAGAAAATGAACCATTTCCTGATGGAATCGAACCTGAATTTCCCATGACAACAGCTTCATGCCACCTCGTCCTGTCCTACTGCTGGTCACCACAGAGATCAGATCAGAACCTCCTCTGCGCTGCCCCCATGAGGAAGGTGTTCCGTGCTGTGAGGTCCCCCCTCAGCCTCCTCCAGGCTGAACAAGCCAAATGACCTCAGCCTCTTCTCGTAAATCTTGCCCTTGAGACCTTTCACCATCTTGGTCCCTCTCCTCCTGATACACTCTTAACAGTGTGATGTCCTTCTTAAACTGAGGTGCCCAAAACTGGACACAGGACCTGAGATGGGAAGTGCAACCCAACAGTACAGTGTAGAATCGGGGCCAGTGATACTGTGTCTCCTGCACGCCAGGACACAGTTGGCCCTTTTGGCTTCCAGTGCATTGCTGGCTCATATTCAACTTGCCATCAACTCTAAAACTCAGATTGCTTTTCATGGGGCTGCACTCCAGCCTCTCATCTCCTACTTTGTTTGTATAACTAGGATTTCCCCATCCCAGGTGGAGAATCCGGCACTTGCTCTTGTTCAATTTTATATAGGGGGCAATTGCCTAGCTCTCTGTCTATCCAAATCTCTGTAAGGTCTCTCTATTATCAAGGGAGGCCACAGCTCTTCCTGGTTTAGTATCACCAAACTAACTTAATTCCTGCAAACCAGATCATTTATAAGAATATTAAAAAGCACTGTCCCTAAAACTGAGCCCTGGGAAACCTTGCTGGTGACTGGTTGATAGCTTCTCAATCTTGAGAAGATACAGCAAGAAATTCCCCATTTGCCATGTAAACCCTGCAGGGGTTGAGGCTTAACTTCAGGTTCTGCATTTGGAAAGCAGAGCAGGAGGATTGTGTTTCTTGTGCCATGAGCCTCTGCTATAAATGAAGCTTTCCCGAATGTGTGCTGGACCGATCCAGGAACAGAAATTCAGTGCAGTCTAGGCAGCAAACATGACTTACAAATCAGACTCCTTCCCTGAAATCCAAGTTTCACCCAGCCCCAAAATTTCCTGTGACAATTTTGAAATGTCTATGCTGTTCAGAGCAGATATGTCACTTAGCAGAGACCCAGCCTTGGTAAGTTAACAGCCTGCTACAGTCACACTGATGTGTCAGCCCAAATTCTGGAAAAACAGTAGCTTCCTCAGGCAACTTACTCTGCTTCCATACCTTATCTCTGAACAGAGGCACTGTGCAGGCCTTGGAAGGGGAATCCCTGTGTTGTCCCAAACACAGGCTCCTTACCTGGTGTGTAGTGCCAATTTACACACCGAGGTGAGGCATTTCTATTTCTTTATTCTAGTTTGCACAAAGTAGGGAGATGTGTGGTAACTGACAAAAGGCTGGCCTCCCAATCATCAAAGCTTTACACTATTTATACATTTTAACAAACAAAGGCATCAGCATTCATTGGTTACAAATTACATAATTTTTTTATTAACCTCTATATGGTCTTTGTATCTCTCACTTGTCTTGCTAATTAGCCCATAGGTGCAGTTCTTCCTTCCTCTTGAGTTTGGGGTTCATTTTGAGTAGGTAGTCAATGACTCCGTGGCTGGGATCACCCACTGCTGAAATTACATCACACACTGCTGAAATTACCTTTACCCCAGTTAATGCTCGGTTCCGCTGACTTCGCTCCTTGTGACTCTTATCCAAACGATCTTGTGATAGTCTTCTCCTTAAAACATAAGATTTGCTAAGTGTACAGTGTTGAAATGCGATTGCTTAACCATAACTGTCCATCCACATCTACCAACTAAAAAAAATTGTAACACTTGACTCAAACCCCTATTGAAATCATAAGGGGCTCAGTATCACCCTGTTTTTGGCTTACATCACTAAAGACAAAGTCACAGAATCACAGAATCATCAGGGTCGGAAGGGACTTCTGGAGATCATCCAGTCTAATTTTCCTGCCAAGCTAGGGTCATCTGAAGCAGGTGACACAGGAACATGTCCAGGTGGGTTTGGAATGTCTCCAGAAAGGGACACTCCATGACCTCCCCAGGCAGCCTGTTCCAGTGCCCTGTCACCCTCAATACAAAGTTCTTCCTCATGTTAAGGTGGAACTTGTTGTGTTTTAGTTTATGGCCATTGCTCCTCATCCTGTCACTGGACACCACTGAAAAGAGTCTGCCACATCCTCCTGGCACCTGCCTTTGAGATATTTATATGCATTAATGAGATCCCCTCTCAGTCTTTTCTTCTCTAGACTAAACAGGCTGCCACAGTCTCTCCTTATAAGAGAGATGCTCCAGACCCCTAATCATCTTTAGCCCTCCACTGGACCCTCTCCAGTAGCTCTCTGTCTTCCTTGGATTTTCTTCCGAAATCTGCATATGTCTGTCTGATCTATACTGTAACTCCACAGTATAGATCACACAGTTATCACTCAGGCTAGCAGCATAAAACCACTAAATCATTTAGGCTGGAAAAGTCCTCTGAGATCAACAAGTCCAATCTGTGTCAAGTAAGAGTCTCTTTGCCTGGGCTATTGCAGAGCCTGGAAAAGACCTACTGTGACTGCAGAGTGGACAGGCAGGTAGGGAGCTGCCCAGGGCCACACACCACTGACTGGAGCCACTTCCCATGCTCTCCTCGGGGCCCTCCTGTGCCTTTGAGGGGTGGCACAGCACATTACTCCTGTCCCTCGGGTGACCTTGGGGATCCCTGCAGGATGCAGCACAGCCCCAACGGGGCTGTCAGAGCAGATCACAGAATCACAGAATGGGTCAGATTGGAAGGGACCACAGTGGGTCATCTGGGCCAACCTCCCTGCTCAAGCAGGGCCATAGAGCACATGGGACAAGATTGTATCCAGATGGTTCTTGAATATCTCCAATGATATATTCAAGGGAGACTCTACAGCCCCTCTGGGCAACCTGTTCCAGTGCGTGGTCACCTGCACGGTAAAGATCTTCCTCGTGTTCAGATGGAACTTCCTCTGCATCAGTTTCTGCCCGTTGCCAACGAGCAGAGCCCAGCTCCATTCTCTTGGAATAAACACGCCTCCTTTAGATATTTATACACACTGACGAGGTCTCCTCTCAGTCACCTCTTCGTCACCTGCTTCGTCGCCTCATCCCTCTCCCCCGCGCAACGCCGGACCTGCCCGCCCCGGGGGCGTTCCCCCTGCCGGGACGCCCCTTTTCCGCCCCCCTTCCCTTCCCATCTCCCGCTTCCCGCTGCCGGAAGTAGCGTCGCGCGCGGGGACTGCCGGGATTGGGCGGGCGGTGGAGCTGCGCGGGAGTGCCGCCATCGCCGCCGCTGATCGCGATGCCCGCGGCCACGAGCCCCGCGGCGCCGGCTGCGCAGGAGGCGCTGGAGGCGGCCGGTCGCATCATCGACCGGCAGATCCAGGACGACCGCTGCTACCCGGACCTGTCGGAGCTGCTGGCGGTACCGGCGCCCGGTGAGTGAGGGGGCTCCGCTCGGGTCCCACCGCCCCCGGAGCCCCCAGCCCCCAGGACCCTACCGGGCGGCGCTGCCCGGGCGGACACGCGCGCGGGTCGTGCTGGGGCCGGGCCGGGTCTAAGGGACGGCTCCGTCACAGCCTCGGTGCGCCGGTGGGAGCTGTGGGGGTGAGCCCTGCGGGGGCACTGGACTGGATCTACCTCGTCTCCCTCCAGAAGGTGAAGAAAACGGCGCTGGTTTTCTGTTCTGCCTATTGGGAATCTCGTGCAGGATGCTCTCGTGGTAACCCGTGCGCCCATCCCTAAGTTACAAGCAGCCTGGAAAGCTTTTCTTCGGCTTTAGTTTGTCTCTAGCTGTATGTCACACGTGGGTGTGATGTGAGGCATACGTCTTTTCAAACGTTTGTCTTCCTTAACACATCAGGGCAGCATTTCTCCATTAGTGCTGACTGTCTGGCAAAGTGGGCTGTGAAGAGGCACTCTAGAACTGTAGGTGTATAATTAATATACATCCAGGGGTGTCTGAATGCATACAAAGAGTATCTGTTTTCTGCTGTGGTGTGTATGGCCACATTGTAACTGCCCTGGCAGCATCACGGCTACACATCACGTAAAACAATGGGTGTACATGGGTGTTTTGATTTGGTACTGAGAGTACAGATCACCTTTTCTAGGTGAAGGAATATGCTCCTGGGTTCTTCTAGTATGTATCTGGCCATACAATGAATAAAGGGCTGAAAAGTGTCATGGAAAAAAAGGGGGTAAGGAGTAGGCTGGGGTCTAGGTGAGTTATTCTAACAGTTTGTCTGCAAATCTGTTTGCTCTTGTCTGATTTAAAGTTTAGATTTATTGTTCATGGTTCTACTTACAGAAATCTTTGTTCACATCTTGTGAGTAGTGGTATTTATATGTTTAATGTCTCTGTAGCATCAAGACATTTGATCATTTTTTATTCTTACTTGCAGGTAGCCCTACTGTTTCTGGTATGTCAGATATGGATTATCCTTTACAAGGACCAGGTTTGCTGTCAATACCTAATCTTCCAGAGATCAGCTCAGTCCGCAGAGTCCCACTTCCACCAGAGTTAGTGGAGCAGTTTGGACGTATCCTTATGAAAAAAAAATGTTAGATTATGTAAGCAGTAATATTAGAAACAAATTTCTTTTCCTCCATATTCTTCTTCCCCAATCTTCTTGACAGACTCCCAGTAAGAAAATTTTATGTTGTTCAGGTTCTCTTCATAGCACTCCAAATGGTAACAAGGTCCATTTGTGTAGAGTTCCTGGTGGAATTGGTTATTGTATGAAGAATTTCCAAGTATATGGTACACCGTTTCTGTACTACTGTATATTAATTAATAGGATTTTTTTTAAATGCTCCAAAGAGGATTTTGCTACCCAAAATGCATTTAATCCTTACATCAGCAGTGCTTTAGATATGCAGTGCAATTGTATGATGGGAGTATTTCCAGAGATCAGCAGAGCTTGGCTGACCATCGACAGTGACATCTTTATGTGGAACTATGAAGACGGGTATGTAGAGAACACATTCCTGATGATGTTTTATTTGTCCTATAGCAGAGTTAAGAGATTGCAGTGGTGGAAGATTGTTTACTGGCAGGACAGAGGTGTGCTGTTCAGTTTAACTGATCTTGATTCCTCTTAGACTTTACTAAAACCTTTGAATAATAAGTATTTAAAGATCTGTAAGAGTTAGTAATGTTGCTGCCAAATCATCTACAGATGAGAGAAAAGAAAATGGATTTTCTTGGGGTTAGACTAGCTAATATTCTAAAGTTACTGCAGTATTTACGCTGGAGCTTTGCTTGTGCCGAAAAAGTAGAAAAAAAATTATTCTAGTTGCCTAACTTTTGTAAGTAGGTTTAGTAAGTACTGAGATGCATGTACAGTGACCAGTCATTCCCACAATGGTGAGTAATACAGCATTAGTATTTCAAAGTATTGTTATTGAACCTTTCCTCCCTTGCTTCTTTTATGGATGCATAAAACTGAAAATAAGTTCATTGTATTTTCAAATGGCATTGATAAGTTTTTAGTTTGTGGGTTTGCTTCTTTATTTGCCTATATAGAAGGAACTCTTTTAGGAAGAATTGCTTTGTGTATAGTGTTGCATTCTAAGAAGATTGAAGTTCAGATAGCTCCTCTCTACATTTACATTGTGTCAGAGTAAAGAACAGTGCATGGTGTTAATGGTACATGGTGGGGAGGAAACTGGAAGTTTGTGCTTCAGATAGTTTTCATGGGGCAAAAAAACTCCCATGTAACTTCTTCCTCTTGATGTTAATCAGCATTGAGATGCTACATCATATAATTCACAGTATGAATTTACAAAATACAAAAATATAAAATACTGCAGTTGGCTTTCAAGTTTGAAATTCAACTACAGGGGCTTCAAGCAGCTCAAATGACTGTATAGTTTTGCTGTGAAACTTCTCTGTTATTCCGTTCTGCTGGACCTACTTTCACCGAAAGTGAAAGATGTAGATGGTTTCAGCGTGTTACACAAGTATTAGTCATTTTTAAATATAAACAATCTGATTTTATTTACTTTGTTATTATGTGATACTACATGACAAATTTTATGCAGGGGGTTTTTTTATCTGTTTGTTTGTTGACAGGGGAGATCTGGCTTATTTTGATGGCCTTAGTGAAACTATTCTTGCAGTGGGTCTTGTAAAGCCAAAGGCAGGTAAGGAATATATGACAGTGATTAGAATTAGGCAATACTGAACCTTCCATATATTTTTTTATATACTTTATATATGTGCATGTATATTTTATACTCTATATTAATAATCTAATGAAATATGCATTAATATAAAATAAAATGTCTTATTTTATACGTATCCGTATATATTAGCATGCATATGTATTAACGACTGGATGTGGCACTTAGTGCTATGGTTTAGTTGACAAGGTGTTCGGTCTCAAGGTTGGACTCAGTGATCCTGGAGTTCTTTTGTAGCCTGAGTGATTCTATGATATGTGAAAATCTGTGGTTTGTGTATGTGTATATATGTACACACAAGAGACATCAGTTTTAGAAACATTATGAAATTAATTACAAGCCAAAAATAATATAGTATTAGCTATAACTGGTTTATTACTGCTAACTGTATATCTTAAATATAGTATGGTTCACCAGTTATTTATGCTGATAAGCTTGCCTTTTTTTTTTTCTTTGTCACATCATGCTCCAACATTTATATGGCTCATAAATTTACACATTCAAGGAGTAACTTCTATGGGATCCTAGTTTCTAGCCCTCCCTGTTATATTGGTAGCTACTGCCTAAATAACACTGAAGTCAAAGTTGAATTGGTGAGAGGGTTGAGTTTAAAAGAAGTATGTTTGTAAGAAATATGTCGTTTTAAAGATCTTGTATTTCATGAACTGCTGGCTGAATATTCCTTTCAAATTCTAGATTTTCACACATCTTTAGGTTTTACATATGATTGTTCCCTCTAATCAGTTGATATGGCTTTCTAGTGGATACATTGGCTACATCATGTGATCTCAGGGCAGGCTGCAAACTAAATTTTCTTTTCTTCCTTTATTTAGGTATCTTCCAGCCTCACGTACGACACTTACTTGTTCTGGCTACACCAGTGGACATTGTGATTTTAGGGCTTCATTGTTCTAATATACAACCAGGTAATTCTCTCTTCTCCACTCTTTCCAGTTGTGTATTAACAAATACACATGGCAACTTTATTAGTAGCCATTCAAAAAATAAAACCAAACCCCAAACATGTGCTAAGTCCCTTGTAACACAATCTTTAAATTGTGTTACAAACAGGGGAAGTAATTTTTATGGTGTGTGCACTTGCTGGATTATGAACTTCATGAGAAGCATTGAGTTTTGTTACTCACCTAGTTAACATAAAAAGAGCTTTTGAAATAGGTAATCCTGTTAATTAAACAGCATGTTGGAGAGGGAGAGAAGAAATGAGCATGAATCTTGAAACTAGTGAATACAGTTTATTAACTTTGTTGGCATTTCCTACCACAAATTTCCTGCCAATTTTTTCTACCACAAAAATTGAGAACCTGATTTTTTATGCCATATATATTAATCGAGAGAAAAAATCGTTTGGAAAAAGTAACTTTTTGCTTTTTTAATACTGTGTTGGTGTGAAAGAGATAATATGTAAAAACCTGTGTTTTGGACTTGTTGCAATTTAGAGGAGGTGGCAATGTATAGAAATGAAAAACATTGCATTTCCTTACTTGGGAACTTACACAGAATGTTTAATTTCTTAAAAAACAGGATTTGTTCCTCTGCAGTTCACTTTGGACAAAAGCTATTCCAGAATGTGTTTACTAATTTTGAAATATGGTGTGATTTTTTTGTGCTTTCTGAAATGTTTCTTGTCACGGATCTGTAATATTTATTAGAACAGCTTAAAATCTAAAGAGATTTTATTTGTTTGTTTATCTAAGGTACTGGATCACTCAATGACAGCATGTCTGGAGGAATGCAGTTGCTACCAGATCCTCTGTATTCACTCCCTACCGACAATACCTACATCCTGGCAATTACCTCCAGTGATAACGGGCGCATCTTTTTGGCTGGAAAAGATGGCTGCTTATATGAAGTAGCATACCAGGTATGGTGTCTGGTACCTGACTGTGGGTTTTACACACAGGAGTTTTTCATTGTTTCATTGTTTTGGGATATAAGCAATAGGAATTCTAGAAGGTGTCAAGTTTGCAATCTTTTTGCTTCTATAATTGTGTTACGTGGCTTGGTTGCACAGCAGCTCTGATATCTTAATGTAGATGCGTTTTGTTTAAAGAAGCAGTAGTTACATAGGGAGTAACAGTGCAGTCTTAGTCAACTTAAAATCAAATTGTGACATATGCACAATTTTTTATGCAAAATTTTCCTTTTAATGGTCACTTTTTTTCTTTCAATTGAATAATACATACTTGTCAAATTAAATCAAAGTAGTTAGATTTTTACTTGTTTTCATACTTATCCTGTAAACAACTTTTTTAATATTGCTACTAGTTTGGAATTGTTTTGCTTTTTTCTTTCAATGCTGTATTTGTTTTAAATTGTAGGCTGAAGCAGGCTGGTTTAGTCAGCGCTGTAGAAAAATAAACCATTCAAAGAGTGTGCTGTCTTTCCTTGTTCCTTCATTGCTACAGTTCACATTCTCAGAGGATGGTAAGTACTGATTTTAAAGGCTTAGCCAATATTTTGATGTAACCTTTTAAAATTATACTACCAAGAAATCAGACTGAATAGTTTGCTTACTCAGAGCATTGAGTTATTGCCAATGAAACTTGCAGTGATTATTATGAAAGAATTTTGTAGTTGTATACAGATTGTTTGTGTGTCTAATTCAGGATCTAGATAGCAAAGCCTGAAAAATTTGGCATTTCAGGCTACAGTTAGTGATCTGTATCACAAAACTAATATGTGCTTAATGGGATCAGCGTGGGGATCAGTGCGAACACTAAGAAGCTGTAAGTGAATAATCTTACCCTGTTTTACTGCTTAGTGAAAAATTAGACAATTTTTTTTTTTTTTTAGAGTACTAACAATTGTGTGAAGTTGATTGCTGTTTTAAATCACTTCCAGTGGGAGTCCTGTGTGAGACTGCAGTTTTTGTTAAATTACAATTCATTATATTTTAGGTATTCTAAACTTGTTTTCACCAAATCCAGTGTTAATTTTCTGGTTCTCCCTTTTCCCTATCCTCCCTAGATCCTGTAGTTCAAATTGCCGTTGACAACTCTCGAAATATCTTGTACACCCGCTCCGAAAAAGGAGTCCTGCAAGTATGTGACTTCTTATGACTGTGGCTGTGTTGCTAATGTGTATAATAACGTGTATATAACTTTTTAAGTTTTCCTTAATACCTGAGAATTGCCTGTAGGTATATCAGGACATTATTTCTGTTGATCTTTTTCTAACAAAGTGTGTGCTAAAGACTTAAAGTACTTCTAAGGAAAGAGTAACCTCAATTGTATGGAAACATGAGTATAAAATAAAAATGCAGTGTGAGTTTCTGCTTGGTAAGTGAGGCTGTATTTATTAATTCATTCTTAAATCAGTAAGCTGTATTATTGAATTGCAGGTTTACGATTTGGGGCAAGATGGTCAAGGAATGACCAGGGTTACTTCTCTTTCACAAAATGCTATAGTTTCTGCTGCAGGGATCATTGCCAGGTATGTTCATGACAATTGTAATGTAAGAGGCTTCCTATAAGGCCAGTAGTTTCATATTACCGTTTTGAAGAATGTGGTTTGCATGTTTCTTTGGATTGAAAGTGTATGGGATTTTTTTGTTTTGTTTTTCAGAACAATAGATCGTTCTGTATTTAAGCCTATTATTCAAATAGCAGTAATTGAAAATTCTGAATCCATAGACTGTCAACTACTAGCAATCACCCATGCAGGTAAAAAAGCAGTGCTAATTCCCCTCTGTTTAAACTAATAAACAGTATCTGCACAGTGTAGCAAATTTGTGACCTGTTTCTATCTTTTTTTCAGGTGTCCGACTGTATTTTAGTACTTCACAATTTAAGCATCCAACAGCTCGTCCTTCCATGTTAACTTTGGTTCATGTCCGTTTGCCACCTGGATTTTCAGCTTCCTCTAATGTAGAGAAGCCGTCAAAGGTTCACAGAGCTCTTTATAGCAAAGGTAAATGGTGGAACATGGCTTAAATGAAATTAATTTTTGGGGGGGTGACAGTCACTGTTGCACTGTTTTTGCATTGGGGAGCTTGAAGCAGTGGGAATAACTGAAAGCTCTAAGTGTGGCCCTTACAAGGTACTGAACAGCTGCCAGATGGTTCCAGCTTTATGCCATTTCTGATGGTAGGCTCAATTTTTAAAAGTGCTGCAGAAATGCAGGGGGCAAATATCTCTATATTGCTGACCCCTTTCGTCATATGTACTGATTTTTTGCTTTGAAGTCATTTCTGGATGTTTTCTTATCCATCTGCAAAACTCTCTTTTTTGAGGCATGTTCTACCCATTTTAGGCTCACTTTTATTTGCATTTTAGATAGGAGGTGGTGTTAAAAGTGACCTTCTGAAGAACCTTATGATGTACAAACTCAGGAGATATTATTTGCTGCTCAATTTGTATGATAACGACTTACAGATTGATTTTTGCTAGTTTAAGAATGGATTAATGAGTTTTGAATTTTATGGATGATTATTACTTCTAATACTGTTCTAACAGACTAATACTGTCTTCTAATAGACTTACTGTTGCTCTTCTTGCTAGGGGTCCTGTTGATGGCAGCTTCAGAAAATGAGGATAATGACATCCTGTGGTGTGTCAATCATGATTCTTTTCCTTTTCAAAAGCCAATGATGGAAACACAGGTATAAATCTATCTTCTATAGGTTTTTGATGAAATCTCGGTATTATTTTTTTCTTTTCTAATAACAGATGCTTGAATAATACTGTCTGCAAGAAGTGTGTAATTCACAGAAAATTTCCGCGAATTAGAAAGCTACTAATCAATAATGCTTCAAAGAAAAAAGATAGTTGGCCGTTCTGTGAATGAGTCTCTCAGTAGACATCCCTAGTTCGGACATACTTTTCTAGCTTAATGCAAGCTATGTATCAAAAAGAATTACCTTAACTTCTAAGACTTGACTTAGAGTTAATATATTTGAAAATACTGTTGTCTATAGCATGCTACGTATTCTGCACAAGCACGGGAAACCATGTTCCACAACCCTTAGAGGTTTTTGTTGATGAGGATAAAATTTGGTAAAGATTGTTTAAAATGTAGGTGCTAGAAACTTCAGGATTCTTTACTTAAACTGATACGCCATATCTTCATTAAATTTCACATATGATTAATCTCTAATTATTTTATAGGAATTTTTCTCTGATTTTCTTTCTCTTAATTGTTACATAAGTGGGTTTGTAAGAGGGCCCTGGAGAAGCTAATTTGCCTTATGTTTTGGTTCAGGGAGAACATTTCATATATTCCATCTCTGAAAGAAGTTTCAAGTCTACTGAAGTAGAGGAGTGACATGTCAAAAATAGTGTTTCTTGAAAGAGTAGTGGAGTTGGAGTGAATGGGGGGACTGTATAAGCTAAAAGTTTCAAAGTCAGGTTTTGGCTTTTCTTCTGTTTTAATTAATAAATTACAAAGGAGTTTTATAATTACTCCAGACCCCTTCCCTGCAAAAACCTAGGTATAAATATCCCAAGTGCTGACATCTCTTTTTTCCCAAGGCATCTGACAGTGACAGATGGGTAGGTTTTCTGAACAAAACTGCAGCCTGTTCTTGAGCAACAGTTCTTCCTTCGTAGCATACATAGTTTTCTGCAATGTCTTCACCAGTGTATGTCTCTTCTTGAGTTATATTTAAAGTACTCCTGCCAGCTGTGAAAGTCTTGTAAACCTTTGTGATTCAGTTACAGGTTATTTTGATTCTTTAAGAAATAATTTAAGTTCATGATACCTGTGGTACTTACTTCTGATATGGTTAGCAGATGGTTGGTGTTTATGTTGTAGCAGCCTTACTTTGCAAGTTGTTTTACATTTAAATGTAAAACACTAACCCTGTCTCCCAAAAGAAGCAGTATATTACTCCCTTTCTCCTAAAACCAGCAGTATATATACAGCTGTAAATTTGGTGGTAACCTTCTGTTAGACAATACAATATCTTGCATATTTTCCCTGGGTTTTCTGGTGTCAAGAACAGAATCTATTCTGTGTAATTTAAATGATAAATAGTAAAATATTACCATGGGTGTGCAAAATCCATGACTGTTACCAAACTTTGGATATTATCTATCTATTGTTCAGATGACCACCCGTGTTGATGGACATTCCTGGGCTCTTTCTGCTATTGATGACTTTAAAGTTCAGAAGATTGTAACACCACTAAATAAAGACATTATTCCGATAACTGACTCACCTGTTGTTGTGCAGCAACACATGCTGCCACCTAAGAAGTTTGTTCTGCTTTCGGCCCAGGTGAGTATTATGTTGCTTGATGTAGGTAATCAGAAGAATAAGTATAAAGTTGGACAACTCATCTAAACCTATACATTCATCTTAGATATGTTTTAAGGATTGTGTTATGGACATGAAAATGAATAAGGAAGAAGATTGCTACAACCATCTTTACCTGTTTTAAATTTACTCAAAGTTTTTAGGCCTGCTTCTCTTGTACGGTGTATTAATAAAGTTGTTGGTCTCCAGAAAACCCATGTAGATACAAATCATCCGGGAAGTTCTTTTAACCATGGTTATGCTTTTGATTATATGACATTGAAATAGTCGCTGGCTGCCTAGGAAATATAGTTCAAGTAAATATTGTTGGCAATTGAAATTTGAATAAATAATTTCTTATTTGTCATAGAAAAAGTCCCAAAAAGCTTAGAGTGGGTTTTAAAAAACAAAACCCACAAAAGTAAAGAAGCTAACTTCTGTACTTTTCTATTCTGGTTATATTTAGCAATATTTTAGACACTTAATATCTTGACCAATAGGCCATTTAAAAAAGAAAATGTTTAAATATTAATGTCTTGCAACTTTTAGACCCGCAAGTTGCATTTGTTTAATAGCAGCTGTTTTGTGAAGGGCATTAGCTGAATCCTTTCCAGTAGTTAGGAGCCATTATTGGATGCAGGTAAGGTGATTGAATGTAAAATCTTACCGTGCCCTGAAGTCTTCAGGCATTTTTTTTTTTCCAGGCAGTTCTAAGGGTTTACAAGATACATAAAGCCTTTCTTTTCTGCATATACATGCTACATGTTTATATTCGTCTTGGGCTAAAACCAGCAAAATAAGAAGACTGTGAAGAGTTTATAGCCATTGCAGTATTTTGCCTGCCTTTCCTAGACTCGCTAGTCAAACTGGACTTCAGGCACCAGTTATGTTTTGATCCAGTGGAGGAAAACTCAGAATGCTAAATATAACATCGCTGGGAGGCATGTTGGAATGAGCAGAGTAAAGACAGCTTTTTTCTAACTTGCTTTGCCTTATTTTTAGGGAAGCTTTATGTTTCATAAACTCAGACCTGTCGACCAGCTGCGGCATCTGCTTGTTAGTAATATAGGTGGAGATGGAGAAGAGATTGAAAGATTTTTCAAGTTGCATCAGGTAAGAAGAGCTTTTGACATGTTATGGAAGATTTGCTATATTTATCTAAATCACTTTCTTTAGCATCTTTTTGTTGTTGCTGTAAACTTTTAGTCAACACTTCATTTACCAATTAGAGTAGTAGCTTTTCCTTTTCCATTGTCTACATAAAACTAAATTGCATAATGAGAAATAACTTCTCATTTTATGGTATCTAAAAATTAAAGTTTCCCTGAAATTCTTATATGTCTGGCATGCAGAAGTATAATGCCATTCTTAGTTTAGAAGAGAAGGTCGTCTAAGAGCAGGAGTAGAAGATTTTCTAAAAAAAGTTGAATTCCTACCGCTACAAGTTTTTACATTTTAAGGCCAGTAGAAATGTGTATAATTGGTTTGGGTGTTTTTGTTTAAGGCAAACAACAACAAGCTCAGTTACTGAGCAAGTGTAACTTCTATACATTTCTTATCTACTTGATATAAGACACCACACTAACAGTATAGTATGCTCTAGGAGGATCAGGCCTGTGCCACTTGCCTTATTTTGGCCTGTTCTAATGCTGCATATGATAGAGAAGTGTCTGCCTGGGCTACTCGAGCATTCTTCAGGTAAGTTTCAATTCTGTATGTTGTTCTGAATATTATGCTCAGGATCACCACAGCCACTTGTACAGGATTTTTAACCTGCTACATGAGTGAGCCTAGTTTTACAAGGAGTGTAGATTGTTAAATCTGGTAGAATTTCCCTTTGCACTAATTTAGGGCTCATCAACAAAGGAAGCTTTCTGTAATGGTGATTTCTTGTTAGTTCCCCTCTTGGATGTTTGTATTCTATGTGCAGAGGAGACTATTGAAAATGTTGTTTAGTCTGCTTGAAATGCACTTTACATATATTTCACAGTATCTCAATTGATAGAAGTGTAGAGTGTAGTAATATCTTTAATGAGACCAACTCAGGCAGCTGGAAAAAGACAAGGTTTTTTAATTTTGTAGGGGTTTGGTCAGGTTTTTTTGTATGGTTTGGTGTTTTATTCTTAACATATTGTAGTTTTTGCTGTTCACCATTGCACTAAGAAAATTTGGTGCTGTTCAGGGCCTGGTGGCTTTTGGTCATATGTGTTGGTTTTTTCTTTTTTTGGCGGTGCATGTCTTTTTGTGGGGCGGGCAGATGGTTCTTTGAGTGGGGCATTTCAGTTATTATTTTTCAGGGTTTGGGTTTTTGGGGGGATTTTTTGTTGGTTTGGTTCAGGGGTTTTTTTCAGTACAATTTAGGTGACAAAGTATGGGCTTCCATTCTGGAGGATGAATTTGTAATTCATGTATCTTAAGTACTGATTATCCTTGATCTCATGCAGATAGATGTATTTTCATCTGCTAAATCTCTCTCATCTTTTAGTTTAAAACCGTTTCTTCTTGTCTTGCCACTATTTATCCTTGTAAAAAAATGCTCCATGTTGTGGGTCTCTTGGGTGTCCTCACAAGGTGTGTAGCCAGGAGTTAGGAAAAAAAAAAGTTTGGGGTGTTTGGTTTGGGGTGTTTTTTGTTGTTGATTCTTTGAGTGAGGGGATGATATATTGTGGATGATAGCTATCAAGGGCAAGCATGGGTCTTCTCAGCTCTGCCTTTCTTTCTGCTTTCCGGTAGCAGCAAACCTTGAAAAGATACTAATGCATAAGCCTGATTTTGAGAACTGGTAAATTTCTCTTTAAGGCTATGCTGCGATTTTTATTCCCAATTTTAAAAGTACCCCAAAATTGCTGTTAAACACATGAGAATTGAATGGGCTGTGTATGACGCTAGGAATTTTTGGTTTTGCATGTAAACTTTAGGTATGGTGGAGAAGCACAAATGAGATTTCCGTCAGCTCTGCCTCCTCCAAGTAACGTTGGACCTATTCTGGGTTCTCCAATTCCTGCCGGTATGTAGCATTTCATGGGTTTGGGCAGATTTTTCTTCTTTACGTATGTGTTTTGTCTTCTCACAAGTACCTGTGTTCTTTTTGTTTGAAATAGACTTCGTTTTTTCACTCACTGGTTAGTTAATGACAGGAGTTTTTTCTATTTCTCTTGAGTGAGTTTTGGGCTTAGTGAGGGGGTCATGTTATCTCAAACTGTCTCCACATTGCATATAATCTGTTGAGATACTGTGCAGAAGGTATACTTCTGCACGTTTGTTGCTGCCAGAGTCATTTCAGCAGCCAGAGAACAACTTATCAGTAGTGTAGTTCAAACTTTACAAAGCGTAATTGGTTGCTGTGTATCATCCTGGAGTGTCATTGTCATACCTCTGCAGATACTGTTTATGAGAAAGGAGAACTTTTGATCAAGAAGTAAGATAGTTGTTTGGAGTGATTTCTCCCTGTAAATGCTCTAGCTTCAACATTTGGTTTCTGCTTCAGTCTTCAGTCCCTCTGACAAATGAGTAAAGTGACTATTGTTTCTCCTCAGAACTTTATGCTTATTGGAGTAGAGGCCTTTTTGTATTCTCAAATTCACTTAAATTTCTACAGTTGCTTTGGAAAGTGTCCCTTAATGTGTGTTTACTCCAGATTTTCAGGGGTTTTAAAAAAAAAAAACATAATGATGAATTTGAAACTCTGAATTACTGAATTAAATTAATTATTATTTTTTTATCAAGAACTTACTAATGTAGAAGATCCTCTACCCTTATCTGACGTGTGGCATTCGGTTTTACACAACAAACTTGGGAAATAAACTTGTTTGCCTGAAACGCAAAGAAGTTCCATATCAGTACCATTTTTTACATACATCCAAATTCCTAAGTATTGGACAAAGATATGCTGAACTGGGGTGAAGTTTTGGAAAAACAGTTGACCATGTTTTTCAGAATTCTTAACTGCTATTTAAACACTAAGAAGAGTGGCTGTTTTTAATGGATCAGTGACATCACTTTCCAAGCTTTATGGTGTAGAACAGTAGCAGTGTGGGCAGAGCTGAGGCAAGGCATAAAAATGCAAAATTAAATCTGAGTTGGAGAGAACAGCAGCTATAGGGAGAACAGGTGCTAGGAGGAAACTGAGAATGAAAGTAAGGTGTGGGGGAAATTACAGGAATCTCTGTAATCAATAAAGGGATTCATTTTACAAGTAAATGTATTTTTCCCGAGTCTAAATGTTTGGATATTTTTATCATATTCTGTCATATATGCCTCTTTCAAACATAGTATCAAAGCACGTTTCCATTTTGCTTCAGTAACAGGTCCAGGTGGAAGATGGCACCATTCTTCTGCTACTACTTTCTCGGTTTGCTCAAAGGGTAGAGAATTGTCATGTGAAATTAAGATTCTTATATTGTGGATGTCCCATGTGGTGGGTCAGACAGTGCTGACAGAAATTCGTTAAAACACCTCATAATTTTGCATGTGACACTACATTGCAATAACAGTAGCATTCAAAGGCACCTTTAACTTGGTTCCATCTTTTTCGCACTGTTGAAAGTCTAATCATGCATTTGCATGCTGCTTTTCTGCAAATTTGTGCTTTGCTTAGCACATATAATGTGCTCTGAGAATGCATTGGCACCATATTATTTTCTGTGATATTGTGTGTTGCCAAGTTGAGAGAACTGCAGTGAATTAGGCAAGAACTGTTTTATAAAAGCCAGACTTTCAGAGTGCCAGTTTTCTGGCCTTTTCTGTGATAGATCACCTTACTTGCTACTGGTACATGGACATTTTTGTTCACATGTGTTTTGGTTTGATGATGGCACGTTCCTCATATTTTGGGGACTTAAGTTAGGTATTCAGACTTCAGTTGCAGGAGGGTTGGTTTTCACAGCTGGATTTGAGGCTCAGCCTCAGTGTAGCAAGTTAACAGTGTTACTGTAGTGTTTGTCTGTCTGCCCTATGCAAAAAAGGATAATAATATCAATGTCTTTCAGTTGAGTGCTCAGAAGGTAAAATTTATATTATTTCAAAAGATCAAAATGACTGAAGGCGAGTGCTTTAAGACTATATGCCCATATCAGGAATGGGAGCAGTCAGAAGGTGAGGAACAACAGAAAGTACATGAACAGTATTACATTCAGTGCACAGAACAGCAGGCGTGCAATAAATAACACATAAATACTGCCGAATAGCTGCTCTTGAAGGAACTGTATCTATTTGGGATTCACTTGTGAAGTGTTGGGTTGATAAGAAATTAGTGCAATTTGATACTTAACTATAAATAAAACCTTGCTGCTTTTGCACAGGTATTTTATGGGTTAGATTTTGGTTTATTTTTGGATTGTTTTTAGGAAACTCATCTTTATTTCTTTTCCCTTGTTAGGTTCCCCTTTGACTGTTGATAGTCCATATCCTAATCCTAGCTTTTTGACATCTGGACAAGGTAACATCTTTTCCTTATCTGGAGGAACAGATTTGTTTGGTTTTGGGGTTTTTGGGGTTTTTATTGACATTCAAATGAGTAATATTTACCTATTTTTACCCAAGGTTTCCAGCCTCCTGCTGTGTCAACTCCCGTATTTCCTGCTGGGAATTCCATGTCTCACCCTGGTGCATCTGTTAGCGGAATGATGGGTCCCGAGATAGTATTTTCTGGAAGACACAATGGCATCTGCATATACTTTGCTCGTATTATAGGGTGAGGTGTTTGTGTAAAAAGGGATCCTGTCACTCAATTTGTTTCATAGTTTTTCTTTCCAGTAATGCTTATTGGATGTTGAATTTTATTTTAATATCATTTAAATTTGAAATTAGTAAAGTGCATTTTTATATTGTGTTATGAAATACCTGTTGATATAATACATTCTCTTTGCAGCCCCTCTTATAATAATACATTAAGTGAATGCCTAGGGCAGGAAGATTGCGTAGACATTGATCCTGCAATCAAATGCATTAGCACAAGTCTGAAAACTGCAGTTCTTGTTTTTCAGACCTATGAGCTGTATGTTTTAAACTCCTATTAAAGGGTGAAACAGAAATGCAGAAGGACTTACAGGATCAAAATCCTGGATTTAAGTAGTTTCTGTTAAGAATCTCTAAAAAGAATGCTCAAGTCAGAGCAATGAAGCAGGACTAAAGAGGATTCTGCTACCTGGGTGTTGAGTCCTAAACACCTCAAGCAAGAACAGAGTTCTGCATGCTGATTGGGAAAGAAATTTTTGTTACAAGACTTGTGTATTTGCACTGTATTTCTGGGGAGTAATATTGGCCTGTAGTTAAAATATTTGAAAGTGTCAAATTTTAAAATTTGGGATTTTGTTAATTACTTATATCTGTACTATTCACACTTTTATAATGGTTACCTTTTTGAGTATTTAGTTGTCATCCAAATGAAATCCTTATTTTAGACCTTGAAGTAAAAAGCATTACCATTTCTTTCTTAAGAGATTATACATAGAAGACTTGCAAAAATACTTGCTTAAATTACTTGGCTTTAACACAGAGCTGTTTTGTGTTGCAGAAATATTTGGGACGGCAGTATAGTTGTGGAGAGAGTTTTCAAGAGTGGCAATCGAGAAGTTGTTGCAGTATGTAAAAGATTATTCTGTGTTCCTGAGTTTCTTACAGTATTTGTCTTAAGTCTTTTTTAACTTCTGAGGTCCTGTCAGATGTCTTTTTGAGCTATTATTTTGAATGTTAACTTTATAAGAAACCTAAATAATTTTATCTCTACTTTTTCTAGTTGATAATGGCTGGTTTTCTTCATGTTTATTCATGGCTCTTCGTTCATACCCCCACAGGGCTTCTGCATACCCCCTCCAGACAAACACTAAAAATAAAATACTTTAGTGAGTTAGGATGGTCATTACTGTTATGGAAGTTATATGCAGTTATGGAAAAAAATCCATGATTTTTCTGACTAACACCTTGCTGTTTAACTTTTTGTCCATTATCAAAATAACAAAATCTTTTTGGACTGTGGCTGTTAGTAGAATCCTGAACTGAGTAATTTCAGCACTACAGATTAACTGCTACATGAGCTTTCCTTCTCCTACCTCCTAAGGTAACTGGGAGACTCTGGAAGACCTTGGCAGTTATGCTATGTCTTAGCAATGCTCAACATTGTTCTAGTTTAGAGTTGGAAATAGTAAAGCGTAGCTAATTTAGTTTTCAGAGGAGTAAAGAAAGTAGCATCTTATACTATATATCTTCAGAGGACTGCTTCCTCTTCACATGTGTGCCTCCTCAACGAATGTGGTATAATGTTGTGTTATTCTAGTGATCCATTACTATTAAACTATTTATTTGTTGTACCCTCTTATTTGTCTTTTTAGTTGGCGTTAGCTTAAAATTGAAAATTTTTGGAAAAAAGTGTGAAAACCCAGCTTTCTGTAAAGAAGTTTGCTTTCTTTTGCAGATAGAAAGCAGTGTTCCATCCCGTGTGCTGGAATGTGTGCTACAAGAGCTAAAAGGTTTACAAGAATTTCTGGATAGAAATTCACAGTTTACTACAGTAGGAGCCCTTGGAAACCCAAGGTAATTATTAATTGTGGTAAATTTACTGGTGGTGTTTAATGTCCAGCTTTTGAAAACCTATACTATGCCTGTGTTCAGTTGAAGTGTTTTTATGGTCTCCCGCTTCAACTATTCAGGTGCTAAAAAATGAGTTGTTAGGTGCATCTTTAGAAGATTCAGTATTTGTATTCTTATTAGCATCTTTTTTGGTTTTGTTTTGGAATTGCAGTTTCAGCACACCAGCCAATCTCCAACAGAGACTCCTGGGTTTTATGCGGCCTGATGGTGGAAGTTCTCAGCAGGTCCAGCAAGAACTTCAAAGGAAATATCATGGTATGTAATTACTTCTGAACAGGAAGTGGGAGGGCATGGTGCGCTTGGGTGTTGTCTTCCTCGCTTTTCTTATGAAATCTTCAGAATAAAAAGGCCTTTTCTCCACAGAAATTTTGCATTAAATGATATGCTGGGTTTTTTGCACGCTTACCTGTCTCCTTCTTCCTAATGTGGCCCGTGATTCGTAAGATCGTTTTATCTCTTCACTATGGTGCTTAATAGCTGCACACCCTTTTATACTTTCAGGATAGCAATTGCTAAGCAGTTAGTTTATGAAACAAGTGAGCATGATATCCTATTAAAAAGAAATACTGTAACGCAAGTTGCCAAAAGTAAAGTCACTAAAATGTCTACAAAACTTTGTTTAGAAATATGAGGTCTGTCACACAGCCCATTTGAATTCATGTTCTCCTGTAGTGCAACTTTTGCCCAGCACTTGCAGGCAAGTTGGGAAGTGTTACTGCAGTGTATATGGAATTGAAGATGGTCTGTTTGAGTATAATCCTGGGTTTTCAATAGTGCAAATATAATTTTTTTTTTTAAATTCATTATGTAGGATTTGGTAGACATTTAATAATTTTATTTTTCATTTTTATTCTTTACAAAGCTCATAAACTCTTTTGGCTTGCTAAATGACACTGTATTTATTGTTTCCTCATATATGAACTGTAAGCACTCAAAAGTACAGTAAATTGTTGCAATTATGTTGCACTCATGTTATAAATATGAATACATTATCATTTTGTTAATATATCTTATCTGATATAAATGTTGCTAGTTTTTGGAGTAGTTGTTGCTTTAAAGATAGTGCAGATAATGTTGACCACTGCTGTAATTGTAATTGTTCTCTCTAGAGCTAAATACAGGTACTCAAATAAAAAGAGGATTTGTATGGATTTATTTTAATTTATTTTATGTTCATCACATGTGCATTTATAATAGCTATTTATGAAAAAATAACCAAAAATTTAAGACTGATGTATAAATCTAGTGTGTTTACAGGAAAACATACTTCTTTTTTAGAAATTATTCCTTCTGTGTTGTGTGGCTTGAAGTAAATGCCAACAGATGGTGTTTCTTTGGGGAAAGAACATAGGGTTAACAGCCTATCTCCCAAGAGAGCTGGACAGCATTAATCAATAATGGAGAGGGAAAGGAAGTTGTTGCTGTAAAACCTCAGAAACTCACACACTAATTTGAAACATGTAGAACAGTTATTTGCTGACAGTCTTTGCTTTTTCAGCTGAGGCACAGCTAACTGAGAAGACTTCACTTCAAGGCATCCAACAGCTTGTTCGCAAAACCTGCCAGGCGTTGGCTTTGTGGAAGTTACTATGTGAGCACCAATTCAGTGTTGCTGTAGGTGAGCTTCAGAAGGTAAGATCTGGATCATATAATTTTAATTTGTTTATACTATTCTCCTGAATTTCCTTTACTACCTAAGTTATTCCCAAAGGACTATTATATTAATTTTAAACCACATATAGATTTTTATTCAGGTCGCAAGTGTTTAAGAGTGTAACATCTAGTATTGACTTAATCACCCAATTTTATGAAATTGAAGGTGTCACTAAAAATAAATTATGTTTTACTTATATTGATAGTTAATAATGAGTCTGGTTGTATAAATTACTGTGGTTTCACCTTAAGCACATTCTGGAAAATGTGCTGAAAAGGGTAGACTCATGTTTTCCAGCCAAGTGGAATTCTCTCTTTGCCTTAGTCTTGGTGGAATTTGGAGAGCAATAGGGTAGTAGAGTCTTTGCACTTCTGTATAGGTAGGGTTCCAGAATGTACCACAGAACAGCTGAGGTTGGAAGGAATCACTGGAAATTGTCTACCCTCTCTGCAGCGAGGGAGGAGTAATCTAGTTGACCCTCAACGCAGGGTGAACTGGAGCAGGTTGCCCAGGACTGTGTCCAGTATGGATTTTTATATCTCAAAAGGTGGAAACTCCACAGTGTCTTGGGGCAACTTCTTGCCGTGTTGGACCACCTTTGGAGTAAAAAGGATTTATATTAAAGTATAATTACCTTTACTTCAGCTTTTGACCATTGTGAAGTGTCCCGTTTACTGAGCAGTACTGAGAAAAGTCTGACTCTGACTTCTTTATACCTTCACAAAAATATTAGTAAGATGCCACATACTGCCCCTTGAACCTCCAGGCTAAACAATGCCAGTTCTTTCAGCCTCTCCTGGTTTGTAAAGAAGCAAACTTGCAGAACTATGGGTGCTACTGCTGTGCACCCTTAGCTAATGTCAAACTTGTGTCTTACCCTTGAAAAATCTATTAGTTAGAATACTAGGCATTCTGTCCTAGGACTTGATAGGAAAACAGACTATTTGAGAAGTTGAATTCTTTTTCCATAAAAATAATAATTTTAAAATCTCACAGGTGCACAGAAGCTGTTATTCTTCGCACTGTTGCACTGGGGAGCATTGGGCAGCTTTTATCTTGTGCTGGACAAGGAGTTAACTAACTGTAACAATTTTCCTCTGTCTTCAGTAGATTTAGAGGTTTTGTAATGTTATGCTGTTAGCGATCATCTATAGATGCTACATAGACACTACTAGCAACTCTATGTGAGCAAATATTCCTATTAAATTAAAAAAGTAATAACCTTCAAATAATTTATTTTTAAAAGCATAAAGAGTGCAGACCTAGAATTTTTCAAAATCCTCCTTTTATTGCATCTGTCATTTTTTTAATCTATGACAATAAAATGGCTTTCATTCTTTAAACCTACAATGTACTCATTTTGTAGGGTGTGCATTCTGACAGTGCCCTATGAAGTAAGGGGAACTACTAGTTCCATTCTTACTTGCAGAGATCTGAAACAGAGGTTACACATAGTGAAGATGGCAGAGGAAGTCTGCTAAGAGGAGTCCTTTGGCATCCAGGGATCTAGTGCTTTCATTATTCTTTCCATTTTGCTATATAATGTGTGTTTTAAATAATATATTTCTGTGGTGTGCACTTCAGTCACTGGAGTTCTGTATGTTTTTAATTACCGGAAACAATTAATTTTACTGCTGTAACAACAGAAAAAGTAAAAGATTTGGTAAACTGATGATATTTTGTCTATCTTCAGGAACTTCAAGAACAGCTAAAGATTACTGCTTTTAAAGACTTGGTGATTAGAGACAGAGAGTTGACTGGAGCACTCATTGCTTCTCTCATAAACTGTTACATCAGAGATAATGCTGCTGTGGATGGCATCATTGCCCATTTGCAAGATATCTGTCCTCTTCTTTATAGCACTGATGATGCTGTGTGTTCCAAGGTAAGTGCACTTCCAGATTTTACAGCACCAAAACACAACTTCAGAACATGTTCACACGAGGTAAGTTGGACAGCTTGTAAGTCATTATGCTCAAGTAGTTTCAGAAGCACAAAAAACAATGAAGGCGAGAAGTCATGGGCGTATTTGTGTATTTCAGTTATTAATGCTGAACATTACATGAAAATTATTTGAAGCATTTGCAGTTATTTCTAATGTTCATATGATCTCTACTTTTAATCTGATGTGTATCTGTCTTATGTTGATAAAATGTTTTCTTATTTCAGGTTTTCTTCAGCATAGGGTCTTGGGTTTTGTCTGTTGCATAGTGGAATTTGTAAGAGATAATTTTGTTTAGTTTAATGGAATTTGTAAGAGATAATTGTGTTTAGTTTAATGGAATTTGTAAGAGATAATTGTGTTTAGTTTAATGGAATTTGTAAGAGAGAATTGTGTTTAGTTTAATGGAATTTGTAAGAGAGAATTGTGTTTAAGATTTTTGGTCTTTGAAGGTTTTCGAATAAATTTGAGGTAAGGAACCGGTGAGAGGAGAATTGGGAACCCCTTGGTTAAGTCTTCAGCCCTTCTCTCTACTGCTGTTGTAGTCTTTCTGCTGGAAACTTAGTGACCAGAGAGTGCTTTTGAGAGGATGATATTTCTACTGTTTCAGCTTTGAAGTTTGGAATAATAACTCATTGACAGTATCCATTTGGATATATATCCAGTATTCATGATGTGCCCTTGTGAATAATTTCCATTTTCCCACGATTTGTCTCTAGGCAAATGAACTTCTTCAGCGCTCTCGACAGGCTCAGAGCAAGATGGAAAAAGAGAAGATGCTGAGAGAGTCACTGAAAGAGTACCAGAAGATCAGCAATCAAGTAGACCTTGCTAATGTTTGTGCACAATATAGGCAGGGTAAGAGCCAGTTACTGATCATGTTCTGTCAAATAGTTTCTGTAGTGTCCTTTCATGCATCTTCTTTTCTGTTTGTTTTGTTACCAACTTTCAACTCCTTTTACCATAAACAGTTAGTTAATAACCCTTAGAATTAAACTGTGCCAACCTGTTCTTTTAAAGCCTTTCTGGAGTCCACCAACCAACCAAAAAACCCATTTCTATATTAAAATATTCGCTTGAGCTTATTTAATATTGCAGTGTCCATTTGTTTCATATATGTGGTTATAATATTTTTAGGAAAATTCTTGGGCTATATGTGGTTTCAGGTAAGGTTTTAAACCAAATAAACTGTTGGAAAGATGGTTCTGTACCCTGTTCAGTGCAGTAGAAGCTAGTAATTTAAATACAGATGTAACTGTTGTAACAGTCAACTGTACAGCCTCTGTACAGTGTTACACATTGTGCAGGACATTCTGATGTAACTTCATATCCAAGTTCAAACTTGCATGTAAGTCACACAGCTTGGGTACAGGTGTAAACCTCTATATGATACAGAATAGAGTGAATAGTGTTTATTTTTTCTTACTTGCTAAATCAGAAGTGGTTGATGTCACCATTTTGTTGTAGATTGACTACAATATTGAACAGTGATATTTGTTTTGATTTTTTCCTAGTGCGTTTCTATGAGGGAGTAGTAGAACTGTGTCTTACAGCTGCTGAGAAAAAAGATCCCCAGGGTCTGGGCCTTCATTTCTATAAAAATGAAGAACCAGAAGAGGATGTTGTTGGACTCCAGGCTTTTCAAGAGAGGCAAGTTTTCAGGATAATTTATTATCATTATATGGGGTGCTTTATTTCAAGTGACTGGAAAAGTAGCTCTTTTAGGGAAGTTGTGTAGGGTAATAACAAACAAGCATTTTATGATAAGGGACACAATAGAAATGTTTTTATCCAGTATGCTCTCCTTGATTGTTATTAATATGGCACCAGCTTAATAAGGAACAACACCTAAAATGATAGATGCAGAAAACATTGTGATCTGAACATTATAGAAATACTTGTTAGCAGTATATATGAGAATAAACTAGATTGTGACAACTATCTTTAAATGATCTATGACATTTTTCAATTTTAGTAACTGTCTACAAAGTCATACAATAACAACACTTGAGAATAATCTTTCATAGACAGTTACAATGAAAATTATGAGACTTTTCTTTTGCTCTGTTTACAGATTGAACAGCTACAAGTGTATCACTGACACCCTTCAAGAGTTAGTGAATCAGAGTAAAGCTGCTCCTCAGTCTCCCAGTGTACCCAAAAAGCCAGGTCCTCCAGTGCTGTCATCTGACCCCAACATGCTAAGCAACGAAGAAGCAGGGCACCATGTAAGAAACTCACAAAAAAAGTCATGGCTGCACTCCAGAAAATAGCGTGATTTGAAGGGGTATAGAATTTATTGTTCTAATAAAATTATGGATTCATTCAAAGTGAAGATTTGCCATGAATTGGCTTCTATATCTAGAGAATCTGCAGAAGTGATGACACACGAATAACATGTACCGAAGTATTGTCGCATAGGAATTCAGTGTTTAATGTAATGTAACCACATGTGGAATAACAGCTTTGGCCTTTCTCTCCCTTAGTTCGAACAAATGCTAAAGCTGGCTCAGCGTTCAACAGATGAACTCTTCAGTATTGCACTTTACAACTGGTTGATACAAGCTGACTTGGCGGACAAACTGTTACAGGTGAGCTCATCTACAGACAGCAAACTAGAAGAGTTAATTGTAACAATGCGAGTGCTTTAAAGAAACAAGGAAGAGCAAGAGTATAAATGTTCTCTTTATGATTTCTTCAGGTTACTGCCCCCTTCTTGGAACCTTACCTGGTGCGGATGACCAAGATCGACCAAAACAAAGTTCGCTATATGGATTTACTGTGGAGATACTTTGAGAAGAACAGGAATTTTAGTAATGCTGCCAGAGTCTTGGCTAAGTTGGCTGACCTGCATAGGTATGGATTATGTGCAATCTATTGCATACACTGAGGTAACTAGGTAAAAATCAAACATACTAAAATCAAGACCTTATGTGTAGGTATCTTAAGAAAAGGCCAAGGACAAGAAAATGCCAATGCCCAAGGAGGTTTTCTAAAAAAAATTAATGGAATATATTAGTTTTGAATCCAGACAGTTATTGGAAAGAAATTGTAATGTTTATGTATTATACATGAGTTTGCAATGCATTTCATGTTGTAAGAACCATATATTAGGTGGTCATTTCTTACACAGATTTTTATAATGCAATAGTTTAACTGGAGCAATGAGTTAAGAAATACATTAGAACTGAGCCTGCGACAAAGGTGGGGTTACATGGATGGATCATATCCTGCACAATTTAGTAAAATCAGGAAAAGCCACATGCTAATTCCCAAGGTCAAGTTAAAATGTAACTAATCCTCAAATAATTATATAAAGTACCCATCCTGTTTGAAATATTTGTTTTGCAGCACAGAAATTTCTCTTCAGCAGCGTCTTGAATACATTGCACGTGCCATTTTGAGTGCCAAAAGTTCCACGGCCATATCCTCTATAGCTGCAGATGGTGAATTCCTACATGAACTAGAAGAGAAAATGGAAGTAAGAAAAAAAAATTAAGCTACACCATAAATGCATTATTTCACTTTGTCTCATTGGCACATGACATTTTTATTACCAGTTCTGATTTCTGTGCTGTCTTCCTGATATGGCAAAGTTATGCAGTTGACTGATAATAATGATATGATATGATAATAGATTCAATGGTGTAAGGCAGTAACATTTCTGCATTTAAATAAGTTTAAGTTTATTCTGGGTGTATTCTTAAACTCTGATTAAATTCCTTCAGACTTGAAATAAATACTGTATTTTCCATTTTAAACAAGGTTGCAGGGATCCAGCTTCAAATACAAGAAACATTACAGCGTCAGTATTCCCATCATTCTTCAGTACAAGACGCAATCTCCCAACTTGATGCTGAGCTGATGGATATAACCAAGGTAATTGAAATTTTCCTGTGTTAAAATTCAGTTTATAAAATTTTGGGGGGAAAAAGTGTTTTGCAAAGACTGATCCTATGCTGAATAGGAAAAGTCATAGACAGTTTAGCATTCCTGGTTTCAGAATGTCTGTTACCCTACACTGTCGTTTTCTGTACTTTGATAGTCTTTCAGTCTTCAGTACCTTGATTTCTTTTACATGTTCATCTTCTTTATTAAGTCTCTTCCTTTTGTTGGTAAAATTGTTGAAAATTTAACAGTTTGAATTTTAACTTCATATAGAATTTGGGATTGTTTTTAAGAAGTGAAACTAAATGTAGCAAAAAAAATTAGTGATTGACAACAATTACTTAAGTTGCACTTCAGCTAATCGAATGTCTACCACACAAGGAACAGCTGACTTTTAGAATTTCTTTTTTAACCCAAATGAAATATAAAGCCCGGTAACTTTTCTTTCAGCTTTATGGAGAATTTGCTGACCCTTTTAAGCTCTCGGAGTGCAAGCTTGCAATTATACATTGTGCAGGTCATTCTGACCCTATCTTGGTGCAGACTCTCTGGCAAGAAATCATTGAAAAAGGTAGGTCTTAGTGGACTAGGAGTGGTACAAACTAGAACTATAGTAAACTGGTACAGTTATAGCTTTTAAAACTGAGTGTGCTGCTGCTGTTATGCTGTCCAAGTGAGATGCATCTTTTTTGGACTATTCTGAAATATATTTCTTTAGTGTAGTTAACTAGTAATTAATTAACATTATTACCTTTGGGTTTTGTGCCTAAAGGACAGAAAAGTGATATTTTTACATATGTGTTCGAGTATGCTGTGCATAAGGCTTGAATAATCACATTGCAGATAACATTTCAAAAGTTGTTTCATCCCATGATGCCATTATATGTGAACTTCAGAATATGTGTGAAATTCTGTCTGAAGATTTCACTGTTAAGAAATTGTAATAAAAATGTTAAGTGTAAATTAAATGTTAAAATGTAAATAAATTTATAATGACAAAAAATCCTCAGAGAATTCTGCATGCATAATGTTGACAGGAGTGGAAGTGTACGGTTTCTGTCCATTTATAGAGGAACAGAGTAGTGGGCACAGCTCTGCAAGCTTGGCCACTCAGCTGTGACGATCTTTTACCATGAGTCAGTAATTCACTCTCTCTTCCTGTTTGGTTGTTTTGTGGTTTTCTTCCCCTTGGATTTTGGGCTCAAGTTTGCCATTGTGCAAACAACATCGACAGGGTTTTGAAGGAAAAGCTATGTGGTAGTGAGTTTGTTGTGGGGTTTGGGGATGTGTTTTTGTTTGGTTGTGTTTTAAGTAGATTTGCATGGAACTTCAATGAAATGTAAACATCTGTGAATATACACTCGAAAAAGTTGTATTTTCACTTCCATATGCTGATTTTGTATTGACAATAGTATTTTCTGAAGTTCTCCCTGTTTTCTTTCCACTTTCAGAACTGAGCGATAGTGTATCTCTGAGCCCTGCTGACAGAATGCAAGCACTTTGTCTGAAGTTGACACTGCTTGGAAAGATATATGCTGGCACACCTCGTTACTTTCCTCTAGGCAAGTTGTTTAGCCTGCATACTGAATAAGCATACATGTTACATTAATGGGTTTTAGCTTTCTTTTTAGCCTTTTAACAAAGTTTTAAACTAAGAAATTTCTGTCTTTTTTTTTAATCCTAAAAGAAACAGGAAGTAAATGAAGTTTAGATGGCGGTAGCATTTTATATGGCTGTGCAGATCCCATTTTAGAAAGTAGTAAAGTTTGTTTCTATCAAAGTGCAGCATAAAAGTGTGTATTTATATATAAAATTAGATTTTAGGCAACCATGTTTATCTGCTATCTCTTGAAATATCTACTGCTGTCTGAAGGGGCAGATTCTGAAAACAGAATTCAGGAAATTTCTGGATCCTTTTTGGAGTTTCTGCTTTTGAGGTCCTCACACATTTTGACAACTTGATATTATATAAAAACCTGGCAAATGTATTGTTCAGCACTCAATCTTTTATTATACTAAACTACTGTGCAACAACATTCAGTATGAATATTTAGTGCTAAACAATACACTGTTAATTGTTATTGATACTAAAACCTGATAAAAGCTCTAGTAGTGTTGCTGGCTGTTCTAGCAAATGTAATGGTAGTACATGTTTTGTGCTGAAAAAAAAGTTAATGAATTTTTTCTTGACAGCATAGTTGTGTGGCAAAACTGTAACAAAATCCTTGATGTGAGTAATCCCTGCCATGCCTTGCTGATAGCCTAATACCATCTTTGGAGGTAGTTAAGTTTTGTGTAGCCTTCCCTCAGTGTAGACTGAGGGAACCTGTTCTGTGTGCTTCACAGGAGAAAGGTACCAAGTGTGTGGAAGAAAGAAAAAGTAACCTTGAATAAATTACTTTTAAATGCCTTTCTTTGAAAGACTCCCATTAACAAGTTGCAATCTAAATATTCCTTTTTATTTTTGTCCTCCAGATTTTTTAGTGCAGTTTCTAGAACAACAAGTCTGCTCTTTGAACTGGGATGTAGGTTTTGTAACATACACCATGCAAGAAATTGGAGTCCCATTGCAAAGGCTGCTTGAAGTATATGACCAACTGTTTAAAGCACGGGTAAGGAAAATAGCACAAAAGAGAAATTCTGTTTTCAGCTACTATCAAGGTCTGTCTTTAGTGGGAAATATAAAGTAATGTAAGGTGGAATATAGTCAAATATCATGTTCATAGTTTTGCTTTCTTTACTTAAAGACTCTTAAAGCTGCATTTTCCCCTCCCTGTTTGTTTTATTCATTTCAATCCTAGAGCATGAGGAAATTTTTTAGTTCTTTTACTCCACCTAGAGCAGATTTAGGATGAAGTAGAATTCCTACATTGCAGAAGGAATAGCATCTATTGAACATATTAATTTTGTTTTCTAATAATGATTAAAATTTGCTGTATTACTGCAGCTTGTCTGATCCATTGATGTAATAAACAAAGAGAATTGATTGGCTTCTTTTTACCCAGATTCCTAGGAATTCAGAACTTTTTATAATCTATTATGTTACGGACTGTTTAGTAATGGAAAACTGAGTTAAATTCATGTATGTTTTAGTGCTTAAAATATTACTTTAATATAGATATAATGTAGATTAAGATAAATAATTACCACAGCTGGCACTTTGTGTACACACCACACAATTTTTTTTTCTTGTGTCCTTACTATTTTTGTCCTTAATATTTTGAATTTTTTTTTTTTAGGACCCATATTGGAATAGAATGAAAAAGCCTTTACACCTCTTAGAATGTATTCATGTATTACTATCAGGATACGTACAGGATCCAAGCAGAGTAGCTATGAGGTAAGAAGGGCAACTATATCCTAATAAAAAATGGAAGATATAAAATACTCTAAAATACTGCATTTCAACAATCCCCAAAGCTTTTCTTCTTTTCCTTTGGGTGAATTTAGTATTTTATTCCTAGCAGTTTTACTGGCACTCTTCATTCAAAACCATTTGTTAGAAACTTTTAGTGTTCTCCATATAAACTGCTACAACAAAGTTAATTTTCTTCACTTCACTGAAGATCCATGAGGAATTGAGAGGATTATTTTGTAAATTTTTGGCAACATACTTCAAGGAGTATTAAGGAAAAATTTGAGGCAATGTGGGAAAAGTGGGAGGAGAATTAGAAAAGGGCATTTTGTGACTAAAAAATGAACTTTTTTATGTTGAAATTCTAGAAGTTTTGAGTTATTCTGGAAAACAGAAGACTAAACACTGAGATAGATCTTTCCAAATTGTTTTTAAGAGGTTGATGATGAAGCAGTGTCCAAGACTAAAATTCAGCTTAGTTCACACCAGGCAAAAATGTGGGTGTAATGTTAAAAAAAGTTTACAGTGAAAAAATAGCTAAGTACTTGAATAAGTTGCCTGTATATCATCTCTAGCTTTGACAATTTTTGTTGGAATAGGCAAACTTCAATTTGAGCTTCAGTCAGAGCTATCTTGTCTCAAAAATAATGAGCAGAACTAGGCAGTCTTCATAAATCTTCTAAACATAAATGTTTCTTATTCTTTTGAAAATATACATGTAAATATCCTCTGTCCACATACAGTTTACCTCTATCTTTTCTCGCTTGATCAGTCTTCTATGATTTGCCAATTTAAATACACTAATTTATTAGAATACCTAAATTGAGAATTGATTCTAATTTATTTAAATTGCTATCTAAATTAATAACTAATACATTGACTGTATTCGTATCTAAAGTAGTATCTAAATATTAAATATTTTGCATTGCTAATAACTGTATTGTGTTTTATAGTTTATATTTAATATCTAATAAGAAGTAACGGTTCATTTATTTTCCCATTATACCGTAGTCACAAGCATTAGATTTCAAAAATAATTTTTTCTAATAAATAGTTGAAAACTAAAAGTAGCTGACAGATGTCTTCCTGATGTGTTATTCCGTTGAAACTGAAAGAATGCTCACTTCCTATTTCAAGTTAATCTAATATACGGGATCAAAAAGGAGCTTATTACTCTGTGTTTTCCTAACAGGCGGAGATTCACAAATGTTTGCTTGGATGCTGTCAGTTGCTACCTGGTTGAACTTCAGTCTATGAGTCCGACACTAATGGTTCAGACAACTGTTGGGAATTTTAAATCTCTACAGGCCAAGTTAGAACGACTTCCCTGATTGACTAGTGCAGTAACAGAATCGTTAGTGCAGGTAATGTAAACTGCACTGAATCTCTGAAAGAACAAATCCTCAGAAAAAAATCCTGAGGAAGTTGTTTCTCCTGCTGCAGTTTTCTATTATGTATTCATTCTATTCTAAAGGTATCTACAAATTGTAGAATGTAAATGTGACAAATGGAGTTTCTTTTACTACTACCATTTTTTTAACAAGAGAAAGCTTTTTTTTAAAGTTGAAATAAAATTCATTGTTTGATCTTTGCCTTGGGGATAAGAATATTTAGAAAATGTTTTTATTTTACTTAAAGTAATGAGGAAAATCAGGACGCAAAATCTACTTGATAGCTGTTTTAGAATTATCAAAACAAGAAATGACAGCTGCAGAATGATGATAAAAGTGTATGTAGATGAGTCAGGTTGTAAATGTGGTCACATAGAGGAGTAATGATGCAGCCATAACTGCAATAACAAAGATAATCATTATTTCATAACTGTCACTTTAAATACAGCCTGCCTCTCTAAATAGAATGTTTGGGATGAAGCTGCTGAAATTGGCAATCTAATTTGTATTGTTAGTGAAAGAACTTTTAATATTGTTCATCAAATTATTTTCCCTATCCCATTCTAATAAAATGTTGTATCTGTTAAAATCAAATAAAGAAGTCATGAAATGACTTCTGTCTGCTTTCCTTACATGCACACAAACACCAAATTGTGTATATTCCTAGACTCCCCTCACTTGACCTGCTGCCCATGCTCCTTTGGATGCAGCCCAGGACATGTTTGGCTTTCTGGGCTGTGAGTGCACATGGCTAGGTCATGTCCAACCTCTCATCTACCACCACCCACAAGTCCTTCTCTCCAGGGTTCTCAATCTGTTCATCCCTCAGCCTGTACTTATACTGGGAGTTGCTCTGACCAGGGTTCAGCACCTTGCACTCGGCCTTCTTGAACCTTATGAGATTCTCATGGTCCCAGTTCTCAAGATTGTCCAGGCCCTTCTTTATGGCATCCTATCCTTCAGGTGTGTCAACAGCACCACTCACCTCAAGATTTACTGAGAGTGTACTCAATCCCTTTGTCCTTGTCATTGCTAAAGTACTAAATAACACCGGTCCCAACACAGACCCGTGAGGGTTGTCACTTCTCACTGATGTCCTTTGGGACTCTGAGCCATTGACCTAGTACTGCCCTCTGGGTGCAACATCCAACCATTTCTTACCCATCTCACAGCCCACCCATCAAATCCATCTTTCCAATTTAGAGAGAAGGCTGCTGTGGGGGACCATGTCAAAGGCTTTACAGAAGTCCAGATAACTGACAGCTGTAGGCCTTTCCTTGTCCACTAATGCAGTCACTCCATCACAAAAGGTCACTGGGTTGGTGAAGCCGTGCTGGCTTTTCTGAATCACCTCCCTGTTCTCCCTGTGCCTTAGCATAGCTTGTGGGAGGATCTGTTCTGTGATTATCCCAGGCACAGAGGTGAGGCTGACAGGTCAGTAGTTCCCAGAATCATCCTTTCTATGCTTTTTAAAGATGGGAACAATGTTTGCCTTTTTCCAGTGCCTGGGACTTCACCTGACGGCCATGACCTTTCAAATATCATGAAGAGTGGCTTGGGAACTACAGCCAATTTCCTCAGGACTCTGTGATGCACCTCATGGGTTCACATACCTGTAGAAGCCCTTTCTAATATTCTTTGCATCCTTTGACAATGTTCAGTTCCAGCTTCTCCTTGGCCATCCTCACCTCATTCCTACACAGCTGTACTTCATCTCTATACTCTTCCCAGGTGCCCTGTCCTAGTTTCCAATGATTGTGCATTTGCTTCATTGCTTTTAGTCTTAACACCAGTTCCCTACTCTGCCATGCTGATTTCTTGTCCAACTTCTTGATTTTGGGGACTGCTAGCTCTTGTGCCTTATGAAAGACAAAAAATCCATTAGCAGAGGATGGTTTTAATCCATTGACCACTGTGTTATGGGCTCAGCACACTTCCACTGCTCCACTCTGTTCCTCCTAGTGGCTCTAGAGGATATGGGACCCCCACCAAAGGGCCTTGAGTCCAGAAGAGGGGAAATGAAAAGTGCTGGAGAATGTGGGCATCAATCCCTCTGCTCCTCACATGATAAATGAGTGCTCTACAGAGCCTTTTCTACAAGATCTAATTACTCTACTTTACTTAGAGTACATTTCTTTCACTCTGACCTAACAGATACATTCTGATGATTTTAAGCCAAAGAATACACTCAGGGAAGTAATATATAAATTAAAATGCATTTTTTTTACCTCTTTAGATCAAAATAAATGTGAAATATTACTATTAGCTTTTTCCTTTGGCAGTGTTAAAATCTCCTTACAAAGTATTTACATAGAGGAAATCCTGTGTGTCCTGGGAAAAAGATTTGCATCTTTCCATGTAAAATATACTATCTTTAGAGATTAGAAGTTACTTTCTGCTGATAGCTTTGTTTCACAACAAGGGATATGGATTTATGCTGTTCAAGTTAGTGCACTTTGCTTCATACAAATGATGTGCACAGTCTTGCCTGATGTATTTGACTAAATTTTAGTATTTATATGAAAGTATGTTGTTATTCTGTAATATATGTAAGCAGATTTCTATTCTCAGATCTGGAGAATTAACTGAAGAATTGGGAACAGTCACAAGTCACAGACTGGAGGTTCAACTTCTGGGGTTTTTTTCTCTAGTTCATAGAATAAGGATGCCTCTGGCAACATTACAAGTTTACCAAAGTAAGAGTATTTCAAAGTGTATCACAACTTACCTCTGATATTTTTCACATGACAGGAGGTAATTGCAGTGTAGACATTACCTGTTGTTTTCATAACACTTGCTCAGCTTTCAGATGGAGAAAGGGTAGGTTCTGTTTCCCATTTTAAATCTGGAGGGATGTGAAAAACTGAGATCAGAGGAGACAAGTGGGTTAATGTGGTAGATTAAATAACTAGTGACAATTAGAGGGAAGTAACTGACTAACATGAATGTGAACCAGTTGTCATTAACATTATGAACAAATGTATCATTACTTTTATTGGACTGTTTTCCTTCTGTGTTAGTGTTACTAATTCTCAGTAGAGACTGTGATTAAGGTATGATAGCGGAAGGTAGAAACAAGGAAGTGTGAAAGAATAGCTGCTCTAAGGGAATCAAGCACATTTCTTCAAAGTGATGAAACAAAGTGACTGCTCACAGAACTTGTATTTCACGTTGTCATGGTTTAACCTCAGCTGGCAAGTAAGTATCAGCCACTTTCTCACTCCCACACCCCCCCCGTCTTTTTAGGATCAGGGAATGGTTTGTGTTGAAGGGACCTTAGAGGTCAAATAGTTCTACCCCCCTGCTATGGGCAGGGACATCTTCAACTAGACCAGGTTTCTCAAAGCCCCGTCCAATTTGGCCTTGAATGTTTCCAGCAATGGGGCAGCCACAACTCCTCTGGGTAACCTGTGCCAGTGCCTCTTCACCCTCAAAGCGTTTCTTTGTAACATCTAATCTAAAATTTTTCTCTTTTTATTTAAAACTGTTCTCCCTTGTCCTGTCACTATCCACCCTTGTAAAAAGTTCCCCCCCCCCCGCTCTTGTTTTTAAGCCCCTGTTTATTACTGAAAGGCCACAATGAGGTCTCTCCAGAGCCTTCTGCAGGCTGGACAACCGCAGTCTGTCTTCATAGGAGAGGTGCTCCGGCCGCCTGATCATCGCTGCCCCGCTCTGCACCCGCTCTAACGGGTGTATGTCCTTCCTGTGTTGGGAATCCCAGAGCTGGACGCAATGCTACAGGTGGGATCTCACCAGGGCAGATTAGAGGCGCAGAATCACCTATGTCGTCCTGCTGGCTGCGCTGCTTTGGACGGAGCTCGGGATGCGGTTGGCTTTCTAGGCTGCGAGCGAGGCTCCCATCCGGCTTGCTAAGCCGGCGGGCTCAGAAGTGGAGGGGTAGCCGGCGGTTGTACGTGGAGCCTGGCTCGGGGAGGAAGATCCGCCCTTGTGCGGCGGGACCCTCCCACCGGGACCATCCCACCGAGACCATCCCTCCGGAGCCACCCGGGCGGGAGCAGTGCTGGGGCGGCGCTGCGGCTGCGCCCTGCTCTGGCCCGGCCCCGGCGGTTGCGGCGGCGCGGGGGGAGCGGGGCAGAGCGCGGGCTGGGGCTGCGGCAGGGGCTGGAGCTGGAGCTGGAGCTGGGGCCGGGGCCGCCACGTCGGGGCTCTCCCAGCGCTGCGGCTCCGGCGATTGTGCCGAGTGAGCATCGCTTTGGGCCGCCGCTCATCCCGCTGTTCGTTTCCCGAGGGAGGAGCTCGCACAAACAGGGCGAGTTCCCGAGGATGGCGCCCGGAGGCGGTGGGGGCAGCTGGTGCCGCCCTCCCGTCCCCAGGCGCGGGTGAGCGGCTGGCCTCGCTCCGGGTCGGCCCTCCCAGGGGCGTCCCAGCCACTGGCATTCCTGATCCCCTGCCCTAGGAGGCTGCGAGGCGTTTTCCCCGTTTTCTGTGTTTTTAGAGTTCTCAGCAATGTACTTTGTCTTGCGGCTTCTCTCTGTCAACACCTGAACGACCGTGTAATAACCCGCGCGGCTGAACAGCACATCGCCCGTAAGCGGCCAAAGCGAAAATAGAGTTTTGAAATACGGGTAAGCATCGCCTCTGTTTGTGTTCAGCGGGAAGCTGCTGTAGTCAAGAGTTTGCGCCTGGATTCCTGCCTTCTGCTCCCACCCCAATATAACAGAAACTTCTGGTCCTTTTTTTGTTTGCTTGTTTTTCCTTTCTTCAGATTCTTTATGAATGTGTGAAAGAGCCACTATTTGCCTTTTCTGTATAATGGTTATCTAGAGGCTCAATAAGAATGGAGATTAAGCTCGATGTGCTCATCTCTACATCTATCAAGCAAAGAAAACCGTGGCCTCGCATCTCGTGGGTTGGACAAGTAAGTGTAATGAACTTCTATTTAAATAAAATTCTGCTAAGAGTAGTGTTTCTAATTATATAATACTTTGTACTTCCACTTACTTGAGGAGGGTTTAGGTAAAAAAAGCCTCAGGAAGTGATTTGAATGCATATTAAGAGTTATTAAAATAAATGGCTTGGGTTTTTATCCTATTGACATGAGCTTAGAGATTCAAGATTTCTCAGAGAAACAATGCGAAGCCTTTTTGTTTTTGTTTTCCTTCACAAAAGACCTACCTGTCGCTTATATGAGATTGTTGTTTTGGTGGTTCTAGTTTTTCATAACTTTTTACAGAATGTTGTGGGAAATGTGAACAATTTCTTTTTCCCCATTGCATCCTGCATTTGTTGAAAGACATGCTTTCTTAGACTTTTTCAATAAAACAAGAGTAATTTTTTTTCTCATCTGTGATTGGAATTTAAGTAGGTAGTAATTTGAGGCCTATTCTTTTTTTTTTTTTAAATTGGAATCACTGACAAATTAAACACTAAATTAAACACTACAAGACAAGATAGATTGCGTCCAATTTTTGTTATCTTTTTAGCACATAGATTTACTTTGAAGAAGTTTTTAATAATGACTGTAAAATTAGCTTGGTACTTTGAAACCTGTGAATCAAATTCATCTGTAGGTTGATGCTAGATATGATGTTGTATCGTAAAGCAGATATGCCAAAGAATGAAGTTAGTATGGCAGTTGCAGCTCTTAACAAATTTTTTTTTTTATTATTTACTGTAACATTTTTTACGTCTGCATTATTTTGCAGGCTTGTGTAGAAAATAACATTTTAAAAAATTGAATGCTCTTTTATTCTTTTAACAGGAAAAAGAGGCTATTTTTCTTCTAGATGGTAAACATATAAATGAAATTAACCTGGTATCAGGAAAGACAAGGAAGAAAATCCCTCAGCTGCAGTCATTGTTGAAAAATGTGGTTGTCTTAACAACATCAGGAAATGGTTAAGTATAATATCTCATGTATTATAAGTTCATGTTATTTTATTTGTATTTTTAACAGTCTAGAAAGAATATCTAAAGGATTTGCCAGTTTACTGTCAACTTTAGAACTGTTGCTAAGATGGAAGAGCAGTAATTTAAGTACTTCACAATAATATCCTTCAAAACTTCTCTCCCCCAATGAACACAGCTGCTTGGTTGGCAGGAATACTTACAACAGGAGAGCTCTTTCTTTGGAATAAAGATCAGGACTGTTTGAAAATTGTGCCAGCAATTGAAGAGTCCAGAAAAGTAGTGGCAGCAGCACAAGGTAGATTTTTTTCAATTAATCCTGTGAAAAATGGAATAGAGGGAAAGTTGTTTTCTTTTCCTTAAATCTTATTTCATGAGTAAAGCTATATTTTCCCATTGTTTTGCATGTGTATAATTTGTAAGCTAGCTCAATTTTGGTAAGTGTCCTTTTCGTCATTTGAATGCTACAAGTATTGTGTTTAGTAATCCCCTTTAAGTAGTAATTAATTTTCAAAAGCTGTAAGTGTATTTTTTAATCGTTAGATTTAGCTGTTCGGTTCCTGACTAGGTTATTAATACTTTAGAGCAGATGTACATCTGATGTAAACAGTATATGGGTAACTTGAAGCTTGTTCTGTAAGTGGGATTTTATGACAAATGCTAGCTGGAGACAACAAAATAAAGGCACATATTTGCAAACTTAAGTATCAAATATTATCATGTATTTGAAATATCACTGATACCAGCTTGTGAAGTGAAGTATTGTACAAGCAATTCTGCCATTTCAGGGAAGATTAGTGGTGCAATTAGGAGCTAAAGGTAATACATAGCACTTACACATTTATTGCTTCTTTTCATGAAAGTTAGGTTTCAAGAAAGGCAATCTCAGGAAACATCTCTGATGATTGGGTCTGGTGGGAAAGATAATTCATAACGTGCATAAAAATGGACATCCCTTCTGACATAGCTACCCAAGGTCTGCTATCACTGGTGAAGCTGGAAATGGAAGATAATTAAGGTGGCAGCTTGGTTTCTTGGGACAGACAAAAAAAGAAATTTCCTTTCTCTATTGTTTTTCATTCTATGTCTAACAAAGGAACAGAAACTATTGTAACACGTTTTTGTTTGTTGTTTTTTTGGGTTTTGGGGGTTTTTTTCCCCAGAGTGTTTAATGAGGTTGTACTTGTATGTATCTGGAGATGGGAGAAAGGCACTATTAACTACTCCTACAGCATGTGTCTTTTTGTGGGAGAGCACAGAACATGAAAATACATCCTCTTATAAAAACTCTTCTTCTGGGCGTTGGACACAAATTTTACCTGATAAATCGGTCATGTTGCCTTCTACTGAAGAAAAAGAAGTTGGATTGCATGCTGCTTTCATACAGAATGAGGTAAAAAATAAACCCTAAAGTAATCATTTAATTTCCTAATTAAATTAGAGCCAGAGAAGCTATACTGAATTTTGAGAGCAATGGCTGCCCGTTTTGTATTGTGTGTAGACTTAATAGTTCAGGTCATGTTACCTTTAATGACAACATAAGAACAACCCTACTGGATCAGATCAGAGTTTATCTAGCCTTTTAATATTCTTGCCAGCCCTTACATTTCTGAATGACAACATTATGTTATTTAACCTGAATTGTAGTAGCTATTGATTTAATTGCATAGATAATTAAAGAGAAAATTGTGTGTAATGAGCTTTTTGTGTTCGTTTTGATTGTGTCCTTTTTTTCCACAGATACTGGGTGATTGCTGTTTATGCACTTTCATATTTTACTCTAAAGAGTGTTTGGTGCTCACATTTTTGGTTCTTCGATGGCACGAAAATACCTTTAAACATGTTAGGTAAGTTCAAAGATATCTGAAGTTACAATACCTTCAGGAGCATTTTAATTATTATTTAGAGCTGGGACTCAGAGCTGCGATTGAACACATTTATGTCCAATTATCCTGTGGTTACAAGTTCTTACTTATGTTTACATATGTAAGTTCACAGCATACCCTCTGTCAGTTCAAAGCCGTTCTCCCTTGTCCTATCGCTACATGATCCTTGTAAAATGTAATTAATGTAACAGCATTTACTTACATATTCCATATTTCATTATTAGCTTACATCTAAATAAAACTGAGTGTATTTATCATTCTGTGTGGGTGGCTATGCATACATACACATCTGTGCACACGTTTTACTGTCAGAGTTTTTTGCATCATGCTAATAGAATGTCTTTTTCTTGGTTTTTTTCCTCGTATTGCTTATGTATCTTATATTTTCTTCTATTTCTTATACTGTGCAGCCATGAATGCCCTGAATACATCTTCCTCTTCTTTATTATGCAGATTTGTGTATTTTATTTGTTTTCTGTTCCCCTTTTCATCTCTTTTGCTTGGCTGTGAAAGAGTGTGTGTGTGTTTCTCTGAGTTGGGACCACATATTGAAATAATTATACAACCACTTAAAAATGCAATTGAGTGATTATCTTGAGCATAGATTCCTTTTCCTAAATGAGATACACAAATCTATAAGTTTAAATGGAAATGTCCTCTGCAGGTGTCATTTGAAAAACTTGCTAAAATTTTACCCTAAACTTGATGTGGTACTTTGATACTGACTTAGTAATGATGTCCTTCTTGATCTAATGTCCACTAAGTTTATCAGTAACATGATAATGTCTTTCAGGTAATATAGAAAATGAAATAGAGCATAACATAGTGTAGAAATGTGTATATATATGTAGCAACTGCAGCCTGAAGTCATGACCACATCCAGTAATGGGGCACCGACAACTTCTTCGTTCAGAGCAGCATACTGTTGATTTTCAAGTTCCGAGTATTCTTGTGGATAGTGTTACAAGGTCTGAGAAAGCTGTTCCTGGCTAGAATGCAACTGCCTTAATTATGTCATGCATCTATATCTATTTGAATATATAGGTATATATCTATACATATAGCCTAAATTCCTATCCCATAAAAATAATTCTCAATGCTAGGGCATAATGTTTAAACTCGTATAAATACAAAATATTTTTTCATTTGTAAGGTGTTTGAAGAAAAAAAGGTTGGTTTTTTGTTGTTGTTTGTGCTTTATATAGTCTTGTCTTGCATGCATTTTTACTATAATGAATCATTCCATTCAGCATAACAGAGTAACCACTTGGTTTTGTTGTCTTTTTGTTGGTATCCAGTTCTTTGCCATACCAGATCCAGTGGGTACAGCAGACTTGTTCCCTTGTTAACTTGGTTCCTCAGTGTGTGTCTGTAAAGTCAAGAGGAGCTTTGCTATGTGCGTTTGCAAGAGATGGACTTCTGTTTGCAGTAGCCGTTAATCAAGCTGATCCAAAGGTATGATAGTACATCATTTAAGCTAATACTGCAGTTTAAATAAAGTGGTAGCAGAATTTAAAAACACAGTTTTAGGATGATTTGTCAGGATTCATGGAGATAGATGGGATTATATTCTCATTGATATCCATAGCTAAAAAATTCTACTACAGCTTGTTATGTTTTGAATGTTGTGTTCAGTTAGAAGTCCATGTAAGCTCCTCTGTCGTTTCTAAGCTTCAATAATAAAGAAATTAATTTCAGCTACTGCATTGTATCTGCAAAGATTCTTGGTGATTCTCAGTCAAGCCTCAGCCTAATACGTATTGGAGGTGATGTTCCCACTTCATAATGTTATTCCTTCTAACAACTCAGGTTAAATCTTAATGTGCTCTTTAGTGCTAACGCTGACAGAGGGTATCGACCACCTTATTTGGTGTACTAGATTGGAATGATGCAGTCTTTCAAAGCTCCAGCTGTTAATTACTAATAAGGCTACAGAAGAGTGATCTTGTATTGAGTGTTTCAGAAAAAGTTATTTTAATGAGAATATCAAATTATCTATTGAATATATTATAGTTCTTAATTATATTTCAAATGTAGAATTAGGTATAGAATTTAATAAATACTGTAACAGTAATAAATACTGGAGTGCAATGTCACTTTTGTGTGTAATAACATTTCCATTACATCAAATAGGCTTTTATTTAGTAATAGACTTTGGTTTTTTTGCAATAGTGACATTTTGATACAAACATTTATGTATGTCTTTTCATTTATTTTTCTTTCTAGGCCACTCAGGTTTTGTTTTTAAACACATTGAATTTTGTTACAGTTTCGGGTAGCCTTAAAGGTTGTAGTAGCAAGAGTAACACAATCCCATCCAAGTTAATCAGGTCAGTATTCGATGCTGTTTCTGCTGTCGCTGTGAATTTTTTTAGTTTTGTGTTGTGGTTTGTTTGTTTGTTTTATAAATATTCTAACCTTCTGATGTGGAAATGTGATGGAGAAAAAAATATTTTTTTGCCTGTCTAATTTAGATCTTACTGGGTTGGTGATATGAGTTGGACTCCTGATAGCCTTTTCTTGGCTTGCATGTTAAAACGTGGATCTTTGATTTTATTGACGTGCATGGGTGAATTGCTGACCTTAATTGCATCTGGCTGCTCTGTAGAATTTGGACCAGCACAGTTTATTCCATTTCATCCACTAATAACATACAGGTAAAAGGGTTTGAATGTTTATATGTTTCTGTCTTATGGTCTTACTTTACTTTCTATCATATTTATTATAATTTTACATAAAAGTAATCTTTCAAACTCACTCTCTTGCTTGTCTTCTCAGTATCTGTTTCTCATTCATAGTTCTCTTTCTTGTAATGGGTTTGTCGTGATGAAAGTTGACGTTGTGACAATGTAAGTATACATCCTGTGATTTGCTTTTCAAAAAGTATTTGTATTAGTAATTAAAAATAACATGGTTTTGTGATGTAAGAAGAAATTAAATTTACAGAAGTACTAGAAGTGCAAATTTATTTTAATCTGGTGCAATTTCCCTGCTAAGTATTTAATTTTACCTATAGAACTTGATATAAAGTTTCCATATCAGACATTGTAAATAACATATTTGCATGGACAAAAACTAGTTAGTTTTTAAAATGTTCTTTTGGGGTTATTCAGATCTAAATTTTGAAATCACACTGCTGGGTGCATGAGGGAATAGAAGGATCTCTGATAACACTCTTCAGCGTAAACTAAAAGTTACAAAAAGTAATGTAGCCCCAATAATTAGAGGAAACAAAATAGAATCTAAAGTTTAATTTTTTGTTTTAAAAAACATCAATTTTCTTGGTTGACTTCAATGCCATCAATTTTGGTTGGCTTAAGCCAGATAGTATGTAAATGTAACATCTCAAAAGGCATTCAAAACATTATGATACCTTCTTACATTACCTGGTTGAAAAGTCAGATGATAAGATGTATTAAAATCCATGAATTATCTTTATTTATTGAATATATGCAGCTACTTTTTTTTCAAATAAACACAAACAATAATTTTATACTTGGCAATAATATGTTATGAGGCTAATATTAACACAGCTTTCTGGAACTCATTAAGGAGGGATTTCTGTGTAAGAAAAGACTAAGACCTCTTTTGAAAGTGAAGACTTGTGTGCTTGTATATTTTTCTTTTGAATATCTGAACTGATACTGAAATCCTAAGATTAATATCTTGAGGGATTTTTTGTTTTTTATGTGTGACTTTCTTAGAAGTGAGTTCAAATCTCATTTTCAAGCATTTGTCATACCTAGTAAGAGCTGAATAACAATACATAATATAGAAATTTAAAGTCAAATCATGAAAAAATACAATTCTTAAAATAATAAATGGATACCAAAAGCTGTTTTTATTTTTATTTAAATTAGAAAAAGTTGCTACTGCAACAGAAATTGGCATTTAACGAGCATAAATATTGTGTCCATAGTGCTCACCCTGCAAAAATTTAGACACTTCCTTAGGATTCTGAGAGGAGTTCTTGGGATAGTGGAACACATGGTATTAGGTGTTCTTAAATTACTTCTTCTCTCTTCTGTTCATGGTTATTACATATGAGAATTACCTCCTAATTTTTGATGTATCTTTGTTTTAGACAGCAGCACTCATTTTGTCAAGACTCTGGCCAGTCTCCTGCTTCTTCAGATTCTGAACGTGACCTTATGAGACAAAGATTCTCTGTTGCTTCACATTCGAGATTACCCTACCTCATTGTCTCTGATGGATACATGATAACAGTGCTTAGATTTCCTAACAACTTTTCACCATCAGGATTTATAAAATCCCTTTTGCTTGATTCAACCCAACAGCTTGAAAATATCCGTCGGAATTTGCAGAACTTCAAGGTAGAATTATGAATTAGTAAGCTCTAAGTAAAAAGCTTTATCTGTATGAAAATGTGTGAATTCTAAACCAAGTACCTCAATTTAGTTTACTGCGATATTTGCTTAAATTTATTTGAATTATAAAGTTATTTTGAGAATAGTGTTGGTCTGCAAAACAATGAATACACGGTTTTCCTGAAATTTTGTTCCCTTCATGTCTGGGTGATATTTCAGTAAAATGTATTGAAGGGAACAGTCTTAATTGTTCTATATTACTTTTTCCTGGAACTGCAAGAGAAATAGGGATTTCTGCTTCTATAGAGTTGGTTCAGAGCATTGGCAGGCATTATGCTACTCTGACCAACTCATCCTTTCAGAATGATGCAAAAAGGATTCTGTAAATCCTATATCTTAGACTGCTGCTGTTTTGGAGCAGTCAGCAGCAGTCCCAGTGATGCAGTGTGTATGTGTCCTGGCAATTAAAGCTTGCTTAAAAGCATTTTTTGTTCATTTCTCTGTGACTTCTAAATTGAGCTAAGTTTGGGAGAAAGGAAACCATTGAAAGAGAAGGTCCTGCAGCTGTTGGCAACCATATAAGATATAATAGATATTTAGTTCAGAATTTTTGTGTTTGCTGATGGAATACAACTTCTCTGCCAGTTCAGTTTCTGGTTTGAATTTTTGAAGAAGTGAGTTATCATGGTGTTCATGCATAAGCTAGAATAGTGAGCAAGGATTTGGGCATTTAAAGAAATATGTTACTAGTAAGAATGCAAGAAAACCTTACATACAGGGAAACTTTTAGGGCCTCTTAGGGACTCCTAGGGATGAAGCAAGCAAATTCTTTCAGTATGAAACAAACTAAAGTTGTCTGGTGTTGAGAGAATTCTGCTTTCCTGAAGCATGGTCAAATGACAGCTTGTTTCTGTGCAATAGATGCTTGCAGACCTGTTCTACCTTTCTGTCTGGGACTTCTGAACTGAAGCTTTTAACAGAAGTAACTAACTTCTTTGAATTATTAAGTGTCTGCCTTGCTCAAGACTGATAATTTGTTTTCTGTTATTTTTATTTCTTTCAGTCTAAAGGGAGATCTCAGTGTTTAAGATCACTGTTGTCTTTAAAAGCTAGCCTTTTAAAACAAGTTCAAAACCAAAGTTCTGTCTTTTCCGCCCTTCCAAAGTTCCTGGAGAAAGACACAACAGAAATGAGCAAGAAAACTGTGGATTTACTGGTACTTAATAGCATTTTTCCACTTATAATTGTGAAATTATTTAATTTTAAGGTATTCTAATTAGAAAGAATGGGGTTTTTTTCAAATATAGATATATTTACTCTTATTATATGTATTTAAAGTAATTAATTGTTGATTAAATTTTCATTTTCTGTATAGGTGTGAGGAATACGATTATTTTTTTTCAACTGATTCTTCTTCAGATGTTTCTATTTTCAAATGTTTTATTTCTTTCAGCAGTGCATTAACTTTTTGAAGAATATGTACTGGTCTACATGTACCTCAGTTTATTGTATTTTAATAGAATTGTAGAATGGTTTCGGTTGTTAAGGGACCTTAAAGATCGTGTAGTTCCAACAGGAACACGGGCCACCTTCCCCTAGATCAAGTTGCCCAGAGCCCCATCCAGCCTGGCCTTGGGCACTTCCAGGGATGAGGCATCCACAACTTCTCTGGACAAGTTCTTCCAGTGCCTCACCACCCTCAGAGTAAAGAATTTTTACCTACCGTCTGATCTGAACCTGCTCTCTTTCAGTCTAAAGCCATTCCTTCTTGTCCTCTTGTTTTATGTGCCCACGTAAAAAGTCCCTCTCCATCTTTCCTGTACCTGTTTTACGTACTGGAGGTTACTATTAGCTTCACTTCATAACAAAATGTAACATTACACTGTTGGATATACTGGAGCTGTAGAGTATATTAATAAGAACAGTGTTATCCTTTGTAAATAAGATAGTTATAGTTATCCCCAGTTTCAGAGGGTTGTTTCATCAATTCCAAAATCTGTGTGCTGTCTTTTGGAATAGTGGCCCTGTGATCATAGTTATTGTGCAACCTTTCCCAACTCCATTTCTGCATTTCATGTTTTTGTGTTTTAGTTTGTTCTCTGAAGCTTTAGGGCTTTTGTTGAATGGCTTTTATATCTTACAGGTATCTGGAAAAACTCTTTCTCATATTCTGAGCTTAGTGAAAGACACGGTTTCACTTTTTAGTGTAAAATCTACTGCTCTGTTGACAGTGTAATTTTTTTGGTGTTGTTGTTAGGTAATTTAATTTCTATCTGCCCAGCTATTGCAAATAATCACATTTAATTTGAGATCAAGATGAAACTGCTGTGAATTAAACTTACTAACATTTAAGCAAGTTAATTAAGCATAAAGATTTCATTTGAAAGGCTGACCAAATGGTTATTCCTTGCAGACTGCCCTCTCTCAAAAAACTTGACTTATACTGGAGTTTTCTTTCTGTCCGATTTAGGATTATGAAGAAGAATCAGATGATGAAAAGCAGTTTTACAGTAGCTCTCCCAGCTTCCATAACCAAAGAATCCTTTCAATTGTTGGTAAAGCTGATCAAGGCCACTTAGAATTTGCGTCAATGTTTGATACTATGCATGCAGATGATATTGAAGAGAAAGATAAATCATCGTTGAAACTATATTCCATTCAGAAAAACCTCCTTACTGCCTGGCAGATAGGGATTTCAAAAAATATGGAAGAGAAGGATACGTTGCTGAATTACACAGTGAACTGCATTATCCATTTTTTCAGCATTGTTCAGTTTGTGAAATGTTCTTTGCTAAACCAGGATGCGTCTTTAAACAAGTCTGTGAAGAATACTCAATGGATGCATTGTGTCCTAAATTATTTTCGGCAGTGTTTGACTGCCTTGTACTGGCATTCAAGAGCCAGTCTAACTGGACATGTGGCAAAGCTGACATTAGAAACTTTAAAACTGCTGCTTATACAGCACGAAGATCAGTTGTTCTCAAAAAACCTTTTGGCATGCTTCTGTCTTTTAAAAATGGTTTCTCACACTCTGAGTAGTGTGTGTGTACTACAGTATGAGAATTTTTTTGCATCTCCTAATGGAAATGTTCTTGTGGAACTGGACTCCCTTACTATGCCTGTTTTCTTAGTTCTTGATGACAATACTACTCAGCAATTCAGCTCGCTGAAATCTCTGCTTAGAGAGCCTCCTCGAGTAAACCATGATGCAAAAACAGAAAGAAGGTATGAAAAATCTTTTCATGGGGAAATAAAAATATGCAGGACAACAAGGAGACCTGGCCCACCCAGAATGGGTTTGTGAAAGGCAGATCCTTCCTGACCAACATGATCTCCTTTTATGACCAGGAGTTCTAATGGTTGAATTCAGTGACCTTAAGGGTGTTTTCCAACCTAAATGATTCTATATGTTGGAACAAAATTTTATCAGTTACACTGTGATTGCAACATCCCTTTGTTTTTTTTCTGCCTTTTACTCAATGGAAAGGCATGATAATCTGTTAAAGCATGCAGATTAAGTCTCAGACCTATAGATGAATATAGTTAAATTGTGGTGACTAAACTAATTACTGCAAATTAATTCAGAGATAATTGATGGGTTGACAGCTCACACCAGGTCTGGTAGTGCAGCATCAATCCAGGTATTGTAACTTTGGATGCCTTAACTGCCTCTTGTGCTTTCACTCCTTCCCATTTGTGAATTCTATGGAGCAAGAGCCTGCTCATATGTAATATATCAACAATGTCAATTTAGTCAGCAAAGTTTGTATTGATTATGGATATGGTGCCTCAGAGCAATAGGAAAAAGCCCAGTCTGTGGAAGCTTACTAAACTATGAGAGTTACTTTTTCTTTGAAGATATACACATAAACTTGGAAGACACTTAAACTGAAGTGTGCTATCCAACTATTGGGAAAATGTATTATTGTCACTGGAGTATTTCTGTACTGCAGAACTCAGATGGATCCAAGTGTGTTATTCATACAAGCAGGATTTTCCTTTCCAGAGACTTAGAACCAAAGAAGTATTTTAACTCATAAATTTAATTCTACTACAGTAAAACGTGTTTCCTCAAAAATCTTAGAATATAATAATGTGTTCATTGCAAATCCAATTGACAAATTTCCGTTGTCTCTTGAGAGGATAATCCATGTTTTTGATTAATCGTTGTGGAGGAACTGACCACTGTGCCTATGACTGACTCTGTATGTGTTAATTATGGAAACAATAGTACTTAGGAAGAAGATGCAGAGGTGTTGCAGTTCTTTTTCAAGTCCCTAACAATGTATATTTGCTTGTATCATCAAGCTTATTACATATCTGAGCTGGTATATCTAATAGGACTGAGCTGGACAACAGGGACTTGCCAGCCCTAAAAGCATGCTCTGTAGTCTTGTTTTCCTGTCTTTGCTTTTCTGTGTATACTTTACTCGTATTTTTAATCAGTCGTTATAAGCAAGATACTGATGCCTGTTTTGAGGTTTCTCTGAGATTATTTCATTTCCCCAGTGTTTAGCTAGCAAGAAGATTAATTTTGGAGGTGTTTGGGTGCTTAAAGCAGATTACCGTGTTTAGGCAAATTCAGAAGAATGAATGGTTTTTTCTCCTCATTGTAGTCAAGAAAGTAGTTGATATAATTTAATTTTCAGGTACGCAATGTAAAATACAAGGTAGTAAGAAATAGATGGAAGTAACTTTTTTAATTCTTGCTTAATTTCATAATATTGTACTTCTTGAACTACAGGTTGATTGTACTATGGCGATTATTATATAAGAAAACAGTTTGGTATCAGGTGCAACTGAAAAGAAAAGTGAACAAGAATGTAGAAGAAGCTTCTATTGTCTCATTGCTTATAAGTCATATACAAGCAACCCTCCAGTCTTCAAAAGTGACATTAGAACAACATCTGAAGATTAATTCTGTATCTGGTTAGTACAAATGTTAGGTAGTTGCATAGTCAACTAAACACCAGGAAAATTAGGTCCAACTTAATGACAATCAATAACTGACTACCAGATTTAAAAAAAGTTAATAGTGGGACTTTTCTTAAAATTCTTGTCAGAATTCTTTAATACTTAATGTCCTGGTACACCTGTAGATTGTAGATAATCTTTAGAGCTTGTTGAGCAAAATAAAAAGAATGCATTGACTTCAGTTTGCTTTGAGCCATGTCCTAAAGAACCTGAATGTAAGATTTGAATTCTGATCTCCTTTGAATTGTGTTGTTTCCTCTGAAGTGAATGGGCATCACACTGTGTTTCTTACTGGATTTTTGTGTTTATTCCGTGCGATCATTGTGGGTACGACCATGTTGTGTATACAAATGTAGTCAGCCTCAACTAAGCATCTAAATTAGTGTAACCTAAGGTAATAGACTTAATCTATCATATTTATTTTGCAGTCTATGGCTGTAGCCTAATGTCTTACACATTACTGTCCTATGTTCTATCTTCCTTTTCACTTCTACACTGCCAAGCCCAGCTTCCCATTTATGCCTTCCACCACAATACTGTTTCATCTCCATATTCCTGATCTCTCTCCCTTAAATGACACTCCTAGATTCTCTTCCAATGTCGCTCCAATACGATACATTAGCTCCTCCTGGAGAGGAGCTAATATATCACCTGTCCTGGGAAGGGGTATTCAAAGTAATCTTTGCTCATATGCTGAAAACTTAGATTTAACTGTGAGAATAGGAATTTGCTAGAGTCTCACATATTTTACTCTGCTTTTCATAAATCTCTAATACTGAAGTGCATGTGTGTTTGCATATGTAAAAGTAACCATGTAGAGCTTTTAATTTGTTACATATGCGACTTTTATAGGTGAGGAGCAATTCCTTTTAGGCTCCTACAGAGAATCTGTTGACACTTGGAAAACGTCTCTTTGTGAAACCAAGGCAAAAGGTAGGGGATAAAATCTTTCTTGGGGGTAAATTGTATAATCACTTTACGTAGTTACTTGTGACTCCATTTACCCTTCAAAAAAAAAAAAAGGGTGAGAAACAAAAAGACTGCACATTTGAAATTAAGCTGGGATTTGAATACTGACCCGTCAAAACTTAAGTCTGGTTGTTCTCTGAGAAAATTCTGTGCATTTCTATTTTAGTATCAAAGCTGTCTTGTGTTTACGATGTACTTGGTACAGAAAAGCTCTAGATATATTTGTGGGTAAGAAAGAGACAATGAAAAACAGATGAACAAAAATTGGTTCCTTTAGTAGCTGTGAAATGAAAAGACTTAGTGTTTGGAAAGTGACAAAATAAAACCTGTGGCAGGAATTTTTTTAGGAGTTGATTTGAAGTGGATATACCAGTGTCTCTTTCCAGGCATCAGGAGAAAATTTTTTGTTGGTCATTATGATGAGGAATAACTCATTGAGAAAAATATTCAGAATATTGAAAGCTTGGTGGATGTCTAAGCAATTTCATTGTGGTTTAGGCATTCCTTCTTTGAAGGGTAAACTCCCTTAAGCTCTCTTGTCTTTGTCTGTGTCTTAACAGTTATGCACAGTATTATTTTGAAAACTACTGTATCTCTAGAAGTAAAAATGTTGTGGATGAGCATTAACTTACTAGTTACTTAGAGGTTGCAGAAAGATCATATCCTAAAATAGCTGCTCCTGATTTCTACTTCTCCAAGTGTAAGTGTATGTAGATATATTTCTGAAGAGGGAAGAGCTAGTATTTTCACTCACTGCGTCTGATTTTGTGTTTATTGTTTCTTTTCCAACTGGACTTCTGCCCTGTTTTTTTATCTTTTAATACAGGAGGAAAAAGAACATGTTTTCTTCAGACTAGATATTATCTTTCAATATTATTTTGCCACCTGTATCAGTATAATTTGTGTGAAGCTCAGGGACTCTGTGATCATTTAGTTGGAGAGATTCTAAGGCGATCACAGCTTTCGACAAGTCAGATGGAAAAATTTTCTGGTATGTTTATATTGCCTAAAAGGCTGATAAGGTATGTTGACACTGTTTGAATAACCTAGTGTCTAATTTCTATGCCATCACACACACACTTGACAGCATACTTTTCTCTTTACACTGGACTGAATTCTGTTTTCAGTAACTTCCAAGATCTTTTTCTGATTCTCAGATGATCTTTCAGCAACACTTGTTGGAATATGTGCTTAGACAACTTTCATTGTATAATTAATAGTGAAAGCAATATTTCAGACTCAAATCTCCTCAAGGAAAGACTTTGGATAACAAGAATAAGGGGGAAATTAGGTGATTTTGTTTTGTATTAATTTAGTATTTTTTATGATACAACATGATAGAATAGTGGATTTTATTTTGGTCATCAGTACTAAATTAACAGTGAGGTGTTTTTGCAGATGATTGTAAATTTTGTTTCTATTAAGTCTCAATCTAAGTGAAATCTAAATTTCCAAATTTAAACAAGTGGGGTTTTGACCCAACACTACTCTAAATACTAGAGGTCCATCTCCAGCCATTAAAAATCTGTTATAAAACTCTTCTAGTATTAATATAAGGTGTAATTAGTGTAAGTTCTGAAAGCTTATCAAGAAATTAAATAAGTTTGCTTGCTTTAAAGAAATGTTTTATAATGTAATGAAACAATATTAGCATTCAAATGTAAAATCATTTTCCTCATAATGTTTTAATTTTATGTGGTTTTTTAGATACCAAATATTTTCAGCATGAACTATGGATGGTAACCAGTATTCATACTGAGACTGCCATGGCTGTGATTAGGTCCATGGCACGATTCATGGCTGCTTATTTCACAAATCAGCTGCTCTATATCTTTCCCCCACACAGTGTTGACATCCTGCATCCACTTCACATCAAACAAGGTATTTTCTCTAAAAGCAGTTTAATTTGCCTAAATCTTGATAATTTTTTACATGTATATCCATTCTGTCTGTTATGCTTTAACTTGATCATCAAGTTAGCTTTTCCATGGAGTACAAGACTGGCTCAGTGAGCACTTCCCCCACCTCCCTCAGTACCCTTGGGTGGATTCCATCCAGCTCCATAGATCTGTGTGTCTCTTAAGTGGTGTAGTAGGTCACTGACCATTTTCACTTGGATTGCGGAGGCTTCATTCTGCTCCCTGTTTCTGTATTCCACCTAAGGGGGCTCAGAACCTGGGAAACAACTGATCTTACTGTTAAAGACTCATGCAGGGAAGGCAATTAAGTGTGTCAGCCTTTTTATCATCCTTAGTCACAATTATGCCTAAAGATCTGGCTCTGACTGACTTTGATCCTCCCAAAAGTGAGAAAAAAGGAGGGCTTAACAAATAGTTGAATTGGATATGATATGCTGTGACCCAAACTGAAAAGCCAGAAATGAGTATTTTTTGCTTATCTAATAGTCAAGCTCTTGGAATCCCAGAGGCTTCAGACATTGTATTGTCAAAACAAGTGGGAATGCCAAATCAGTTTGTTGTTGAACTCAAGTAGTACTTGTTAGTTTAAGTCCTGCTTTTCAGTATTTTTATGAGAAGTAATATTTATCATAATATGTGGTTTATGTGTTTTCTGCAAGAGATTCTATTAAAAATTTCCCTTGTTAGGAAACTTGTGGATTCAGTATTCATTTTTTTCCATGGGAATGTAGATTTATTTGGAGATATTTTAAGTACTCTACCGGTAGGTCAATATTATAACACCAGAAACTTTTTAACAGTATTAACTTATTTTGATTGATTATGTTTTCTGTAGTATATTTGAATACATTGACTATTTTTAATGTTTCCGTACTACAGAAACTATGCAGTGGTATATATTTCTTTGTGATCTTTTAGATGTTTTAACTGGGCAGCTTTCCAGATGAAAACTACAAAATAAGACCTTGATTTTAATACTTCCATTAGACAAAGATCCATGTATGTGTTGAGGCAGTCTTGGTAAAATTATGTAGCGCAAGCTGGATTAGTATGAATATCTCTCTAAATAATGCCATTGTCTGAGCAGTAAACAGAAACTGCGAGAGAACCAAATAGAATTCATGTTGATCAGCACCTCTCCAGGCAAACAAGTATGTAAAACCTTGAAAAACAATTCTAAATCTACAGAAAAAAGGAAATACTAAATTTGTATGAAACTTGTCTCTGTATACTCTCCTAAAATCAAAGAACCACAAAGTGTTATGTAACATTCTTTCTCTAAAATGCGTTTTAGCATTCTGTCTTCTGCAGTAAAGCAATGTGGTGAGTACAAACAACATGGATACACTAGGAAAACTCCCAGAATTTCCATTTATCTTGGGTGTACTCTCTGGTATATCCTATGCATATGTAGCATATTTGCAAATGGTCTAACAGTACAATTAAGTCTTTAAAGTAAGAAAAACTCACAAGTTTTGCACTTGCTTGCATATCCCACATTATTAAGCAGAAAAATAGGCTATTCTGAACTCATTATTATATCGTATCATAAGCTGCATCTGCCTGCTGCAGATAAACTCCATAGTGAGGCCCTAAAAGTAAAGAGCAATTGTACACTGAAATCAATCCAAAAGCAACGTGAACAAATGAATTCTAGATTATTCATGTGATAGCACGCAGTTTCATATAAACTTTAAAACGTGTTTTTTGTTTTACAGACTTACCTCATCGTGTTATTCCGCTGCAACACTGTTTGGTTGCCAGAGCTGTCAGGGAACAGAACCTTTCATCTGTGTGGACAGCTGAATATGCTCTTGATTTGTTCTTTATTGGTGGACTCATCCCAGAAGCTGTGTGGTTAGCACATACACTTGGGGACTGGAAACTGTCTGTTTCAATTGGTCTGGCCTACCAGCTGTATTGTCAGAACTCTGATGGATTTTCAAGGTAAATTTAAGTTTGGAATTAGTGTGTTATATTTTGTTATGAGTTATCTGCATGAAGTTCTTTGTGACATGGACATCCTTTCCTCAAAAATTCGTATTCCCAGACTCCTAGTAGGTGTAGGACTTAATATGTTATGATTAGTCATTTTGGCTGAAATATTCATTTAAGAGACTTTCATTGCATTATGTATGGCTATTACTTTGTTATTCATGGGCAGTTTCTTGTTATACTTTCAGACTGAAAAACACAGAACATCGCCTACCTTTAGACCTATCACCAATGCAGACTTTTCAGGAGAAGTTACAGTCTTTTTTAGGGCAGCCAATAACTTCTGAAACATCAGGACATATTAAATACAAGAAGTTTACAGGTACTTAAAATTAAAAATGATTGTGGTTATTTTTCATGTTGTTTGATTACTGTGTTATACTCTTCCTTAGAAAGAAACAATTGCTTCATCTTCTCCAATGTGCCTATTACTGTTACAGTATATTTGAACACTTTAGTATCATAGGGGTTTGGGTTTTGGCTTTGATCAATCCAGGAATGGAGTCTATACTGTCCTAACCCTGATTGGACTATATGTGGTATTAACTTGTTTGGAAGAAAACTGAAGCTTCATTAGAAAAAGCTAAAAAAGCAAATGTATGAACAGTATGTAAGGTATCATCACACTTGAAATTAGCTATGTGAAGGTGTATAGTTTAGGTATTCCTTTCTGTCAAAGGGGATAGGGCTGGTGTCTCATAGCCTGGCACCTCCATGTCCCCAGGTCCAGCAGCTAGCAAGGCTGAGAGTGGGTTCCCAGTAGGCACATACACAAACACGCATCCTGTCATGAACCTTGTGCGATCCCAAAAAGCTCTTCCTCTGCATTCTGTAGTATGTCCTATCCTTCTTGATAGTAACCTCTCTCAAGCCAAGAGGTACTGAAGGGAGCCTCTCCCATTGGCTCGTCTTGATGGGTTTCATAACTGGACCCTGGGGCTGATGGCTCTCCTGGGAAAAGCCTGGACAAGTGTCCATTTCTCTGAGTACATAATTTGTTGCTGTGCATCTCTGGGCATGTGGAGATAAGCCTTTGGGCTGATTTTTCTACTCTGAGTAGATAGGTCTAGGGTACTATTCAATCTCTGTGCTCCTTTGTATGTGTGTAGATGAGATTTTTATCATATAACCTAATTTAATATTTTACTGCTGAAATTCACAAAATTAGTCAAATCAACCTGTCCTTATGTACATTTTACAGAAAGTTTACTGGCAAGATCTCCATTTCTTACTCTTTTTTTGTGTGTTTTAAAACCACATTTCAAGTTCCTGTCAGCAGGTGGATGTTAATTAATCTTTTTCTAACACTATGTACATTCTTCTTTTGTACTCATTTCCAGGGATTTTGTTTCAAATAGACACATACACAAATATGTGCTGTATGTAACAAATATGTGCTGTATGTAACAAATATGTGCTGTATGATAAGGAGTTGGAAAGATTTGACAGCATTTACTTCAAGCAGGAGGAATAGAAATGCAAGTAGAGCAGTATAATTCTCTGTGAATTTCATGAACCAGTTAATGATGTATGTTAAATGTCCTGCTACCTCTAGGAGGTGAGGTAAAGATGTAGAAGAGATCCAACAAAAGAGATCCTTGATCTTTGTGCTTACTGATAAAGGAGTTGTTTTAGTCATTATTAACAGTGTACATAGTTTATGCCTGCTTGGTAAGAATGATTTGCTAGACTTTTATTCCAACCAAATGCCTGGCTGAAATGTTCTCTGTCTAGAGAAGCAATAGCTTCCCCGTTAATAGGGAAAATTTAAAATTAAGAATTGAATACTATTTTCAACTGTGAGAGATCTTATCATAAAGGAAGTAGGTGAGATCTATGATTGTAATAAATTAATGCAAATTCTGAGAACATAGCCTCATGTCAAAATGAAGGCCCATGTATTCAGTCAATTAATTTTTTGTTTTCTGTGCTTAATATTTTATAGATCCCATTGAAGAGGAAGATGCAGATGTTCTTTATAGTTCAATACAAGAACTACTGAAAGCAGCTGTTATGGCAGATGCTGATATTCTCTCAGAGGCGTTTCAGCTGTTGATGGATTCTGCCAAGGATGTCAGCAGAAAATTGTATGGTTTGGTTCCAGCTGGGCTCTATCTTCCAGCGCCACCATTATACTGTCCTCAGCCAGCTTCCCTCAGTGAAGTAAGCATGTGTGATAGAAGTTTCTTGGGTCTTTGTTTGAATGTATTTATGAAGTGCTCATGATCTTTGTTCTGGTTCCTTTCAGCTCATTTTTCTGTTTTTTTTTCCCATGTCCATTCATTTACTTGACTAACACCATAGTGATAAGAAAGTAGATGTGCCTCTGTGTTTTTTCCATGAGGGATCTATGCTGTAAAGAAGAAGGGAAATACTTTTAGGGACCAAAACAGTATTTAGGTATATGTCCTTTCTAATTGTGTGGTTTGTTTGTTTTTTCATTATTCAGGAAGATGGCAATGACATTCTTTTAAAAATGGAGAGAGAAATTCGTCAGAAAGTGTCAGGAGTTCTTCAGCGAATGATCTTGCTCTTCCGGGCTGCTCATTGTTCTTGCCTTGCAGCACAGTGGTATATTACACAACTGAAGCGGGCAAGAAAAGTTATGCAGAAGGTAAGAATTTAACTGGTTTTTTTAATAACTTCATATTTAATAACTTTTTAATAACATTCATATTTCATTGTAAATATTACTGACAAACTTGCAGTTGTATTGCAGAAGCATTCAGTCTCACCTGGGCTTTGATGTCATGTTTTTTTACATGTCATCTAGTTTTACACTCCATGTTGGTTTTTTTTTAGGAAACCAGAACTTAAAGATATCGGGTATCTAATTCATAAAGTGTTTCCTTCTGTGTGTCTTTCTATACCTACTTGGTAAAATTCTTTTCTTCTCCATTTGAAAAGAGCAAGCAAACTTTAATTGGGAGTTATAGCTATTAGCTGGAAGCATGTTCCAGTTCACTTAGGGCTGAATATGTAGCAGAGAAGGTAATGCTCACTTCAGGTAAAGGGGTCACCTTATTGCACAGAATTTATAGGATATCATTCTACTCTTGTGCAATTTCTTTGTGCAGAAGCAAGATCGGAATATATTGGTTAAAATTTTTTGTGTAAAGTCAGGTTTTTCTTAGGTAATTTTTACACAGCTGCTTAAAGAAGGTTGACTTACCCACAGAAGGGAATGTGTGTGACTCAACCTCCTGCACCAGTATTAATGCAGTAATCCAGATCAGGAATGGTCTGACTGACAAATAATTCCTACTCTTTGCTCATTGCATGGTCACGTGCTTAATGCTGGCACAGGAAGGTGATCAGATATCCCAGTTGAAACTGGAGGGAAAACTAGTCTGCCTTGGCAACAGCAACGTGGACTGTATTGGATTAATCTGGTTTCTTGATTGTGATCTTTGTTGTTCTTATACTTGGTTACTCCTGTGTTTCATGGCAATCATCAATACTATTCAAACAAAAGCATTTTTTGTGCCATAGCTCATACTAAACATATTTCTGTAAAAGAATTTTCATAATAGTGATTTGAAGAAAATGGAAAGCAAGCTTAAGGGAATTTACTGTTATTCTGCTAATAACTGAGAGGCTGTGCATTTAGCAGTGATACATATAAAATGTCAACTGATTTTTATTTCCATTTTGATTATTTATTTCTTTATTTTTGCTGTCTGTAGATTCGAATGAAAGGATCTCTTCCTTTGCTGAGTCCATTCCCAGAGACTTTGCTTCGTTACTGCAATTTCTGTACTGTTTTGTGTGGAACTACATCTTCTGAACCTGATCAGTTTGATGATATTACCTGTAAAATTTTAGGTCTGTATGCAATAACATAGAATAACTTAGAGCTAGAAAAAAGAAAACCAGTGAAAATCCACAGGTGCAAATAAGCTCTTATTAGCTTGACATGGTATATTGCAGTGTGTGCAGAAAGACATTCCTTTTCCAGGTTTTATGGTAGTTGTCGAAACTCTTACTCTGAAATGTGCTTTTCTGGATTTAGGGTGGGGGGAACATGTTACAGATCTGACTGGTGTGAGAGAACATGAAGTTGGACTGAAGAGTTCTAGCAGCAGAACAATATTGAAAAATCAAGAATGAGTAATTCTTTTCTCTAAAACTACTTTTAGGATAATGTGAATTACTTTCTTGTAGCTAAAAATTCCAAGCTATTCTATTTAACATATTTAAATAGCATCTCACCATATCTCATATTTGTGTTGTAGGTTGGTTCAGAGAGTTATGTGCATTATGTTGGATGTTTCATGTTCGTGAAAAATTGTCTGACAACTGTAGGCAGTACCAAGCTGCAAGGGAAAATATTAGCAATGTGCAGGTAATTATACTAGTAATACAGTAAAAATACATTTTAGTTGCATGAAGCTATGAGAAGGATTCTAAAGGTCTGCTGTATATTTCTGTGAGAACTTCTATTTGCTTAACAGGACAAAATGAGCACAGTGCTACAAGGTGCAGCATGTATGTGATGCTGCAGAATAGTGCTATCCATATGAACTCCATCTTCCTGACAGTATTTCTGTTGGGCTTTTGCTTGGTATTTAACTGAGATAGTTGAAGATATGCTGCCACAAGAGAAATATTTATTACACTTGTTGTCTTCCTAAATATTTACTTCCTGGTTTGGGGTTTTTTTGCCATCAGGTTAAGATATTTTGGGTATTTCCTTGCTAATGTATATTTAATACAGCAAAAATGGTGTTAAATATATGTGGTTTTCAAAAAGAATAATAATCTTAATTGTCTTGATCCCAAGAAAGAATTTATGATCACCTTAAATCACAGTAAAATTATTTAGTGATAGTTCAGTATTTTTAATCTGTTACATCTAGTTTAGTCAAACTCTCAAGTTTTACTCTAAATGACTGCAAACAGACTCTTCAGCAGTGTTAATGAAATTATTTCCTAAGGTAGTTTAAAAAAAGCTCTTTTTTTTTCCATCCTTTTTTTTTTAATGTATGTTATGATTGATTACAACCTTGATTTGTCTCCTAGCATCATACACTTCTGTGCTTGGCAGTTAAGTTAGAGATGTTTATTTTTTATTGGCTAGGGAAGAAACATTACCATTTGCAATGTATGAATAATTTTGCCAAAATATATTGTCCATATAAATCAGTGTTTCTGGCGATTTTTTTTTTTTTTTTTTAGAATCTGAAGAAGAATGAACATGATGCCTCCACAGTTGAGCATTGTCTGAATGCAGTGGGTTGGGCTTGTCGAATGCTTCCTTTCTGCAGGTTCATGAATGTTGAAGAATTAGTTCAAGATGTAATTTTGAGTCTGCTTGGAGAATTGCCACCAACGAAAAAGGTAGAAGAGATTAAAGCTAGAATAAAAGCAGTAAAAATTATCACAAATGTTTCTTCTCCTTGGAAAAGCTACTAGTCAGGTTTTCTAGTGGTGAAAGTTCTGTGGGAAAAGATACCTTACCTGTATGTTGGCTACTGAAAAAGATGTGGTTTTTTGTGCAGGTGGCAGAGATTTTTGTAAAAGCATTTCCTAATCCTGAAGATATTAGGGTTCCACTAAGAGATAAATATAACGCACTTCAACAGCGACTCAGGCACAGTATTGTTAAAGGTAATGTTCATCCTTCTTCAGGAAATATTAAACAAACTTTATTTTTTGCCTTAATTAGTAAGGGGGTATTATTGTGACAGTACCTTCCTTCATACGCCATGTAAAACAATTACTGTAGTTTCTAGTTAGACAACTTTGAGTTTTGTGACAAATTGTGTGTTTTCTTTCTGATGCATCTATACCAGTTACAGAGTGTCATGACTTTGAAGTTTTTGGTGTTTCTTCACTTTATCGTAGTTTCTTTCTGTATTTCTAAATGGCTATAATTTATTATTTTAATTTAAAGCTAATTCATGTCTCAGTTTGAGAGACTAATTGAAAACTGCAAATTTAAAAATTGGTTTTCTTTCTTTCAGTAGGTTCTGAAAATGAAGAAATTATGTCTGTTATTATTCAGGCTGCTGAAGAAGCAAGAAAGAAGGCCTTGAAACGTGTAATAAGGAACATAGGCCCTATAGAAATTAATATTTGGGAGCCAGCAGAAGAGGAAGCAGCAGATGATAAGGAACACTGTTATGACAGATTCTCAATAGGCACTAGTCTAAGCACAAGCACACTTACTGATCTTGGGAATCCTCAGGTATACACTGATGCTGACACAGCAGATACACTTTCTGATGCTTTGTGTACTGAAGAAATAAGAGCTCAAATGCCTTCATTCCAAAGGTAGGAAGAAGTTGCAGCGGGAAGCTATCAGTTTAAATTGAGAGGTGGGGGCGGGGGGAAGAAAAAAAAAGGTTGTATCCTGCTGATCAAGTAATCTTTTCACCAAACAGGATAATTGCCACTTCGAGTGATTTAAAGAATCACAAATTTACCAAATCAGAGAACTGCTAATGTTATATCAGTTAGTAAGTGTCTAATATGTTATTGAAGTGCAAGTTATTATCAGCTATGTCCACATTCTTATATGTTACTGCCTAATTTCTGCCTGTGGAAAATTATGGATTTTGCATTTGATTAATTTGCCACCTTAACATTGCATTAATGTCTTCTTGGGTTCATTAGTTTGCCCTTCATTAATACTAAAAGAAGAAAAGAAAGTTATGTTGCATTTAGTTATTTTTTTATGTAATTCTTCTTAAAATGGATTTTGGTGTTAACAGTTCTTATGTTTATTGCCTTACAGAAATAATGAACACCAGAGAAAAGGAGAAATAGGTAGCAAAAATAGCACATGCAAGATAAAAGCTCTTAACTGGAAAACAATACATAAAGACAAAGTATACAGAAGAGACATGCATAATCAATGTAATTTGCCTGTAGTTGGTGCATGGGAATTTGAACGTGATGATGATGAATATGTTAGGTTTTTAGAACTCTTTTTGAGTTATGTTCTTGAGAGAGACCTGATAAAGTACAGTGACACTGGAATTCCATTTCTTACTAGTTTTTCTGGACTTCTTCGAGAGCATGAATTGAACTCTCTCTTTTTTGATGTCCACACAACACTAAAACGTCGACAAGGCAAAAGTAGAAGTCAAAGCGTGTTTAGAGCTGGGTCTTGCTATACTGTCACCCTGTCATCTTGTGATCCTGAAACATCTGTCTATAACAAAGCCCAAAATATTTTGGAAAAACCAACAGTTGTGCAGTCCGTTGTACAGACAAAAGAACCTTCTGTGCATAACCTAATGAAAGGACTTAACAAAGGATTATTTGGTTTAAAACACAAATCGATTTACAGAGCTCAGACTCGTAATCAAGGAGTCACTGTTGCACTAGCAAGCCAGACCTTTCCTAGCCATACTTCGTCTACCCTGCAAACTCAGTCAACTTCTAAATACATTTACAAAACTGTTGATGTAGTTGATACTGTACCAGGAGAAGAACTAACAATAGAATTACTGGACAAGTTGAGCAATATTGCAAAATTGCTTGAGTGGATGATCAGATGGTCTGACAAAAGACTGCTTTGTGGTTCCAATAAACAAGATTCCTTAGAAGAGATTCTTCCAATGATACACATGAAAACATCAGCAGCTGCTGTCCTTACTTCTCTATGGCTGTTAGAACAGTTATACAGAGAGAATTCTCAAACAAAGAGCATAAAATGTAAGGTAAGAAAAGGGATGGGATAAGTGTCAATGAAATGTGAGTGAATTATGCCAGTAAAGAAAATCACACATTTTACCTAATTTTTCTGTTTTCAGTAAAACCTGGAATACTAATTAATAGCCTTTCCTTTAAGGGTTGCTAGGAAAAGAGAGAAACATTCCAGAAATACCGGAATTCTGTCTGTAGAAATACTTGGGTTGGAGGTGAAAGTTCTCTTTGGAAACTCTGCTCAAAATCTATCTCCTCTATCCAGATAGCACATTATTTGTGCAAATTCCTGTAAGTTTGACCATTGTGTCTAGTTATAGACATCATCTTTGAAGAAACCTAGTACTGGAGATAGAATATGGCAAAGCAAGACAAAGAGTAAAATTTCTCTGGGAAGACTTGAGTTAAGGTTCATTTGTCTTTGATGACCGTGCAGATATGTTTTGACTGAAGTATTTAAACTAGTTAAAGATCAGCAAAAAGTGACTAGCATTGTTATATAGAGTTGGAGTATATGTGTGGACATGAAAGAAGAGATTTGCCAGAAGAACCTGATGAGTATTGCTTTAGTTTGTATTTTAGGGACAACTGGATCACTTAGCTTTTTTAATTAACTCTACATAGAATCATAGAATTCATGTTTTGAGGGGAGAGGTTTGTGGGATTTTTGTGAGAAGGTTTTTCTCCCATACCAAGAGATATTTTTTTTTCTTGGTTTTGGTTTGTATTTTGTTTTTTGGACAAGTGCCACCTGTATTTTATTTACAACTTACTGCCAAAATTTTGTGCATGCATCTAACCACAAGATTATGTGTGGCTTTTTGCCTTTCATGCTGTTTTCAGTGATAATTTCAGAGATCTGTATTACATGTGATGAAGGCCAAACCTTATTGTATATATTTGTTTCGTTTCTAGTGTCACATAGTGGCTTTAGCAATTGACACTCAATTGACACTGATAAATATTTCCTGTGTTTCCTTTGGATAATTCGGAGCATCGTTGCTTCGCTTAATGCAAAAAGGTGCAAAACTCAGGTTCCACAGGTACCTGTAAATCCAGGTTTCCTCAGCTCTAAAAGAAAAAAATATGAGTTAAGGATAATCATTCTATATATGAAATCACTGTGGGTTTTTAAATAGTATCAGGTACCTTTTTTTTTTTAGTGAATTTTGATTATCATTATTTTTCTTAATAGCATCCAGATAATCAAGATGTGGAAGTATTTGTATCTCTATCAGAAACCCAGTCTAGGACAGAGAAAGAAAGTAATATGGATGAAAGCTTTTCCATAGCGGCCAGTCCTCCTGCCAGTGTCCAGAATGTGCCAGCCTACAATGACTTTTGTAGAACTGATTTTAGGTAATTTTTTTTTTTTAACTTAAAAACTCTAGTTGGTCATAATTCCTCTGCTAAGCAGCCTGTTACTATGAAGAGTTCTGCTGTTATTATGTGTTACATATACATGTTTAATTTTGAGTGCAAAGTCAAACTCGTGCCTGTTGTTTACAGCTGCACGAAGCAGATTGAATATTCTCCATCAGCAGAGGTATATCTAGGTAGAAAACAATGTAGCTGTTGCATATTAAGTGACTTGTACATGGTTGTTTCTAAACTTAGTGATGTGGAAATAGAATCTAGATTTCTGATGAAATGGATATCATGGTTTCCTCAAAGAATTCAGATAACTTCCACTCTCTTTAGGTAATTTTCCTTGAGTTGCGAGGTGTACCTGAACTCCTTTGTGGCATTTCGTCTTCTGTTGCACTAAAGAAAAAAAATACATGTCCAGTATTAGAAGAGATAGATAGATAGGTAGGTAGATAGATAGGTAGGTAGATAGATAGATAGATAGATAGATACATAAAGATCTTTAGTATTCTGAAAATAATCTTACTATTTTGAGACACTCTTGTGTGTCTTGTCTGACAATTTGGATTTTTTTATAAAGGAAATTTCTATGCGGGAAATAAATGTAAACCTTAGCCAGATGATTTTGAAGGCATAGCACTTGTCTTCCATTTTTGATAGATCATGTGTGTTGGTTACATTTTTCTGGAAACAGCTCACCTGAAAGAGTGTACCATTAATGACGCTAAAATGTCATATCTATACAAAAAAAATTATTAAGCTTGGTTTAAATGAAAGTCAGATAGAAAACTTATATAAACATGGATTATATCACAACAGTGTTTATTTTTACAATTATGCGCTAGCCTGCAATCTGAAAGAAACAGCATACTTGAACTAAGCTAGACACCTATGTTGTTAATTGCTTTTTGTAATTCCAATTACCAGAGTGTCTACAAAGTCAAAATACTTTGATAAGAAGGAAATTATTCATGGAAATTATTCTGTACCATGTATGACTGAAGATCCTAATGAAGTAGAACCATTTGTTCGGCAGGAATTAGATGTGGTGTCAGAACGACAAGGTTTGTTTTAATGGTATATCCTTTTACTATGGTCTCATGTATCAAACAGTAGGAGTTTTCCATGAATATGATTATATGTCTCTCTGTTTAATCAAAAAATGAAAATAGGTTTTCATTGTTCTATTGAAAATATTTTATCCAGTTTACATTGTAACTAATTTTATACAGTTGCTTTATCGAGACTTATTGATCAGTTTTGCACTTATGTAACTTTTTACTATAGAGATAGAACAGTGTGTATTATTAGCATGTTCTGTTCCCTCATATACTTTCATTCCAGAAATACTCACGCAACTGTGCTAAACAACATGAAAATTGTAAGAACTGACTATCCATAAGTTAAGTTTATCGTACTCATACCATTTAAATAACCTGCTTTTTTTTTTCTCTCTCTTCAGGTGCATGCATCATCACTAGTAGTAAAACAAATCTTGAATTTGCTGAGACCTCTCTGAACACTTTACTCCTCGCTAGGGAAAAAGTGGACTAATGTGACATGTTGTCAGAAATCACATAGCAGTGCTGTAATCCATGTAGTTTTCTGATTTAGAGTAATTGTGTTTATTTTGTAGAGTTCTTTGAGGAGCCATATGAAACTCCAAAGAGCTCCAACAGCTCTGTCAAGATCAAACCTGTAGAACATCCTGGAGAAAAGGCAAGTTACTGTAGAATCGTCAAAGGTTTGGATTGGAAGGGACTTTAAAGATCATCTCATTGCCCCATGGGCAGGGACACCTTTCACTAGACCAGATTGTTCAGGGCCCCATCCAGTCTGGCCTTGAACACTTTTCATGGATCCACAACTTCTCTGGGTAACCTATTACAGTGCCTCACCTCCCTCACAGAATTTCTTCCTAATATCTGAACTAACCCATCCTCTTTCAGTTTGAAGTAATTCCCTCCTCTCCTGTCACTATATGCCTTTGTCAAGGGTTTGTCTCCAGCTTTCCTGTAAGCTCCTTTAAGTACTGAAAGACTGATCTAAGGTCTCCCCAGAGCCTTGTCTTTTCCAGGCTGAACAACCCAAATCTCAGCCTTTCCTTATAGAAGATGTGCTCCAGCCCCCTGAGCATCTTTGAGGCCTCCTCTGGACCTGCTTCAACAGGTCCATGTTCTTCTTATGTTGGGGATCACAGAGCTGAACACAATGCTCCAGGTGAGTCTCATGAGGACAGAGTAGACAGGAGAATCCTCTCCCTCCACCTGCTGGCCATGCTCCTTTGGATGCAGCCCAGGATACAATTCATTTTCTGGGCTGCAGGCACACATTGCAAGCTCATGTTGGGCTTTTCATCAACCATCACCCCCAAGTCCTTCTCTTCAGGGCTGCTCTGCCCAGCCTGTACTTGTGCTTGGGATTGCCCCAACCCATGTGCAGGACTTTTTGAACTTCATGAGGTTTGCACAGGTCCATCTCTCAAGCCTGTCACTATCCCTCTGGATAACATCCTTTCCCTCCAGTGTCCTCACCACACCACACAGCTTGGTGTCATCAGCAAACTTGTAGAGGGTGTCCTTGATCCCACTGTCCATGTCACCAACAAAGATGTTAAACAGTGCTGGCCCCACTACTGACCCCTGAGGAACCACTTGTCACTGGTCTCCACTTGGACATTGAACCATTGACCACAACTCTGAGTGTGGCCATCCTGACACTTCCTTATCCACCATGTGGTCCATCCCCCAAATCCACAACTCTTCAGTTTAAAGACAGGAATGTTGTGCAGGACAGTGTCAAACGCTTTGCAGAAGTCCGGGTAGATGACATCTGTTGCTCTTCCCTCATCCACCAACTCCATCATAGAAGGCCACCAAGTTTTCAGGCACAGTTTGCCCTTAGTGAAGCCACTTTGACTGTTACCAATACCTCCTTATTTTCCATGTGCCTTAGCACATTTTCCAGGGGGATCTGCTCCATGATCTTGACAGGTACTGAGGTGAGACTGACTGGCCTGGAGTTCGCCAGGTCTTCCTTATTTTCCTCTTTAAAAACATGGGGGTTATGTTTCCTCTTTTCCAGTCAGTGGGAACTCTACTGAACTGCCATGACTTCTCAAATTAGTGGCTTAGGCACTTCATCGGCCAGTTCCTTCAGGACCTGTGGACCAATTCCATCATGCCCCATAGACTTGTGCACCTTTCAGTTCCTTAAATGTTCCTGGTCTTCTACAACAGGAGGTTCTTAATTCTCCCATCCCTGCTTTTGCCTTCTGTGACTCAGGCAGTGGGGCTGGAACACTCACCCATGAAGACTGAGGCAAAAAAGTCATCGAGTACTTCAGCCTTCTCCATGTCCCAGTTAACCAGACCTCTTATTTCCTTATGGAGAGGGCCTACATTTTCTCTAGTCTTCCTCCTGTTTCCCTCGATGATCCTGGCCGATTTAATTCTATCAGAGCTTTCCTAAATTGTTCCCTGGCTGCTTTGACAGTCTCTCAGATATCTTTACTGTATCCTGGCTTCCATCCTCTGTAGGTTTCTTTTTTGAGTTTGGCTTTATCTAGGAGTACCTTGTTCATCCATGCAGGCCTCCTGGGGTTTTCTCCCAGCTTCCTCTTTGTTGGAAGGCATCACTCCTGAGGTTACAGGAGGTGATTCTTGAATATTCACCAGCTTTCTTGAGCCCCTCTTCCCTCCAGGGCACTATGCCTCTATTAAGCAGATCACTGAAGAGGCCAAAGTCTGCTCTCCTGAAGTCCAGGGCAGTGAGCTTGATGTGTGCCCTCCTCACTGCCCTGAGGATCTGAAACTCCACTATTTAATGGTCGCTACAGCCAATGCTGCCCTTGAGTTTCACATTCCCCACCTTGTTTCTGAGAACAAGGTCCCCCATAGTACCTGTCCTCATTGGCTAATCTGTCATGTGGAGAAGGAGATTATCATCAAAGTATTTCAAAACCTCGTGTGTTGTTCCTCCAACAGATAGCAGGGTGGTTGAAAGTCCTTGAAGACCAGGGCTTGTGACATGAGGCTGCTCCTATCTGCATGCAGTGGGCCTCATCTGCTCCATCTTCCTGGTCAGGTAGCCTGACAGATGACAGACCCCCACTGTAATGTCACCTGTCCCTGTCCTCCCTGTAATCCTGAGCCATGAGCTCTTGATCAAATCCTCATCCATCCCCAGGTAGAGCTCCATGCACCCAAGCTGGTCACTGACGTAGAAGGTGATGCCACCTCCTCATCTCCTCTGCCTGTGCTTTCTAAAGAGCCTGTATCTGTTCATTCCAACACTCCAGTCATTGGAGCAATCCTCCCACATCTCCACAATGCCAGTAAGATCGTACCCTGCAGATGGGCACGTCTCTAATTCGTTTATTCCCCATGCTGTATGTGTCTGCACAGGGGCATTTAAACTGGGCCCCTGATGAATCTGACTTACTGGTGGGTGTAGCTGTAATTCCTTTGTGCTGCTCTTCAGGTACTCTGTTGACCTGCAGTTCCTCTCCAGGCTCTGGGCATCTCTTATTGGCCTTGGCATGAAACAGCCCCTCCCCTGGCAACTTTAGTTTAAAAGCCCTCTTCCCCTCTTGCCAAGCCTAGGACTGATAATGCTCTTCCCCTTCTTTGATAGGTGGACCCCTTCAGCCCCCAGCAGAGCAGGTTTCTCAATGAGTCCCATGGCTGAAGAAGCTAAATCCTTGGCTGTGGCACCAGTCAAGGTTGACTGCTTGATTCACCACATTCAACTGACCCTTTCAAACTCTTTCCCTTTGACTGGGAAAGGAATTGACTCTGCTCTTAAGAGCCACTCTCTGCTGCTCTCAGTGAGCACATTGGGCTGGCTTACTCAGCTCCAGCCTCTCTCCTGATCTGATAGGATCTTATGTGGAAGCATCAAATTGTTATGAATACTCTTTTCAAAATATCCTGAATTCATCATTGTATTTGTGAAGTTGAGGGCTTAAAGTGTTTAGGATTGGTGAATCTTTTTCCTTGCTTAATAATAAATATCATGATTATAGGGTAGTAAGGTGAGATCTACTCTGAGCACTTTTGAAAACTGATTAATTTTTCATAAAATTAAATGTGTATATACCTATATATGTACCTATGGAAGATATAATTATATATACATAAAATTACATTAAAAAATTAAATAGATCAAGAAGTTTATTTTGCTTCTGTGGGAAAACTCAGTCTGGATCTGTAAGTGAGCCTTCTTTTTCCATGCATTGTTTTTGGTCATAAGTATCCTATCTCTGAAATTGACTAAGGGCTATTATGCTGAAAAGTGAATTGCAATGCCACCAGTTTACCTGCCTGTAGTACTCAAGCTTCAGTGCTGTTAATGGGATTGGAAACAATAAATGTATTGTGGTCTTCAATTCTGCAGTGCATTTTACTGTAGTGAATCTGTGGCATGTGTAAAATCCTGCATTTGTTTCAACTTCTTAGTTTGCAGATAGTTTGTGTATAATAGGATTGTTTCCACATTTTCATCTTTACTCAAGGGGGGGGGTGAGATTAGCAGAATATATATGCAGGGTACTATATGGATATGAATTTGAAACTAAAAACTCATAATAATGACTTAAAAAGCAAGATACCCAGGTGAATCATTCAGATATCTCCGTATTTCTGATCTGTAGCTGTTCTCTGATAAGTATGTAATTTTGATTACTTTTTGTCTGATTTTTTTTAAGTAGATGATTAATCATAAGTACATTTGCCATAGGCTAAAAAAAATACTTTATTAAAGCAGAAGGAATAGAAAATTTAAAGTTTGGATGCATCTTTTTATGTTGCAGCAGGTCTCCATTTCAGATGTAGATAGTCTACAAGAAGATCAGAATGTGGAGGAAAGAAAGGAAGAAAAGGCTGAACAGAATGTGTAAGAGACTTTTTGTTATTTGTTTCGGGGTTTTTTTAATTCCCCTTTTGCTTAAAAATCCAAGGTATTTTTGTTAATAATGGCATCCATTGAAGTCTCCTGGGTTTGTGCTATTGTTTATAGCAACAAACTCCTAGTTTCAAACAGGCATTTCACATATATAAAGTGCATGGTGGATGAGTCTTTATTTTAGTAATGATATAATGAAAGAAGTGTGGGTTGTGGGAAGGTGTATTTTATGTCTGAAAAAGGACAGACAATAACTTGAAAAGCTTTCAGATACACAGTTCCAGACCTGAAATAGGAGCAGCATCAGGCGAAATTCAGGTGAAGAGCTCTCTAGGAAATTATGACAATTAATTTGTTACAAATCGTAGAAGTTGTTGTTTATGAAGCCAAAGGTGGGTCAAAAGTGATGATAAGCTTGTTAGCTCCTGAAAGAGGAAGGAAGACATTTTACACAACTTAAGAAATTTACTTCACTAAAATCTTTTTAAAATTTAATGTTTTAAAATCTCTGTACGTTTATAATAAAATGCATGTATAAAGTTAAAGAAACAATTCATAAACCTGGTTGTTTGAATAGATGACTGCTGAGTTTGATTTCTCTGGAAGTTTGCAAGGGAAGAAACTCTATATTCTGTAAACACAACATTCCTTGTGTTTACCACAAGGAACCTTGCTCTTTTGAGATATTTCCATTTGTTTTAATGACAAAAAAGAATCAGCTTATTTTTAGTATATTTCAATTAACTTTCTTTTAAGCAGCTTAATTTCAGAAGGACTTAGAATACTCTGCTATTTTAAAATTACATATTTTTGTTTTAACTGCACATAAGAGGCTGCTAAAAGAATTTATTATGGCATTGTTTTTTCTATTTTTAGAAGTGCAGATTACAGTGTTATTTACAGAATTGCTTAAATTAGATTTTGTCTTCCTTTGTCCGCTGGAATCAACCTCTTTTTTGCCTGCTGCTTGTGTTGAATAGCCAGAACTTTTTCAGTGCTTTTGTTTGAGTCAGTTTCTGATTGCTAGGGAGATAAAGCATGAATGTCAATATTCGCCAGCTCAGGTTGCAGTGTAATGCAGTAATTGAAGCCATGGAGATCAGTATAGCTCTGCTCAGATGGCTTTCAGGTATTTCATCCCATACTAATTAAAATACGTTTTTGAGAGGTTAAGTATACACTTATATACACATAGGTATATAAAGTGAAAATAAACAGCATAACAAATTATTGTAGTATTTACAATACTATTATTTTCTTTCTTTATAGTATGACTGAGATTGTTACTAGCACTGATTCTCATTCATTCTCTTTAAAACAAGATGCAGAAGCTCCTAGGTAAGAGAAATCTACACTGTTATAAAAAATAGATTATCCCTTAAATTTTTAGCCTGAAGTAACGTGATGTGTACATTTGCTTACAAAATATTTGCATGTAAAATGTACTGGCAAACTAAGTAACTTTTCCTGAAACCTATTTGTAGTCTAATCCCTGAGGATCAAAACACTTCCATCTTGACCGGACTTCACAAGAATCAAACATGTTATTTGAGCTACTAGATTTCAAGAGACATAACAGTTTTGTTTTCTGGTTCCACACAGAAGCATTATACAATATTACTATAGAAGATATATTGTTACATAAATCACCTGAACCATAATATTTTAAACTTATATTTACATTGTTATTAAATTATTAAAAGGTATATGTCCTACAGCATCTGACAGATTCACATAAATATATAGATAATATTTCTATAAACAGGGAGAAGGTTGGAATTGAGAAAAGGGGTCAGGAGTCAGGCTCAGGCCTTCAGTTCTAGAGCAGTCCTCTATGAGATTTTTTCAGGTTAGAGGAAGATAAGAACTACACATCCTTTTGGATTCCATTTCCATATGTCTCTAATCTCTTTTCGTTCTCGAGCTTTTCATGCTAACTTCTTTTAAAAAAAACTTTACTCAAACTTTTGGGGTTTCAGGCCATGCTTCAGGCACATTCAAATTGTCTTCAAAAAGATTTTCTATGCCCCTTCACATTTATTACATATCCAAAACCTTTTCCGTATTACTCATTAGACATTGCTTTATGCTTCTGTTTCTTCACATGCATGGAGGCCATTCTGTACAACTGTGAAAAGTCCTCCAAAGGTTGCCTGTACCCATAGCATTATCAGCATTTTTCTTAAACAGAGAAAGGTGTTTTGGGTCGATGTTGATGTAGGTAAATTCTTTCAGGTTTTTTTATAGCTTAATAGAAATCCCAACCCTTTTTTCTTCATGTGAGGAATCCATGTACTTGATTCTTTACCTACTAAAAGATTTTATTATCGCAATGAGAAAATTTAATGTATTGTATTATCTGGCATGTTATTTTAATTTTAAATGTGTTTTTTAATCTGAAATCTTATTGTTGCTTTTTAAGTCCTTCCTCATTTTCTATCAGTTGTTTGGCTTTATGACTAACCAGGCCTTTTTTTTATCCCTTCTGTGAAATCATTTTTTTCGTCTTGTTTCTCTAATGAAGATAATATTTCAGATATGCTTGTGGGTACAAAATCATATAGAACTTACAGAAGCATTGGGAAAGTTGTCATACATAGTCTCTGGTGAAGATTGTGCAGTGTTAATTAATAAATTGTTCCTACAAATTAATTATGTTTTTAGAAAACGGATGCCTTTACATTTTTTCCGGATTTATTTAAGACAACTTTATATAGGTGTTTTGAACTATGAATGTTTTTCATAGTTTTGTTCTTTTCCTTTTGAAGTAATGCAGGCATTTCTGTAAGTGATTGCCAGCCTTCTCAGATTGTTGTGTCAACTATGTCAAGTGTTGCCTCCCACACTTCTGTTTGTGCAAAGAAGCGAGAAGTCAAGGAAGAAGTCCCTCCAGAGGAGAAATCAAACACATCAGAAACTGTCAGGCAGATGCTCCAAGACGAAATGTTTAAGTTAATTCAGGTGAGAGCATCTCATTTTTTAAAATAGTTTTCACAGTTCAAGCTGTGTTATTTAAAACAACAGATGTAATTACTGTTTTAAATGCATTCTCTGTGTGTGGTTGTTTTTGAAAGAGATTTCCAGTTCCATCTTAAGCACCGTGAAAAGTTATTTTAGACTTAACTCTTGATTTTGATTCAAGAAAATGAGTTATGTGATAATAGAAGTTTGAGTGTTGTTTAGTTTACATAAATCAGTGTGCTCTAGTGGTATACATAAGGAAAAATTCTGGTGCTGTAACAGCTTCGCAGTTATACTAGAATTTAAGGTGTATTAGTACATTGAGCCAATTTTAAGCGACCTTACATTTACTAAAACTTCACAAAAAAAATGAAGGAATTTGTCTTGCTTTAGCATAACCTGACTGTGGCAGGTATTTATTGTATCTTAAAAGAAAGTCCAGTACAATAAACAATTATATGAATGAAATTTTCAATTATACAAATTGAAACTTTGTGATGTTGTTTATTTTGTCACCTGTTTTTACAGGATAATGAACAGCAATAACATAGTCTAGAGATGGAATTTTTGCTAAGATTCCTGTTAAAGTTGTTAACAGTGTTAACTTTGTGTGTTTTCAGCTACAGCAGATCAACTTCATGAGTTTAATGCAAATAATGCAGCCATCCTTTGGCAGCATACCCAATGTGCAACAAATGTTGCAGCAGCATCAGTCTGTTCACCTGGCTGGGAGCCAGCATGCACACACTGCCCAAGGCAATGGTTCTCCAAAAACACAGCTGCCCTTTCCAGAAAATAAAGGAAAACCTGGTCAAAAGAGCTCTGATTTTCATCAAAGGAATAGTGTAGAAGATGAAGGCAACAGTGGCCATGTAGAAGTATGTATATCAAAGTGTTGTTTATGAAGATAGTTCAGTATATCTGATATGTCATCTATCCTGTTGAATTAGGAAATATGTTTGTAGTGATTGGTGTAGACAAAACTATTTTTGTGCATATTTAGTGCGTGGTTCCTATGTAAATGCTGGATTGTTTGCTTTTGTGATTTAGAGTCATCTGGATGTGAATGCCTCTTTAACTCTACTTGAAAGCAACAGCAAGGAAACAGGATTTATGTCACCATCCCAATATCATTCTTCAGGGCCTATTAAATCACTTCATCTCCTAGCTCCTTCCTCAAACATCCAGAAAACAGTGGGGTTTATCCCTATTGAAAAGAAAACAAGTTACTCAAGTGGATTTCCTTTGCTTAGGCTCGAATCAAGTTATTTCAAACCAGCATTTTTCCACCCAGTAGAAATGTCATCAGCTTCTGCCAGACCACCCCCAGTACCACGAATAGCTTGGAGTTCATCAGATTCCTTATGGAACCATCAGTCATCATACACGCCAAGAAAGAGTAAGGCAAAAGAAGATTTCAGCAGGAGTAGATATGACCCTGACATCCCAAGGCAAATGCACGACGAAGAGAGGAGATGGGCAGAAAGAGTGCATAGGGGGCCTCCCAAACACCTGAACCTTGATCAATATGTAGGGCAGCAAGAAGTTTCACCTCAGCAGCAGTTCCCTGCAGATGTGAATACGTACAGAGCGACGATCACTCAGAACCCGACTGGTATTCCACTGTTACACTTGCATCTTGACCCAGTACCCAGAGTTCCACCAGCTGTAAAGCAGCCAATCACTACTACTTTAATACCTGTTAAATGTGCAACAAAGGATACTGACTCCAGAGAAATACTACAGGATGCAGGAATATCACTGCTTCAGGTTAATTTACCTCAAAAAAGGAAGGTACTGGATTTTAATAATACTTTTTTCTAAGTTGTAGTGGTTTTGCCATTTCATAGTTTCTTATTCATCACAAATAAGTTCATGTTTCCAGACTATGGAGTTTCAAGTGCTCAGCAGAGTACCAGGAGCAATCTAGAACTAGAGGTACCAGTTTATTTGCATGTCAATATGAGGCTGCAAGCCTGAAAGTGTTTTTAATGGCGTTAGATTGATTCCATGTTCCACAGTTCGTCACCATTCAGCCCATTAGTAATGAATGCAAAGAATTTACTATCTAAAGTATTGGATAATATTTATATGGTAACAAGCAGTACTGGGTTTTTTTCAGAAATGGTAATAGATATTTACAGAAATAGAATGCAGTGATAAATCCTCTTTTGTAGTGCAGAAATAGGATGCTAAAAGGCTGAGTAAGAAAACCTTATCTTATGGATGCTGAGAACTTGATGTTTTGAAAAATGTTGTTTCTGTTACACTCTTATAAGCTTGCACATCCAGTTGAAAAGAGTGGAAATGTTTTTTCTTGAAAGGTACTTCTTCAGTCCTTGTCTACATTGCACAGTTCCTACCTTCATCCTGAACTACATGGATAGGAAATGCAAATATTAGTGAAATATGTTCTGTGGAGAAAATTCCCATCTTTTAGTTTACTTTCAGAAAATAGTTTACGCATGTACATACTGGCAGAGGTCCTGGCCTGATGCTGTTAATATTACATTTCCATTTTCTTTACAAATTGCTGCAGGAGTTTTGTTTGTATAACCGAGATCCAAACTGGACCTACTTTTTTCATCCAATCTGATGGGTTCTACTTTCTCTTTCTTCTCTTTTCTCTCTCTCTTTCTGAACCCTTTCAGGCACCAAAACTCATCCCATTTCAAGATCTCATTGCATTTGAGCAACGCCATCAGCATAATTCTGTGCTCAGCACTTCCTGTGGACAAGACCAAACTGAACCTATCCAGTTACTAAAAACTAACGTTGAACCATTTGAACTGAGAGATGTGCAGAAAAATAGAAAAAGGCAAGCCAGACTTTTAAAGTGGGAACTTCATTTTGAAAAACTAGCTGGTAACCTGTACCTTCTAGCTTTGAGATCAGAGGGATTGGATGTAATTCTCTTGGCAGAGAATAAAATACTAAATGTTAGTAAAAATACAGCAGAAGTATATCATTAAGGCATGAAGGGGTTTTTGCTGTTAGCAGACGATAAGAAGAAGAGTCAGGGGGGAATTCTTACCATATTGCTATTTGTGTTTTAAAGTCTTGTTGTTACCTGACTGTTTGCTGTATACTGTTTATGAAATGCTTTGCAGTTTACACACAATGAATCTTAATTGGCTGCTGTCTGTACTGCATATTGTCACTGTTAGTAGTAATCTTCAGGAAAAAAAGGGTTACACTCTTTCAGTATAGTTCAATATTTAGGCTGGTTTTTAATACAGACAGTGATTAATTAGCAAAATTCCTTCTTGAGCAGTATTTTCTTTGTTAAGTATCTTATTATTTATGACATTTGATTTATTTGTTGTTAATTGATTGCACAAGCAGTTAAAACAGTTTGTTTAAGCTCCTTACATATCCTTGTTCAGTTCTCATAGAATGTTGGTAGAATGTTCTAGAATAGAACGCTTGCTTTCTTCTGATTAGTTGTTTTATAATCTACTTATCACATATCAGAAGAATTGCAACTTTTTAATAAAATAATTAGAAAGTTCCTGTGATAACTGAAGTTTGTCTCGCAGATTCTTTACAGGTATTTTGCGGAGTAATTATTAATTATACACAAAACATAGATGTGGATTGTTATGTAGTTTGTAATATTTAGTAAAAACAGCTTATTAGACAATTAACAGATTTTAGTGTGATTGTTAGTTTTTTTATGAGTTCCTACAACAATTTTGTGTAGATTTCAGATAGGCAAAAATAGTGCTTTGAACTGATCTGTATGCAACAGTTCTGTTTATCTTTTCCATCTTTAATTCGGTGCACATCTTATTCTTTATCTGTAATTAATATGTTGACAGAAGAAAAAACCGTAACAAGAAACAACTACAAGAGAAGGAGGAGAAGAAGAAACCAACTGTGTCCTTCTGCCCAGAGGCCTCCATCATCACTATTAGTGACACAGAAATGGTTGACAAATCAGAGACTGAGGTATAGAATAATATTTCTTTCTTTGCGTTTTTCCATTCAAGTATTAACAGAAAAGAAAGAAGTGGAAAACTATAAACTAAAACAATAATGTACATCACTTTTAGGCTCTAGCCTAGAAACAGTATATATATATTTAATTCATAGACTTGCATTTTCTGTAAACAGTAGATTTATTTTTATGAAGTATTCTAAGATTGCTATTGTTTTTCCTGGAACATGAACTTGTCTGTTTTGATAGGATGTAAGTCTGTATGAACATTTATAGTAAAACCATACAGAAGTGTTAAAAAAAAATTACATTTAGCCTAGGACAAATGACCCAGGCATTTGTCATTTCACAAATGACAAATGACCCAGGCATTACTCTTTTCATGTGGGGCCATATGGATGACAGTGTAAAAATAGGAATGGGAAGTATGAGATCTCAGTTCTGTCACAAACCAGAAACTGAGAAAAGAAAGTCTTTATCAGGGTGGGTTTTGATTTATATGCTTGTACTTTTCATTTGCCAAGGCCTTTTTGATACCTTTTGGGGATTATTGAAGCTAGAACACCACCAGATTTAAAGCTAGAACACTACCCAGAGCAGCAGACTGTTTCTGGCCCATACCACACCTTATTTGAGACTTCGCTCCAGCACAGCAGCTGGAGACCCTCTCCAGACCAGGGAGATATTACTTAGGGTGCAGCAGAGATAGCATATACTCAAAGAGGAATAAAGAATTTGTGTTACTGCAGATCACCCTGAGGTACATATGAGGTTGTCACATAACCAGTAATTCCACTGAGCTGGAATAGATCAGAAGAATTTAAAAAAGGAGTAAGAAAACAAAATTACAATTTTTTTTTTTCCCCCAGTTATTACTCACACAAGGTATATTGGATAGTTAAACAGCATCAAGAAAGCCTTTAATCTGCATTGGAACTATTTTTAAAGATGATTCTTTTTTTCCTTATATTAGGATCACAAAACAGAATCGGCATCTTACCCTCAAGATGGTTTGTTTGTTTCAATGGGCAAGTACAAGTCTTTTTAGTGCTTTGAGTGCTTAAATAACAAAAAAACCAAGGACCATAAGTTTTTTAGATTTCAAATGAAAACTCTGTGGTCATCAAGATGTTAAAAACTTGGATCATGTAGTCTGTGGGCAATACAGCTTAATGGCTTATGGTGTCTTCCCCCAGACCTTTCAGGATGGACAACAGGTTTCCAAACTTTTTTAGGCATAGTGAGTTTTTAGGGGATTGGTGTGGAGAGACATGCAGGCAAATTTAAGGTCTTATATCAATTATCTGAAGACTCAGAATAGTTCTGAAAATTACAGAATTATTTTAATTTTTTTCATAATGAGTGGTAATCTTGTGTTTTATGGTTAAAAACAATTGAGTTAGTTTTTAACTAACTCAATAAGTATGTTGAATGAATTTCAGTAACTATGGTTTCACTATAACTATGGTTATGGTAACTATTACTTCCATTAACTGTGGTTCTTGGTCATTCATGTGATTTATCAAAATAATGCTGTGAACAATGCTTTTTAATATTAAATTGTTTTCTTTTTACAAAACAGATATTATTCCAATTTTATTTGCCTGCATAGTCTAACTACACAGAATTTAAGGCTCTTTTAAAAGCAATTCAATGTTTACAATGCTTATAGCTTGCAACATTAAGACCATACCTGTGGAAAGATTTGCTTCTTTCTAGTATTTAGCACAATATTCAGTCTTATCAGAGGACAAAATACAATCTATTCTCTAAATAATGGCTTGCAAACCTCTGTAGAAACATCAATAAAGAAATTAAGGTATACACGTTATAAATGTTTCCCCCCTCTTTTGGACTGTGAAGCAGACTTTTATGGTACAACATACTAAAATATTGAATTTAAAAATCATATACCTAAACTGAACCTTGATTTTAATTCAGTGTAACACTGTAAGTCTCAATACGGTTGCATATTCACATCAAGTAGGTAGCATGAACTTTTCTGGGAATCATTCATGACATATGCTTAGAGAAAAGTTAAAAATATCTGTCAGGAATACAAAGAAAAAACTGTTGGAACTCATAGTTAGTATCATTGCTTTCAAGGATGGCTAATTCTTGTGTTATTTGTAGATACCCATTTTGCATTATTACATTTCAGACACAGTGGAAGAAGCAATTACTACTTCAGCAGATCTGCATTACATGGCTTCTGTAGGGAAAAAACCAGCAGAAACTCAAGATGCAAGTACAAATACTCATCCAAGTAAGTGCTACCTGTGTGACTTACAGAAACCAGCTGCTTCTGATGTTGCTTCTTTCTAGTTATTTTGTCAGTTTGCAAAATGCAATAAGATTGTAAAGGGAAAAACAGTTTTTTGTGCTCCAATTTTTTGTTTCAAAAAGAATTAAACCAGAAGCCATTAGAATATAAATTACAAAGCAGTAGTTAAAATAATTATAAGTAAAAATATCACTGATGCAGTTATGTAAGAGTGTCCACATGCTTTTCATAAATCAGTTCTGATGTGACTTTTTCTGAAATCTTCTTCTAACTTCACTTGGGTTTATCTAAATGCATTTTAGACAGTGTTTCACCTTGTGACTGAAACTGTTTCCCTGCCTCATCCACCACAACTTTTCTTTGACTGTGAGCTGTCAGATTAGAAATGTGCATTCAGATAATACCATCAGTATGGTTACTTTCCTTACATTCATGCATTTTGATATTGGTGTTTTTGGTTTTTTTTCCCAATCAAGTGCTCGAGTCGTATCAGGATCATGGAATCAGTGGTGGAAATGAGATTTCTGAAGTTCAAAAAAATGAGCCAGCCCCATCTGTTCCTGTGCCAGGTGTGGCTCCAGGCTCTCCCTACTTCATTTGTTGTTTAGGAAGTCTATAACAATATAGCAGTTTTAACATGGGTTTTGTATATGGGGTAGCTTAATGCAGGGTGTAGATAACATGGTAATTCATCTGATTTCTTGAAACCCAATACTAAATAGTTATAATACTATTTATGAAAAGTTTGGCTGGAATTTTTCATGAAGCAGTGTACCTATGCCTTTGCGTTCCTGTATGAGATTATTTTGTGGATTTTATCTTGATTTTAGTGCCGCTTACTCTTGGGGTTTTGGTGTAATGTAGACCAAAAGAATTGACCAGTGGGAAGTTAAAACAGATTACAGCTCTACATGAAATTGAGCTGCAGTAGCTCAGCTACTTATACAGTTGTTTCCTTGCATCTACTAGATGCAGGTTATAATGTTCCAGTCCCAAGTAGGAATTTTATTTTCAATCAGTCATCTTTTGGATCAATTTGTAGAACAGAAAACAGAAGGTAACTGAATTTGGGCTAAAGAAGATATATTTTGGGTTGAGTTTTCTCCCCCCATATTAAAAATCCTTCATAAATTGAAGTATGTAGATTTCAGGACCTAAGTGTTCTCCCTATGGTACCAAATGAGCATATTAATTTTTCCACTGTTTTAAAATTCAACTGTGTTTTTCCATTTGAAGATAATTTTACTACATCACATAACTTGTTTGCAAATAGCTTTATTAGAGGTCTTTCTAGCTGGGTAATATAATTTCTTTGAATCAAGTAAAGATGAATTTTTTTTATTTTACTTAGCTGGGATAAACTTGGAAATTAGTAGCAATTTAGACTGCAGCTTAGTCAAAGCTTTTCTTGACATCTAGAGAAGGCAGAGTTGTTTCCAAATATTTAGTCTGAAGTTTTGTGGCTTTTGCTGTAAATATAATACTGACTATTATTATTTTCTCATAGAATCATCTAGTGCCCCTGCAATACTACCACCTGACATGTATTTAAACCTGAGATTTCCCACTGAAGTGAAAAAGAAACCTTTACCATCCTTTTGGTCAGATGCACCTGATTTGGTTAGTAATCCCATGTACATGTGTAATCCAATGTACATGTGATTAAAATACTGTTTGTCTTAATTAATTTGGGTTCTTTGTCTCCAGAACAAATCCTTTCAGCTTAAAGTTTTATGGTTAATAATGCACTGTAAACAATATATTCAAAACACATTCGGTATAATTCTTCATAATCTTGTTGTTGTTTAGCATGAACATGAATATATCAGTGTGGTCGACATTGAAGACAGTGACATCCTTAGCAATTTGCCCATGATACCTGAGTCTGCAGAAGAGGTAGATGCTGCACAGCAAAATGAGAAGTTTGAAATTCCATCTACTGCAAAACTTCACCACACAGCAGCTTCTGTTACTAATGCAATTCCATGTGAGGCTCTTCAGAAGCAAGGTAAATCATTTTGGTTTTAAACCTGAAAAAAAGCAAGACACTTTTGTTATAATACTTCCACAGAAAATCTGCAGCTTTCCCCTCAATTAACCTCCTGCTTTTTTAGCATTAAACATCAACATTTATACATTTGACTTCTTTTGTGATGATTCCTGGCTCCTAAAATCTACTCTTATGTTCAACACATCTGTGCCTGATTACTTGTAGTATTTACATGCTTGCAGTTTATTCAGTGATATTGGTACTTTCTTTTTTTTTTTTTATTTCAAGATGACCATCAGAAGAATGCATCAAGCCAAGTGCAAAAGGAAGATAAGAAGTCAGATTCTGCTACAGACAGTGTAACTTGGAACGTACTACCTGAAGATGACAGAACTCTTCCTTCCTCAGAGCTTCCATCCAAAGTAATTGGCAGAGAATACTTTTCCACAAAGCAGCAGGAAATGGATATGCAATTACAGACACTACAGAACATGATAGAAAATATGGAGCAGGATTTCAGAAATACCAAACTGGTGAGTTCTGACTGCTAGCTCTCATTTTTCAGACAGTTTATTTTGTAATTTTTTGCAGCTGAAGTCAAAACTTACATTTCAGAACTATGTGTTCTCAAATCTGCTTAGTATCTATTGAGAGAGATTGAGAATAATATACAGTTCTTCTACATCTAGTGCTGAATCTGTTGGCTGACATAATTACTTACAGTAGAAGAAATGCTGGCCAGAATGGCCGGTTTTAAACATCAGGAAACTTCTGACTTACAAAGACTACTGAAATATTTTAGTTTCTGTGGTTTTTAGATAAGATATATTGGAAAACTTCATCTACTTTAAAAATAAAAATGTCATCAGTAGGAGTAAAACTGTTCTCGCAAATAGTAGAGTTTATATGTATTTTTCTCAAAGTACGGATCCAGAAGATTGAACTTCTTAAATTAAATTAATCTGCTTGAGCTACTTTGATTCCTGAATTATTTTTGTTTGTTTGTTTTGAAACAGGAAACTGCATTAAAATGTTTATAAGATTATGAGGAAAAAAGTTTATTTAAAGTATATTTTGCATGAATATCTGTAGTGAAAGTCTCAGAAACACCTTGAAGAAAGTGTCATTACTTAGTTTTTGGGTTTCATTTACAGTTAGTGAAACTAATAGAAGACATTGAAATGGCTACTGATTCAGACCTTAGTGCTCATCCTTCATTCTCTGAAGCTGCTGAAGTCATTGATGATGGTATGTGTTCAGTTAACAGAAAGATAGCACATTTGCAGTTGAATATTAAACTTGACTGACTTTTAATTACCACTGAAGTTTAATGCAATCCCATAAGTTGTCATTGAAATATAAACCAAAAATACCAGAGAGATAAATAAAATGAAAGGTTGCAAATCTATTAGGCATATTGTTTTAATAAAAATGCAATTGAAAGTATCTATAAACCTTGATATTTTCCAAAACCATAATACAGAAGTTTAAAAAATATGTATTTCTATTGTATCATGAAATCAAAACATGCTGCTTGTAAGTGCTTTACTCACTGATGTCAAACGATATGAAATTTGTCCTCAGGATTTATTTTTTATGTATATGAAGTAAGTTTTTTTCCTGCATCTTTGATGGCTATTCAGTTGTAATGTCTGTATTTTATTAAAACCTTACATCAGCTTAACTCTTTTTTAGAGCAGATGTATTGAATTATTTATTGCTTATGTAAGAAACAACTATATAGTACCTCCCTAATTGTAGCTACTGTACTGTGCCAAGAGCATAGTCTAATCTACTTATGGAGTTAACACAAAGCCAAGTGGTAGAACCAAATCATGGCTATATCTATATTCACACCTCAAACAATATTTAAGATGTCCATTAACCTCACACAGAGCAACTCCTGGCTCAGTTCATGTGTGCAGGATTGGTACACGCACCACAGCTCTGGAAGTACCCTTTCAGAGAGGCACAGCTGACCCGAGTTCAGGTTGTTACAGGTTTGACAGATGAACTAAAGATGCCAGTAACAGGTATATATGAGTGATAGCTTTTGCGTTGAGAGGATTTTCCATTGGCCTACATTGGTTACTGTATTATTTTTTTGACAGAATCAGAACGTTATTTGAGAGGCATGATTTTTGAAGATGTTATAGATGATCAAAAGGAGGGCTTAAACTTGGAGTATCCTGTACCCAGTTATACTCCAGTGGAATTACACACCCCTGCCGCTGCAACCTTGGCTTCTAACTTTCCCAGTGGCATGAAGTCACCTTCTGGTATAATCTTTATTATATATTTTTCCCTTTTGCACCTTTTAAAAATAAGTAAAACTTTTCTTCCTGGTGTAATACTTTTTCATTGCTGTTATACAGGCTGTTACATAATGCCAATTAGCTTATTAAAGTCAGTCATCAGTCTTTCTGGATTGCATTGTTTAGAATGGCTTCATTGATCTGCACTGATAAGGAGTTTATGTTACATGACAGAACAGTATCACTAAATTTTGAAAACAGTTCAGCAATGAATCATACTTACACTCAAATTCACTGTTATTGGAAGAAAATACCTTTGGGTCTGCTTCTTAAACCCATCACTGTGCTGAATTGTATTTACTTAATTAAGTGAAGAGGGTGTGGTATCACAACACTCAAAGCTTCCTCCAAAAGCTGTCTTTATCATCTCTGTCATCTTCCTATGTCTAGGGAGGTGAGATCTCAGTTAAATCCAGCCACATCAGCAAAATCAATTGGTTTATTTCACTATAAAGTAACTACTGTTTGTGTCCTAAAACATTACTTTATGAGGTCTCATTTCGTTTTGCAAACTGACAGCAAATTGATTTTTGCAATTAGGAAGACTGTGGTAGCATTGGAAGGAGAAGGGAAAAAAATCAATCTCTTGCTTGAGTTTAAAAATGTAATGTCTTATTTTCTGCATATTGCCTGCATTGCTTGCAGTAAAGCTTCCAAAAATATTACATACTTTGTAAATGTGAACATGCATTTGATAGCCACATTTGCAGCAATCTGTCTTAAAAGGTGTTAAAACATGGTTCCTGTATCTGCATGCAGCACAAGTCCATCTCAAGTGGTATACACACCCAGACTAATTTTGAAAATAATAATGCGGTTTTCTCTGTAAGTATAAACTTGTTACTTGCAAGCTGAGAAAGCTATAGGTGATACTAAGTTACAACTATAATTTTTTGAGGTGTAGAGTTTAGTTTAGGAGGGAAAGCAGTGCTCTTCCATCCAGGACATGCATACCGCTCTTCAGTTTTATCTCCTGAATTCCAAGCTCCTTCTGAGTTCCTGGCTTCTTCAAGTAAGTGTCAGTTGTTAATTTTCCATGAAACGCTGTATAATTAATTGGAACAGATAATTCCCAGTTAGCTGGTCATGGCAGAAGACTGACAACAGTGATATCATCATCGTAGCAAAACTATTCAAATCATCCAGGGAGTTGTTAATTAGTGTTCTCTGGAGAATCTGTGCTAACCTGACAATCAATGACGTGTCCTCTCACAGGCCGTTAAGCCTATGTCCAATATGAGTTTATTTTTAATGTCAATATATTCAGGTTGATATATTTTTGTATTTTATCTCATTGGCTGTTTAACATATGTATGATTAGTTTGTGTACAATTGCAAGGATTTTATTAACAAGGATTGTTTCTCTTTCAGGCTCTCACATATGCAGAGATTTACATGACAGGTACGTATTTTGAGATTGGTTTTTTCAAAAATCTGTTTGTGAAAAAGGAGACTGTCAGGGTGAAATCATCACTTCATAAAAATCAAGGCATTCATTTTCAAACTCAGTAAAATCCCTTCTGTTAACTAATTTTAGGCATTTTTTCTGATTTTTGTAGTGCCTGTTACATTTACTTTATGCAAAAGCCGCAGGAGCATTCAAAGTTCTTTTCTAATTGCAAGTAACAGAGCTGTTAACGTAGATGGTGCTATTGTCTGTGTGTATTTGTTATTTCTCCTATTTACAAATCTCTCTTTCAAGGAAGTACATGCAACTGCTGCTAGCAGTTGTCTACCAAGGCCAACTATCCACCAGAAAGTTTTCAAGGTGTTACCATATGAAAAGTGTAAAGCAACAGACTGAAGATTTCAAAACTGGAATGAGCCTATGCATTAAATAAAATGGTGTGACATATGTATTTTTTACTGTTAGCTGCTGTTGCTCTTCTGGATCCAGTTGTGCAGTAGAAAAGAGTAGCTGGCTTTTCTTTCTTCCTGATCGTTCTGCTCCATTACCCACCTTTATTGTTTTGCTTGAAGCATAGCAGTAAACTGAATGGTTTATCTTATTGTTCGAGTAATTTACTGGAACTCCTTGTTGTGACAGAAGTAATTAGGGAGTGATTACTTAAGCTGGAGGATGAGTGTGAGGCAGTAAACTTTAGCAGACAGGGGATTTTTACCCAAAGGAGTAACTTGAAGCAACTATGGCTTGTAGTCATAAACTATGAGATTTGTTTTTTGGTGGGAGCAACTGATAAAAAGAGAGGAAAGAAATGGGCAGAATTCAGGTAAAACTATCCTCTCACTCACACTGATTCTTGCTCAGAAGATCACTGAGACTGGGGGTTCCCTAAACTGGTAGCATCCCATAACCTTATTTCAGCATGTGCAGCAATACAAACCCCTGTGGGTGCTCCTGGCTTCCAGCTCAGCCTCCTCTGGGCCAGCCTTGTTCACACACCCCAGTGGAGCTCAGGCATTTCAGCTCTGGATGGGGTCAGACTTCTGGATATATGTTGGCTCAAGTGTACTTGATAACAGCAAAGCTAAGGGGAGGGCTGACACCTTTTTAAGGTGGTACATCTACACACATGGTCCAGGTACTGCTTGTGTGCACACAGTAGAGATGTGGGGAAAGAAAATCCAGTCCAAAGGCTTTGTGTAAAACAACCTGAATGTTCTCATTTTAAGCAGGGGAGGAAGGATTTTAGCTTGTTGTTCTCACAGTCCTGTTCTGCATTAAATTGGTAACATCTTTTTTTCCTCTACCTAACTTCAAGCTCTTTAGAAGATCCCCTGCAAGTTACTGGTCTGAGTGGTTTTACTGACATTAATGATCGTGTAGTAGAGAGTGACATCTCTCTGCCGGAGCTGGGCTTTACAAAAACACAAGCTAAGAAAATCCCTAGGTAATACCATGGCTGTTTTTATTATGTGCCAGTTAAAGTGTTTTAACCCTTGTTATTTTTCTTATAGCTCATACCCTGTAAATGATGGAAGCAAGTATGTGTTTGAGTTGATGTTAATGGGACTAGTATTAGAACTGTTTAATAGCCACAAATTTACTGGCTTGTAAAACGTGCTTGTTGTTTTCTGTTATTTTGGTTTACCAGTTGTAGGCTCGGGCAGAAATCTCTATATACAGCAGACTCAGTTCAGCAAATGGACTGGGACCTTCTAAAACAGTTCTGAAAGACAGAGTAGAAATTTGCTGTCAGTGGCACAGCAGATTCAGAAGCTTCTGGCCCCAAACTCTGGCTTGTTATGCTTCCCTTCCTGATGGAGGTTTCTACACCTCCTGAGTGTCAGTTATAAAATCAGCTGTGTTCTCTCCTGAGAGAGGTCAAAGTGACAGCTGTTTCTTACTCCTGTTTGTGATCTGAACTGCTGACAAAACAAAAAAATACAGCTGTTAAGGATGCCAGTCTGTTGCACTGGTGCCACAGCTCACATCAGTTTAAGCTCCCGTCCTGTTATCTGGATGTAGTTGACAACTGGCAGAAAAAATTTAGGAAACATTTGGAATTACTTGTGTGCCAGGATTTATGGAGCAAAATTTTGGCAGAAGAAAATTTCCCCTCTTGTTCATTCATTACTTATGCTTCCAGCTGAGTCAGAATTTTAAGGGTTAACAGTATTTTTATTATATCGTGTAGTTGCCACAGGTTGCAATTTACAGGACGTACTAGATTATTTCTTATTCACATCTGCTCTCAGGTTTCATGGTTTTGCTGCTGCACATTCTCAAAAAACAGAAAAGGAGAGGAAAGAGATACAAACATGGATGAAAAGAAAGCAAAAGGAAAGAATGAGAGAATATATGAAGAAACTGGAGGAACAAAGACAGAAAGAATGTAATCCATTCAACCTAAGAAAGAATGTGGTAAGAATAATGGGAACTTGAAGAGTAATTGTTACATGTTGTACAAGTGTTGATTATTCAGGTTAGATAGTATAAAGGTTGATAGTATTTTTTTTTCTATTTTAATATTGGGGGCTTGTAGAATTTTATTTTATTGGAGCTGGACATAGTTGTGTCAGTAGAGATCAGTGAGCAAATGCACCAGTTTTCTTCACAGGCTGCAGCGATGGCAATTGGCAATTGGTTGCAATTAGGACATACAGTCTTTTAACTGTAATGGATACAGCTGTAACAGCCACTGCTTGTCAGGGAGTAAGAGCTACAGCAGTTGCTAAGATGTGTTTACATTTGTTTCATCTGTACGCCCCTCCAAAACCTCACTGGATTTAAAAAGCAGAGTTTAAATGCCAGCAATCCTTTAGGAACATGATTAGATACTGAGGGCTGCCATCACCCACACAGAAGTGTGTACAATTATAAGGGTTAGTAGTAAATACAAGTTTATAGCCTGATAAATCTCTTCTGATCCGTACTGTGCTGGAAATAACTGGGGGGGGAGGGGTGGGGAGGAAGTTACAAAAGCCATTCAGAAGTGATTTCCGAATCAGTATTAATTCTTAAAACATGCATTTGTCATCCGGGGCCACCTTTAGGACCTGAAAAGACCCTAATGAATCAGGGGAAGCTCTGGGGTTATAGGACATGAGACATAATAACAGCAAATATATCCCTATACTTTTTACTTAGTTGAATTCAGAGATGCTGTAAATACTTCCAGGCAGAAGCTCTGCTGGTTTTAACTCCAAAGTAGCAAACATGTAACACACCAAGTTCCTGTTACTAAATAATTCAATTGTATTCACTTTTAGAAAGAGTAACAGATCTCATCTATTTGAAATACATTATTCCCCTGGATTCAAACAGCCCTTCAGAGTGGAGCATGGGTTGCTTTTTTTGTACACCTGTGGAGAGAAGTGATTAGAGAAAAATAGATCCTGCTTGCTCCCCCTTTCCTGTGTTGCCAACCATAAATATATACTTGATGCTTTTGTCATAGGCTTTTCTCCTGAAATCATTAGTGGAGGGATTCTCAGATTTTGTAGGTGGTTTGGTATAGGTTTTACTTTTTATTTCTTTAAGAAGAAAACATTGAAAAATTCAAATTTTACTCTAGCAAACACAGGCCAAAGTGCAACCTTGACCTGTTTTTTAAATTAGTCATTATTAGGAACATCATTGATTTTTAGCAGACTTAAGGCAAGGCCATTTGAAGCTTTGAGCTTGAGAGTGAAAACATCTCTCTAGGAAGTTATGTTTAGAGCATATGACTTATGGAAGATGTGACTGCAAGCTTTCAGTATATTTTTAGAGACTGGAAAAGTTATAGAGACAATCTTGCCTGAATTTTCTGGTAGGGCTGTATACTTTCATACTGTTTTTCATTCTGAAGATGTCTTAAGCAGTAACTTTTAAGTCAAATAGTACATTTGAGAGTGAGAGATTGGAATGAGAGCACAGTACATAGCAAGTTAATGAATTTTATACTTTTTCTTACACAGCATTATAGTCCTACTTCAAAGGATATTAAAATGTTCCAGAAGAGGAAAGAAGAAAAAGACAAGTGAGTTGCTGTAAATATAACTTTAATCTCCTTATTTATATATTAATCTTTCAGTGTTAAGAAAGAGGTAGTTTTAACTATCTTGTCTCTGAAACTTCAGATATCAGTGATATGTCAAGATATGTCAATGAAAAGCATAAATATTTATGTTTGTTTTGCCATTTAGGAAAATCCTGAAATGTTTCATCCTTTGACTGTATTTTTCACTTCCAAATTTCATTGTTTCTTTTTTTCCCTAACACTGACTCATTCATTCTGTCAAACTCATGGTAGGAAATTATTTAACTTTTTGGTAGTGATCTTAAAAGGTTTAGTACATCTTCTGTGAAACTGCAAAAAAAATGTTCTTCGTGTAACCTTACAAGACTCACAGCCAGCTGCAACGAAATGAGTGAAAGCATGAGGTAATGTATAATATTATTTCTCCATAGAGCCCTGTTATCTGAGCATCACAGAATGAGAATATCACAGGCACTTTCTCTGATGAATGAAATGTTATCTGAAACACCAGCACATGATCATAAAACTTTGTCCAGCACCAGATCACCTCAAGGGTACAGAAGAAGGCATATGGCATCTAGTAAAGGGTAACAGCTCTTAAGCATTAAACCTTCTCTTGTGTCTTGTGTCTTTAGCCACACTGTGAAATTGTTATGTATAGGAATGATAGGTGGTAGACAATAGTAAGTATTAAGCTTTGTTGCTCTGTTTCTGTTTTTTCTTATTTTAGAGGGCTTCTGAACAGTCGGGTTTTGTCAGAAAGGAGCAGAATTGCTGCCAAACCCAGCTTTGGTCAAAGATTACGCCGTGGCAACCCCAGCTCTTGTTTAACACAGTCCCAGGGTAAGAAAGAACTACTCCTTGATGAAGGCCCATGCTGAAGATGATCTTCAAGCTACTGCTGCATTTTTGTGAGAAGGAACTTTAATACCTGTGTAGAAAATCAGTCTTAGAATCCTGGAAGTCTCCTGTTATGAGGCTTTTATAACTGTGTTGTCATTGACCTGTTAAATGATGAGAGTTACCTTTCCTTATCGCCTCTCTTTAAATCCAAAGTAGCTTAAATTTCCATAGCAAGAGTGCTGGGTAATCCAGGAAGCAAAACTCATAGATGGAAATTTTTAAGCATCTTTGAATATGTTTGATCTGCATTTAAAAGAAGAAATGCTTTCTTTGGCTTTCCAGGAAATGCCTGTATGGCCCTACAGAAAAGTACTTCCAGAGGAAGACCAAGAAACGCTGCAAACTGTCCTGTTGAGTCTAGGACACTGTAAGTTACATAGAGCAATGACATAGTGCAGTGCAGATACATAATACAGGGGAAAGTAAGACACAGAGAACACATTTCAGAATGTGTTCTCTTCTTCAGAACGTGGAGATAACTGAGAGGGGACCTCATCAATGTCTATCAGTAGCTGAAGGGAGGGTGCCAAGAGAACAGAGCCAGGCTCTGCTCGGTGTTGCCAAGCTATAGGACAAGGGGCAATGGGCAGAAACTGGAGCACAGGAAGTTCCACCTGAATATGAGGACAACTTCTTTACTGCATGCACTGGAACAGGTTACCCAGAGAGGTTGTAGTCTCCCTCACTATTCAAGAACCATCCGGACACAATCCTGTGCCATGTGCTGTGGGGTGGCTCTGCTTGAGCAGGGAGGTTGGACTGGATGACCCACTGTGGTCCCTTCCAACCTTACTCATGCTGTGATTCTGTGAATACATCCTGCCTCAGATACAGCATTAGTTTGGAAGAATAAAAATCATCATTTTCTCCCCTCATAAAAATCCTTTAAAGTAAAATGTTGTGAAATATTAATCAGTCACCTCTGTTTACCTTCTGAATGGTTTTAGCCAGGTGGTAGTTTCAAGATCTGAAAAAATGTGCTAGATTTCAGTGAATTCCTGAAACACACATTATGAAATCATGAGGGACAGAAGCCTTGAGTGTTTCATTTGGTTGAAACCTACAGAGAGAAAGTTAATTAGAAGACCAGACACAAGTATTGTGCCTCTCCCCTGCCTTTCTATTCTGCTACTCTCTAAGATCTTAAAATAGAAATTGTCTTTATTAACCATCTGTAAAGTATGTAGAAAAGATATGATTTTTTCATAGTGTTATTGTAGAAAAATTTGTGACTGAACAAAAAAACCCTTTTGGATTTTAGTGGTACTTTCTGCCATGCCTGTCTTTGTAGGTCTGGATCCACAAAAGTTTCCTCTCATAATATCCCCTCCTAATCAAAGCCTTTACAGATATAGTACTTGTTAACAGCAGCGAATTTCTGATCAGACAGAAAAAGAGTGAGGAGAGAATCAACCTAAAACTTAGGAAATACTGTGGGTCGATTGCATTCTGCCATACACTAGTGACATAACTGGATGGCCAAATGTCAGTGTATTTGAGTTGGCAATGCAGAATTGAGAGAAGCAATAGTAAGCAGAAAGGAGACTGTTCCTGAATCACTCTACACATGGAAAAGTAATTTTCCTCCTCCTTTCCATGCATTCTCTTTTTAAACTCTGTATACAGTTGATCTTTTTCGATTCCTGGCACCTTCTGTATCTGTTTCTCCAATATACCCCATCACTGCTAAGGATTCATTAAAGTTTCATGTCTTCTAAGAGGCACAATCCAGGATTTGTTAGTATTAGTCCTCTGTCAAATAATGAAGCTATGTCCCTTTTTTGGGGGACTGCGCTGCAGAACCTGGATGCTCTAGACACTGTACATGTCGTGTTCCACTTTGTGTTCTGCCTGGGAAGACAGTTCAGAGCACAAGGCTGGAAGGGACCAGCAGCCTTTTCTCACCATCACCTCACATTAGCTCAGGATAGCAGGGCATGCTGTTTTCACATGGATTTACTCACAGCTTTCAGTTCTTAGAACTTGTAGCTTCTGTTCTTGGAGAAGTTTAAAGAGATTTAGAAGAAAACAGCAAGAAGCGTTACAATGCTGTGGTTGGCCTGTTTTTCTCCTCAGCTGCTGAGTACGGAGTCAGCAGAACCTCAAAACAAAAGCCCCCACAAGTTACCACTGCAGTTCAGACAGAAGATATTGATCAAGAGAGTGATCGAGACATAGGAAGTCCTTGGACTGTACCTGATGATATCCAAAGAATACTTCAAGATACTCATGACTCCATGTTTCAGGTAGAATTTCTAGTTGTACTAGGAACTATTTGGTACTTGCAATTTAACACTTTCTTTGCTTCTGCTTTATTTAAAATGTGGTTCTCTGTTTTAAATATGTGTGTGGGATAGATGCAGGACATAAATGATGGTGCTTCAACTGAAGTACCTTTTGTCTTTACAAGCAAAGTCATTCTTGTGAGCCTTGAAATTGAATGTTCTTTTAACAACCGCATAGTTACAGTGTCCAGGTAACAGACACTGGTTGGAGTGCATAAACAGGAAAACAAATTGCATTGTTGCAGAATAATCACATAACTTGATTAGGACATGTTTGAAAAGGGTGGGATTTTTCTACTGTCCCTGAAAGATGCACTTTTCAGCTCATGTTCTCTCCCTCCCACAGGCCCCTGCAGGGCATGGCATGAGTTTCTCTCCTCTGGGCAGTGTCAACACCGACAGCGTTTCTGAAAGCACGGGCAGTATCCTCAGCAAGCTGGACTGGAATGCTGTTGAGGCCATGATAGCAGATGTGGAAGATAAGTGAAAATTTCCCAGCCACTGTGCACTTCCAAACAGTTGTCAGTGTTTGGTTTCAGTACAACAATAATTTTTCTACTTAAAACGGATCGGTCTTGCACTGGCTTCCTTCTTAAGCAGCATGGAAACTCTCACTGCTTTCAGTCTTACCTTGGTGAAATTCAATTCCTTAATGTGTAGTTTCTTTCTGTATGTCTTCAGGTCAAGAAGAACTAAATATAGTTGGTAAAGGGAGACGAACAGTCTTAAACAGATCCAGGTCAGCTACTCTATGTAGAAACACTCATACGTACAAAAAATGTTATTCTATTTTAAGAGTACTGCACAACTGTTTTACCTTTGTATTTAACATCGTTCTGAAGTTATTTTTGTAACATGATGGTTGTGATAAACTGATTTAATAAAAGTGAATTTACTAGTTTCTGCTGTAAATTATTACACATGGGGCAGTTCCACTGCTGTGTACCACTAGGACTGTATGTGTGCATATGCACTACCCTCATATTTCAAACCCAGCTTACTTGTGCAGTAGTTTAGAGAAATCTTAGAAGAGTAGGAATGACTGAAAGAGGTACAAATAGGCAGCAATAAATGAAATACAGACTTTTGTTAGGAAAAATCAGACAGCAATATAAGACACAAAGGACTGGGTTAAAGAGCAATATCACTGTTCATCCATCTATATGATGCTGCTTTTTTAGAGCTCCTCTAGCAGCCTCCAGAGATCTACGGGAAATTTCCCATATGTTCAGTGACCATCAAGTAGTTGTGGTAGTCTGAACAGATGCAGTTGTGGTGACTCTCTCTCACCAGCAGTAGTTTTTACTTTTGTAGTGAAGGAATCTGAATTTTCATGGAAGTCAAAAGTGTTAATTTCCAATTACTGTCATCCAGAACTGTAATAGTTAAAAAAAAATAAAAATTTCATATTTCCATGTGAAGCTGCATCTTGGCAAATGTCAAAAATAAGGTTCAGAGAAAGGCTGTTACAGTATTACACCACACATACCAGGATAGATTTGACAGTTGACTGGGCCACATTTATTATCAGTCCTCAGAATCTGCATCAGCTTCTCTCACAGGAGTGACCAGACTGGAAAACTCGGTCTTGGGTGGGACTATCTCCAATGGAAAGGGCCAATATCTTCCAAGAGTCAGTCCAAAGCATGAAACTGTGACTTTTACTCAAAGTCTTTCTTCAGTGGCAGCAAAAAAACATCAGGAAGTAACTGTGAAAAATATTGTTTTGTCCAAGTTTGAAAGTCTCCTTATGACCACAGCCAACCATGAGAAGGAAGAGAAAGTGATAAGTTCATTTCATTTTAACAGTGGGGAAGGAAATACTTCAGGTGCCTCCCCATCCAACGCATCACAGATCACTGGAACAAGGGCAGAGAGGCAGCCCAAAAACTTCCCAGTCAGAATGTCAGCGCTAAACTCACGCTTTGTCTGAGATGTGATGGCAGCAGGTGCAGTAAAACCCATTGCTAGGGTTGGGTGCTGTAGAAACCAAAGACAAAGGTTGCTGGGAACTGTTGCCAGGGTAGTGGGCACTGGGACGTGTTGCTTGGATCAGGTGCCATGGGAGTCATCAGAAGGTCCTGTTGCTGAGATGTCTCCCACGAGGACCCACTGTCAGAGCCAGTGCTATGGCAGCCTGTGCTGAGCTCTGTTGCTGTGGGCAGTGCCACGGCAGAATTTCCTCTTGCTGAGTTTGGGTACCGTGACCACCATCCCTAAACTGTGTTGCAGAGGTAGGATGCCATGGCAACCAAACACTGAGATATGTTGCTAGGGACCAGTGCCATGGCAACCAGCACTGAGCCCCAGTGCTCAGGGATGGTGCCATGATAACCATCCCATAAACCTGTTGTTAGGGTTGAGTTGCAGAGCAGCTTTCCCTGAGACCCCCTTGCTATGGCCGGGTGCCATGGCAACCATCCTTAATACCTGTTGCAAGGATGGAACGCCATGGCAACCATCAAGAGGATTTGTTGCTATTGTCAGTTGTCCTTGCAACCCTCCTGAGGTCCATTTTCAAGGAGCAAGAGATGCTGCAGCAGGATGTAGAGGAGGCTGTGCCCAGGGCTTCACTCCCAGGCAGTTGGTGAGCCCTGAAGAGAAGGGCCAGCAGCACCGAGGACCATCCACCCCCACAAGGAGCCACCCTACCATCACTGACACTGGGAGGGGCCTCAGGGCCAGGCCAGACCAGCAGCCAGGACTCAGGATAGTCCCTGAGAGGTCCCTGCCCCCTAAATTTAATTGTTGTGCAGTGTGGGTGGCATTGGTATCCCCACCCTTTCCCTGGTGCTAAACCCAATGATTCCTCATGGCCGCAGCCAAAAGGCTCTGCACTGAAGTAAACTATGAAACATCAGCTAAAGAAAGATGAATGCATCAGTTAGTTAAGAAAAGACATAAGGAAATACAGAGTAGGGAAATGTGGAAAATAGAATATATATAATGTCATGCATACTTAGAATAACCCAATAAAAATGAGAAATAGAGGAAAGTATTTTAGAAAGAAGGGTTGAGTTTTGGAACAGCTCAAGTCGAACAAGCTATAGCAACTTTCATTTTCCTAAAGCACAGTTATGCTTTTTTGGAGTCTCACCCAATAAAACCCTGAACTTCCTTTAGCAGTCTAGTAGTGCGACATTTCCATCTCAAAGATATTGAAATTTCACAATTAAACATGATTATGTTTGATCTTTGGTTTCTTTAGTTTTCAGCTTTAGAAACCCAAAAGCAACTTATTTCAGGAAAAACTTTCTTGCAGGAAGTTAAAAAAAAAACAAACCAGAACCAAACCAACCAACCAAACAAAAACCAACCCCACAAACCATACCCTAAAAAGAGATATTGAAGACAACACCCACTATCAACCTAATAATCCCAAGGAAATACAAGAATTAAAATAAGATGAAAAAGACCAAGCTACAAAATAAGAACATACCACTTCAATAGTTTTTGTTCTTTAATATGAATCTTTATGATTAAGGGACTCAGAGAGTAATAAAGAAATTGCTGTTTACCACTGGCTGACATAAGTTATGCACCTTCAGCAGAACTGCGTCTCTAAGCCAGAGCTCTGGCTATTTAAACTGAGACTACTAAAAAGATGTAAAACTCTGTGAAAACAGAGTTGAACATACACAGGGCTGGCCTTTATGTTTTAGTTTCAAAACCAGTGGCCAGTAAAGAAGGAGAAATAGGTATTTTCAAAGGGAACCTACAAGGGAAGGTGGTTGACTCTCAGGCTCCTTAGCTCCTCAACATCAGGCTCACACCTTCCGAAGGTGGAAGAGTGTGTCTTCAGCTGTGGAATAAGAAATTGTGTGTGGCACTGGAACATGTACACAAGCTAAATCTGCACTATGATCTGTAAAATTTTGTAAGAAAAAGGAACAAAACTCCAACAGTACCTACTACCCAAACAATAAATACAACCCTGAAACTTGCCTTTGAAGTCACATTGTGAACTTCAGGTAAGACAGAAGAGGTAAGGCACCAAAACACTACCCTGATTCTCAACTGGAAATTTTTTAAACACACTGAAATAATGGAATTTTTTTTTTCTTTTTCTGATGTAGAGACAGAACAAATAAATGGAAGGAATGTTCAGAAACTACACAAATTTGAAAAGGGCCTGCTCAGAGAAATACATGCCTTGTTATGACCTCCTAAAAATCCGTGGTGTGACATTTAAGGAAGTGGCCTGAGTGGGTTTCTCAGTCAATACCTAAAAATCAAAGGTAGGGAAAATTTACACTAATCATGGAGGATCCTATAATTATTGGTTGCCCAAAGAGAAAAAGTAACTGTGTAGAAGCCTGTACACGGTTGGTCTGGAAAGTTTGGTCAAGATGACTTGAAGGCTGAACACAGACTTTGTAACAACTTCTGCACCAATTATTTCATGTGGATGTCAATACAAGGGGAGGAAAGGAGTCCTCTCTCTGGCAACAGCAGTACTTTTGGACAGTAAATGAAAAGAATTGATGAGGAGTGATCCAAAACACAGAACTTGAATCTGACTTGCAGGTTTGAATGTGGAGATGGAACAGTAACATTCAGAACTGCAGTGATGCATCACAGGAGGTGTTTGAGGCTGACCTTGAATCTGAAAGTCCATCTCCACATGGGACTGTTCAAAATAAAAAAGCTCCATAAACGTGGAACAAATGGCTCTCCTCAAGGAATCATTACAGTTTGTTTGCCTGTGCACACAGAATACATTTAGTCTAAGAAGGAAACACAAACCCATTGAATGTCTCCCTCCACATATGTATTTCTGGCTTACAGGCACTTAAGTGCAGTTAAGCAATATTTTTGTGCAACCATAAATCCTAAGAAGAGAACAAAATAAATACGCAAAATAAGAGATTGAAAAAAAGATTGTTTCCCAAAGAAAACCTGTCTTCAGTCTGTGCTTAGGAAGTCAGAATGAGAAACAGATGATCCCCTGTACGGTTTCTCAAAAATAAATTATATGTAGTGACAAAATTGGGCTGTCCAGCACATTTTCTAGCCTTCTGTAGTTGGAAGAGAATTACAATAAGGGACAGGTAAAACAAATTCAGAGGGTATTCTGGGAGAAGGGAAAGGAGGAAGTGCATTGAAAGGCAGCTGATTCCTTAAACAACAGTGTTCAGGAGTGAGGTTTACAGCCAACACCAGCATAAGTGGTAGCCACCCAACACGGTTTAAGTGCTCGTTACTAAAGCTTCCTGTAAGACAGAGGCTGCAGGACAGGCACAGCAGTAGGATCCTTTTAATAACCAGTCCCCTGGGCAGGTGGGGATGGGAATCACCTTTCTAGGTTTTAGGAAGCAGGCTCTTGTTTCAAGACAGAAATAGGAGCCTTTCAACACAGCTGCACCAAGTACAGCGATGGAGAAAAGCTCTTTCGAGGTCAAAACAGATTTTTTTTAATAGTCACTGGAATAATGAGAAATAGTTGCCACTCTGTGTCAAAACTGTAACTGGGACAGTCAGTTATGTGGTGACATCCCTCTTCAACTCCAGTGCAGATTCCCTCGCCCGGATGGACAATTGCCAAGTGCACACGACTGGCGTTGGTGGCCCGAGCTATCGCTGTTCCATGTGGGATAAATCCTCTGCCCACCCCATCGGTGCCCATCAAGCCAACCCACAACCTAAGGATTGTTTTGAGGAGGGTATTTGACCTAGGAACTCGGGTAGCTGTGAGCAGTGTATGCAGCTGCATGAGTGCCAAGAAAAAGTATTCCTTTCAGAGAACTCCAAAATTTGGTGCAAAACTGCACCTGAATAATGTAGAAATTAGAAATTATGTAGTTATGTCTGATGGGATGAACACACACTGGCAAGAATTCTCCCAGAATAACCCAAAAGTGTATTCCCTGGATGGCTTACAGGTGCCCCAGGCATAATTTGAGCAGTGTGAGCACAGTGGGAAAGGGATCAACAAAGTGTATTCATACTTTAAGATAAAAACTTGCAAGTTTCATTGTGGAAGGGTCCAAACTGAACTCTTAAAACATTTATTTTAAATAAATGAAATATGAAAATACTATGAACTTATTTGTATATAACAATAACACTTTAATATTTAGTCAAGGAACCATGAAATCTAAAACTTACTACTTACATTAAGAACTCTCCCATTACAACTCAGTACTTCAATGATAAGATGACAAATTCTCTCATGGGTATGGAAACGCTAAAACGATCATGGTGGCTCTTTGGTGAGTGGAAGAAAACTAGGATATAGGAATTGTGGCTTGGACTCTTGCTATTGGTAGGGCATGAGACTTCAGGAGTGTTGGGCACATAGAAAAGCAGTAAGCATTTGTTTGAATTAAGAGTCACTTGTACCTGCCTGGGCTCAAAGCTGTACAGTCAGGATCGGCTGAGCTGATCCATTCATTTCCCTGGAACAGTATTGACACTTGCATTTGGCAGAACGCCCTGCTGTTAACTAGCACCACATGAGTCTGACTCAACTAAAAACTTCATTTGCAATGAGCCACAAACACATTTAAGAACTATTTTAGTGCTACAAGGTATTTCATGTTCAAGCTAGTGTTTAGCACAACCCAATTATTCCACAGTAACAATATTCTCACTAGTGACACCACAACAGCAAAACAAAGGCTAAAGTTTGACTCAAATTTTAAAAACTTAAACAGCTTTTTTTAATGGCCACACCTCACTAAAATATTTATGTTGAATATTTCCCATGCCTACTTTATACACATTAGAGCTGTTAATATAAGCAATTAAGAACCTCAAAAATACAAAAGGGCGTTACTGAATCATTTAAAAAATACTTATTTATAATTACAGTTTTGTCAAAAACTATTGTGATCTTGTATAGCTGCAGAGATAATGAAAATATTCAAGAATTATTCTGCAATTTTACAGTACTGAAGTGGAAGATTAAAAATAATAATTTCATTCTTATTTAGATTATGGAAGTGTCTGTGTTTTCTTAAAAAGTACAATATGGTTAGTGCTAATTCTAAAAGCTTGACAATATCCCCTTTTTCGGTAAGCTACTGCAACAAGCTCCATGTACAGATCCTGTACTCAAAGCAAGAAAGCAAGAAGAATAAAAGAGTCAATAATCATATAGTCACGTATGTAAAAATTGGTAGCCATACAGTGAAAAAATACTACAAAGCTTTGTCAATACAAAGGAGTATAATCGTGTCACTGCATCAATTACTGCACTGCAGCACTTAAACAAAAAGCAAAACAAAACCAAACACCTTTTTTTTCCCCCCCCACAATATAGAAAAACACTTATCCTGGTGCACGTTGTTGCTGACAACGTGGTTCATGTTGGTAACATCGCAATTGCTACCCCGAGGCTGAGCACTGCACTGATGCCAACTGCAGTCTCGGGCACTCAACCTCCTGCTCCTGAAAATTGCCAGCCCATGTTACACACAGCAAACAGGAGTTTGTTTACCAAAACTGAGCACTGCAACCTCTTCCTTTCACAGCACGTAACTGCAATATTTGTGACTGGCAAAACAAAACTAGGTATTACTCTGGGTAGTTTAGGAGGGTAAAATTCAACTCTTAAATAGTAAGAATCATATTCAATTTATTTAATAATCTAAAATCAGTTTTATAACTGTAAATTATATAACAGCCATCAGATCCCATCAAGGAGCACTTGGCATATCACACAATATAGTAATAGTCTAAATCCCCTCAACTAAGACAACTTTAGCCTTCAGGTTTCCATTGTTTAATCATAATTTCTTTCTGATAATTTTATTCCAATAAATACCAAGCACATTGAAATAAAACCCCGTCTTTGCTATTGAAAAAGCCAGAAAAGTATTTATGAACAAGGAAATATTTGTATTAGCTATTAAAGATAAGATGCTTTAATATAAATCGCATCAGAGATGACTAACAGACAATTTCATTTTACATTGCAACTGTATGAAATCCTTGTTTTTATCACCTGGGAGTTTTCTTGTGAAGTATTTTCACCTCTTTTTAGTAATAACATGTGACATGTTATATAACCCCTCTATTCTCTGAGTCTCCCGCTATAAAAGCTGCATCTGGTCCTGAGAAATACAGTCTTTCATTGTTTGATCCAAAAATGTCTCACTTCCAGTGTTGCAGAGGAGCGACTTGTACTTCTCCCTACTTTAACAATATCTATCTTAGCCCAAGAGGTGGCCTTTCATACAGTGAAGAAAACACTATAAACTGTGAAAACAAAGAGGTGCTAAAAATATTTCTGTTCAGAAAAATTCCAGTGATGAAACAGCAAAAAGGCATTTCCTATAGGAACAACTTACTAACTGGATTCCGAGGAGTTATTAATAATTTGTTTAATGTGAGTTTTCTGTACATAAGAATATTTTGGAATACTGTTCTATTCCTCACAAATTGACTAAAGTATTAGAATTCTGCAAGTTAGTTTCATAAAAACAGCATCCTATCATATATTAAATTTGTAAAAGAAACAAAACATAATAGAAAAAGAATTACGTGTTGAGGAACATCTGTTTTCGATAAATACATTTGAAAAGACAGCAGGGTTTAATAGTCCCCTAAGAAGTTTAGCGGTTTTAGACTTTTTTCCTGTTTGCAAATATGCTACTTTTCTTACTCTCTAGGAAGACAAACTGCTTACGAAAGGCTGTGGCAAGGCAGTTGAAGCAAATGCTTCTGGAAGATTTCAGTAGCATTTTTTCAATTTACAAAACGTGAAAACATCTTTCAATTAAAAAAAATAGTCTAATATACAAACTTTTTTTTTTTTTTTAAATTCATTTGTGAAGGAATGTAGTGTAATTAGCCAGACTCATACCCATTCACTCCTCAAATACTGGTAGAGATCTCCTCTTGACACAAACCTCTCTATATTAACACAGAGAAATGCACACATGGCCAGTTTGCCCAAGCAGAATAGTCATTCAGCTTTCCCCAGATATGAACTACCATAAATTACCATTTGGACAGCATTAGAAAGAAATTGAAGCATACAAGGAATAAACTATAGTTTCTTTTTATATCAAAATGTACTCTTGAAAATGTGTTTGGCACAGTGCTAAATCATATAGTTAATACTAAATATTGCAGGATACAATAAAACCCTGGAGTTAACTTGTGTTTATACCCTTTCAGGGATAAAAATAAAAAGATACCAATTATTCAGAAGTCAGCCTATACAAACTGTATAAACAATATTTTATGTCTTGTTTTGAAAACCACTGATATAGTAAATTTTACATAAAAGACTGCAAAATAATATAAATGGATTTAAACAGATCTTTACAATAAGAAATTCAAATGGAAACAGACAAGTAACAAAGAGAAGAAAAATTTATTGCAGTATTCGTTCCACCAGATTTGCTGGGGATCCCTTTTCTTGTATTATTTCAGGGTGACCTAATACATCAAAATCTACATTTACAAAACTCCTCCTGCAGATAGGTCATAGATACTGCATGCTTTTTTTTTCTTTTTTTTTTTTCTTCAACAGAATAAATTATATCCAGGAGATTCTGCCATTTTACAGCCTGTAAAACAATGCTTTCCTGGAAACTGGGCTAAGCTAAAGAAAGCCATCCGCTGCTAGGTTAAACTCCAAGAACACTTTATTAAGAACATTAACAGACTAATTTCCAACATTCACTTGTTTATTTTTTTTAAACAGAAAGGTTTTTTTTTTCAAGATATAAACAATTTTTTGTTAAACTATAATACAGTGGGAGTAAAAATGAACTGAGAAGTTTCTGCTGCACAACAGCGAAGGAAGCTCCCACAAAATGTTTACCAAACATTTCCTTCTTTTTTCCGCGTCCCAGGTTCCATTCTTACTCTTCATTTAACTGACTTTTTTTTTTTTGCCAGAAAGTTGATATTTCAAGTTTTTCTGTTATTTCATTTCCTGTAAATTTGGCTGCATGTACAAATTCATTAGCTGGAAGTTCCATCCTTGGCGGCATACAGCGATCGTAAAGTCTGCACAACTTTATTAGTCAGCTTATTAGCACTCGTTAGAGCAATTTTTTTGTAATAATGTCTGACTCTTTAATAGTGTCTACCCAAGGCACCAGTTTGCGGCCATCACGGCGCTTAGCCTCAGTCCAGGAGCCACTGTAGGAGCCTGCCATCCACTGAACACTGAAGCCATTGCTGGTTTTCTGTACTACTCTTGCAATTTGTGGTCGGTCTTTGTACTTTGGACAGCAAATAGCGATGACATCCATGACATCAACACTTTCATTCATCTGTGCTGCCAACTCGTAGAGTCTGAATTTCGTTTTGACCTTCTCAATGACTAAAACATTGGGGGGAAAAAAGACCAAGTGTTACACAAAAGAACTTTAGTGAAATTATTGCTTTTATTGCTTTTAATCCCTTGACGCCGGGAGTTGGGATTTCCCGGCACACATTCCATTGCCGGCAATGAGACGCACCGCGACCGCCAGCGCCAAGGGGTTAACATATCCTTGTAAAACCACATACTCTTAATTTGTACCCGTGTCTTTATCTCTTATTGATATATAAAATTATATATACACATGAATCATAAAGCTACATAAAAACTTGGCAACAATAAAAAGGATAACACACAGTACATTCCAAAGGAAAATTAATAACTTTTTATACGGGATAAATCTCATTTTCTAGTTTGGTTTTTTTTTTATTGTCTTTTCTGTTAAACTTTCTACAAAAGTTGTATAAACGGTTAAGTAGAGAATCTCTATCTACAAAATGTTTTTTCATGTGGATTACATTACTTGGTGTACATTTAATATAATAAACTGACATTTATAAGCACATAAAAATCATTTTACGTAATACGCTGCGAAATACGTTGACTCCTCCTCCGCCTCACCCCTGAAGTGCCTCCTCCTCTATCCTCCCCATCACTTTCATCGTCCTCTGTCTCAGCTGCATTGTTTTTAGGGCTGCCTCCTCCAAGCAGCGAGGTAATTGCTTTGTTCCGAGCATTTGTGCTAGCTGACACCTCTCCATCTTCTTCCTCTTCATCAGGATCCAAATGTTCCATAAGGAGCTTGAACTATTAAAAAAAAGATTAGTCCACATTGTAACTTTAAAAGTAGACATTTATGTCACATTACATTAAGGATGAAACAATAGCAACATAAAGAAACAGAGTAAAACAAACCGCAGGCAACTTCAAACATGAACAGCTTATGTTTTGTTCTACAAACTTAACTTTGCTATCTTTTTTTTAGTAGATACATAAAATTTCTTCCTGCGTTTTCAAAATGGCAAGTTTCCTCAATTATTATTGGGAGAGGGGGAACAGCTAATAAACTACATCTAGTCTCTGCTCCCACGATGGAAACAGACAGGGATAAAGTGAACAAATTATACGGGAGCGATACACAAGATGGATACCTGAAACTAGAAAATACTCCATAAAGGTGAATATTCTTTAGCTGAAATTACTTTGCATTGTGTTTAAACTTATTAGAAGTCTTTGAAATATAGTCCTGCTAAACATCCTGAAAGGAAGGTCAGCATATCACATCAGATGACTAGGAACTTAAAATTTTGAAATGTTCATCCGGTACATCAGCATGTACTTTCAAGTTTATACTGTATTACCTAGTTTGAAAGGATTTCAGGTTTTCTGCAAAGCAACTTTACTTACATCTAAGTACTGTTTTACTATACTCCTCTTCACTTCTTCAGTGATCTTGGAATTAGCCATGTCACTTCGCAGAAAATCCAAAGTTTGTTTTGGATGGAAATGCACTCCTGTCTTCCTGTTTATAGCTTTATCATAAACTTTTGCAGATTCAGATGGAGAATATTTTTGAATTTTACTGTTTAAAGAAAACAGTGGAGAAGAGCTTTTAAGGAAAGTCCAGAGTAATTTGAACAAAGAGCTTTAAAAATCTTCAACTAGTTGTATTTTAATAATTTCATATACAATAGACAACATAGTAAGAAATGAAATCATTGCTTTTTCTAACTCAGAGTTCCGTTACCTTCAACTTAACACATTTGGTTTCTCTTTTACAAAAATCTATTGCTTAAACAAGTAGTTATGATCAACTTAAATAAAAATATCTCCCAAACCTAATCCTTACAAAACTCACTGCATAATGAGTGGTTTATTATCTAAATAGCCTTACCTATCAGAGAATCCACAGAGGTTCTTTAAATGCTGTTTCAGCATCAAAAGTAATAATATGCCTTGGGAGACATTAGCAAATTCAATTAAAGGAGCTGAATTTTCAGGTAAACATTTCATCACAGCATTTATGTCATTTTCTTCATCAGAATCTGAATCAGAGTCCACTCGTTTCCGTAACCTTCGAGGCTTAGAAGCTTCCTCCTCACTTTCACTCTCGCTGCCACTGTTACTGTCACTCTCACTCTCCTCATCTGATGAAGGCTTTCTTTCCTTTTTTTTGTCTTTCACCATAGACTGCAAGGCAGAGAAGTTAACACACATTCCAAAATTAGAGTAAGTATCATGTTGTTTCTAAAAAAATCTTTTCATAATCATTACTGGCATAAATAAGCAAGAATTCTCTGAACAAGATTATTAATTTATAACTTGATAATTTTAAATTTCTTTATGGCAAAAGATGCTGAAAAATTTATCCAAAGCCTAGAGTTTTTTTGCAAGGAACTGAAACAACAAGCATTCCCATGACATGTTATCCTTAAAAGACTGCTTAAGTTTATTAGCAGTTACAGTAAAATATGGTACATGGCCAAATACAATAAATCAAAGAAAATTCTGGTTTTCTTTCACCTAGATGCTATTTCTGTGTGTCATGGAAATTTCCACACGCACTTTGGTATAGACTAGTCCAAGATGGTTTAAATCCTCGTCTCTTAAAATTCTATGACACTAACTACACTGCTGAGCAAAGTGATCATAGACAGTATTAATAATAACAATCCATCGCCCCACCCCTAGAGGTGTTTATGGATGGGGCTCTGAGCAACCTGGCCAAATGAAAGGTGTCCCTGCCTATGACAGGGGGCTGGAACTAGGTGATCTTCCAACCCAAACCATTCTATGATTCTATTATTAGTTCTACTACTTGTAGAGCTACAGAATTTCATACGTGCATTATTACTGCACATGGTACGATTTTTCATGACATAGACAATAACATGTCCTAACCAGGATCTTATCCTTTCTATGCTGGGTGCTACACACTGGTCCTCAGTTTCAAGAATGTGCTTTCTCACACGTCTCTTTCTAGCAGATTAAAAATCAACTTCAGTAGGGTAAGAGTTCAAAGCAATGTACTTTCCAGGCACTGTATGTTCAGGCATCAACTCTGACCTGTACTTATTAGTTGGATTGGACATTCTAGAAAGAGGTTTGATTCCTGACAGTTTGCACCTTCTACTGTTAAAAGTTGTTCAGGAAAGAAAGACACTGAAATCTTTAAGAAGCAGGGGCTTTTAATTACAGGGTTGTGTAATTGCCATAACAACAGATACTTATCATGATTCAGGTTCTTATGTGCTGCCTTAAGAAATATTGCCCACCCCTCTCTTGTAATAAACTATGTATTTCAAGTCTCTCAGGCAACACAAATGCAACTGCCACTTGATAACAAAATAAATTGTCAACTGGATTTTATTATTAAAATTATACAACCAACCACAATAAACTAGTATTCCATGATTATTCATGTACTTCCAGATGCATGTAATTAATTATTATTCAGCCATATTGGGAAATTATATAGCATTGATCTCAAAATTCACCATTCTTTTTTATTAACATAAGCAGCAATATAAGTAAAGTTTTGAACTAGTGTCTACGAGATGCAGGTCAGAACAGGTAGTGTTGCTTGGTTTTTTACCACTGGTTACATACAAAGCAATGCTACTGGTCCACACCATAATAATAGTACACTGAAAAATATAGCATGTTATAGAGCAGCTTATGTTGCCACCATAATAAATATAAATGCATATACCTCTTTAAATGACTGTAGTAGGTTGCTACCAGAAACTGATAGTGTAATGTCTATATGATGCATTATAAACAGCGGCTCCTCCTGTGTTTGGTAAGGAAAACAGGCTAGATTGTCGGCTATGTACAAAAGCATATTCACCTCTGTTTTCTGCAAGTTAAACAAAAAAATTACATAAATACACATACAAATCATACACTTGTCCTGTGTTCCTCACAGTATGGAACAAAACAATTATCAGAATTTTTATTCTATACACCCACCCAAACCCACACTACACAAATATATATACATGCAAAATTTAGTCATACTCAAAGACACACTATTTCTGATCAGTCCAACCTGAGTAAAAAGGTACAGAGTTACATAAAAGTAACAAATGCATCTATATAGATAAATACCTTATATTACAAAGCAAAAAAAGTACATTAGGGAAATAGCTGTCAATAATTATGTCACAAAAATACATTGTAAAAGGAGAATTTAAGCTTGTAATGCTGCATTTTAGCTTCTTTTTAAGTGAACGAAACGTGGTACTTACTGCAGTATCATCAAAGAGGTTGAGTAAAGAAATGAGAAAGGCTCGTCTGTGTTGACGGTTCCCTCGGATCATGGAGTACAGGTGTGAGCATAATGCACTGGATGACTCATCGTGTCTAAAACCTCTTACAGGATCTTTTGGGCAGGTATTAATTGCCTGTTGTACCTGGTAAGACATCTTCATACCAGCCACTGCTTTCATCTGAAATGGAAATGTATTTGGTTTTATTCAAACCATTGCTTCCAAAGCACTACAACTTACTCTTTTTAAAGGGATGCTCATCTTAAGTTTAAATTTAAAACATGTACTGAGGCAATATTACCTTTTGAGTTGAAAACTTGTGTCAGAGATCAGAATTTCTTGTGAACTGCTTTGACTGTAAATTCTGCTAGAAACATATAGCTAATCTGTCTACCCACTACATCCAGGTATTTCAATTTAAACGATTTTCAAGAACACTGAAATGTGTTCATACATGAACAGAATATTTTACCAAATGTACATGCCTGGTATCATTTGTAGCGAAACCAACTAAATCCATATGAGTGCAATAGGACTAACGAACAGAAAATGAGGTTTGTTTGGGTTTTCTTTTCATATATCCTAAAATTTCCAGTTGATTTTACTTAATTCAAGGGTCCTGCTCCAGCTTCAGAACAAACTGAATCTCTAGTTAGGCTGCATATTCAATTCTCTTCATACTCTGCTGCTGTTCAGAGAAGTTGTCTCTGCATCTATACACTGTGTTAAATCCCAGCTACCTAACATACCAAATTCAATCTGCTACGCTTCATCCAATGGATTAGGTATCTGTTTGGGTGCCACCAGCATGCTCCCATTGCAGTAGAATACAAGCACACATTAAAAGTCCTACAGTGCAGTACATACACTGAACCTAGACGGGGATTTTCTAAAATAAGGAGAGTGCTGCAGCTTAATTTCAGACCTTAAGTAGAACAATTGGCACTATGCCACAACTCCACATGTCCTCGCTTAGCTCTCAGGTTTTCCTTTCAGCAAGATTCATTGGATTTAAACAGCTTCCTATGCTCCTCCTGCTCAGATTACAATTTATAAAGCCTTGGTGCCTTGTACATTCTAATACCCATACACTAAGGACTTAATCAACTGCTACACGGTGTTCTCCCTAGTCCATTGATACAGGAAAACCACTGCTAAAGATTACGAAACACTTGTCCTTCCCTCTTATCAAGTACTACTCAGTGTGGAAAACAGTACTGTGAATTTAAATTAAAGGAAATTTTGTACTAGAAGAGACACTTCAAATTATTTTCTCCTGTTTCTCAGAACAGAAATATCCAAACAGGGGAAACAGTTAAGATCATCTTTACAACTGCTTAGTTATTGTTTATCTGTGACTTTATATACTCTTTTTTCTGTAGTTAAGGCATACTCAGATGTTAAACCACTAAAGAATATAACAGTATTCTGTAATATGTTAAATTAGAATTACTTACGTGAATGAACCCAGCATATTTTTGTCTATTTCCACCAACTGCTGGTCAGCTTTATTTCGCATGGAGGGCTCTGGATCTGTGCCCATAGCAATTAAGTACGGCACACACTTGAAAACAAATGAAATGATTATTCAGAGGTATTGTACCTTTTTGGTTTTTGTTCTTTGTTTCTACTGCAGAAACCAGAATAGGAAGCTCCATGCAACTTACCACCTAACTACTTTTTGCAAGTTAATAGTACAATATACTGTGAGACACTAGCATTCTAAAAAAGTTATGAGTACTTCCCTTTTTGTCAAACTCTAAAGTCAATTTAGCATACAGACAATTTCATTAAAAAAAAACCCGAAACACCACTTAGGACATGTGCAGTGGCTGCAGTATCAAAAATTCATTACAAAAACATGGTACAAGCAAAGAATAATGGAAATGGACTGAAGTTCTAACACTGACTGTGCAGTTCCATAGTGTTTGGAGCATATAGGGATTCAGGTGGAAGCAAGCTGACACAGGATAAAGTGTAAACCTTGAATTCATAATAGAAATATGCTCAAGTGTATATTTCTACATGCTCTTTAGGAACTGCCTGGGCTTTTACATCATAATCCAAAAGTAGACAATACAGATAATGTGGAATCTCACTGGATAAACAAGATAAAGGAGATTTCAAAATATGCTTTCTGTAAAAGCCTCTTGCTACAATAAGAAATTATTGTAACTTAACTAGAAGAGAAAACCTGGAAATTTACGTAGTAAGCGTGAAAGCCTCTTAAAACAAGAAGTCTCAGCACAAAAGCTTATCATACCTGAACAGGATGGATGAGGCCCTGGTTTAACGTCAGTGCAATGACATTTAGAGCAAAGTGGCGTACACTGGACTGGTTATGAAAGAAAGCCTCAAGGACCTGTTTGAGATATAGCTGCATGATGGAACTACTCATCCCTGAGGAAATATCACCCATTTCTTTCAGGTCTTCCTGTTTTGCTACTTTTTTCCCTGTGAAAAGGACAAAAGCAACAGCATAATCACCACGGTATAATCACTTGTTTTGCCTTACTTGATGTATGCTGATTTTTAAGTTTCACAACAAATACACATTTCAGCTGTCTTAAAATGATGGCATGAAACAGAGAACAGTCTGATGTCTAAATATATAAAAAAACTACAGAGAAACTGTTTTAATTCAAGTCTTATTCCTTAATAAAGGCTTTTAATTTAAAAATAAAGTTGTATTTTTTTTTTTTATCTGCAAATTAAACTTAGAGGGTTTTTTTGATAAAAATTATTACTACCATCATTATAGCAATTACGCATTCTGGACTCCTTCCAGCATTCATACTGGAAGTATAAATTTATTATATCTTGAAAGTAAATAATACACCTATTATGCAAAAACCTCTTTTAAATACTTATAAAATACTTTGGGTACATACTACAGATGTGATTACAATTTTGACTCAGTGCAGACACATAGTAATTGTATGCAACAAAGTCAAGTTTTGCATGCCTTGTTAGCACAGAAGAACTCGGCACTTACAGTCTCTGTCTGCCTGCTGCATACGTGTATCCTCCTCCTGCAAGTAGGTCTGGAGGTTTTTTAACACCTGGATTTTTAAGTTTACTGAACAGTTCTTATCTGAAAGAATGCTGTTGTACAGAGTCTTCACTTCCTGTTCAAACATTAAACTTGGGTGCTGGATAAATGCAAATCCTAAGGGTGGAAAAAAAAGGAAATAGTTCTCATTATTATTATCTAGAAATCGTATTTCTGCATTTTAAGTCCTTCAATAGAGAGGTATGAAATTTATCTCCTCCCAACAGCATAGCTTTTTCTAGTCCAAACAGTATTGCATTTCCATATGGACACCATCTATAGCTCATAAGAAGTTCTGATAGCCATGACAGTTCTATTAACCATGACTCTGTTTGAGGGATAAAATGGGATGTTGACTCAGGGTGGCTGCACTAAAAAGTTATACAGGTCTGGATCCAGGTCCAGTATAGTGGCTGCATCTCAATGACTAGGAGTTCTCACAAGAACAAAAAAGGAATGTTACTAAAAATTACCTGTTATTTTTCTAATACTTTTGGAGATAAACATTCTTCTGAAACTGTACAGTGTTACTTATATGGAGGCAGAGAAGAAGTGTGAAAATTGATGAATATCATGAATATTTAACATCATAATAGAACAAAAAAAATCAGCTGTGAATACAGTAACATTTATGCCTCTTGATATCATTATTCACATATCCATTAAGGTCTTTTCTTGAAAACTATCTGAAGTGTTCCCAAGACTACATGTGTTGGAAATACACACTCCAGAACTGTTTTTAGCTGCAGCTTTACCCTTGCCAAGGAACTAGTTGTTCTTAAGTCTGTATTTCATAAAAATTTTTCTAAATTAGTAGTAATATATACAATTTTATATTGTGTACATAAGTTTATAAGTGTTGCTGAAAAACTCTTATGCAGTATCATAAAAAACAGTAATGGAACCATAACACCTCCATTTAATTTACATTTAACTATTTGATTATTTTTTTAAATACTGTTGAGGAAAAGCAGACATTAAATGTATTTTTTATGACTGCAGGAAACTCAGCTTTTGAATGAATGCACAGAAGATACAGAAACATAAAAGAAGAATGAGAGGAAAAATGAAAGAAAATAAAATTATGCAAGAGCAATGTCTAAAAATAGCTGAAACAAAGGGAAGACTGAGTCACATTTTTAAAACTGGCTCCTTACAACAAAAAGACACTGTAGGTAAAGGCTAAGTCCAAGGTAAGACCTCAGTGTGTTAAAATCCCCTTTCGGTCTCAAAGCAAGAAGCAGAGAAGCAGGTGGGAAAAGAGGAGGGAAAGGAATTATAGTGGTCTTAGGAGTACGTGGTATGACTGTGCACTCTATACAAGTATATATTGGTGTTCGTAACTTGACCACGTTCAACGTCCAACCCATTTTTAAGGTTAATTTTAAAAATGAAAAGCACATGGATGTATGTGTAACAACCCACATAACATTTTTCTTCATTCGCTTTAAGGCATCTAAACCACCAGTGTTCTCAGGGAAATTTGTATTTTTCCATCCCTGGTCAACTGGGGAAGAAATCTTACTTGGCATAGCTGTCATAGGAGATGAAGAAAGGCACTTGTCATGTTTTTTTAAGGACTGACTTCACATCTCAAGAGATGCCATCACATCATTATTCTTCATGCTTTTGTTTTCACTCTATTAACAGTCTTTAGAGTAAGCACTGAACTTGACTAAGACATTAACTGTTAGGTACTTACAAGTTTAGCTAAATTTACTAACAAAAGTTTATATCCTAAACTTGCTTTGTAAATACACATCTGGAAGAGAAGCATAACCAACCATAATTATTAAGTTTAGGGTTAAGCTTAACACTTCAACAGCAGCAGCACATCTCAAAGCAAAGGCTAAAACTGTTGAATGTCCTTACTGAAATGACATGCTGACAGGAAAGTACACACTCTTCATGTGACACCTTTCACCATGTACTGATGTTGAATTAGCTTGCTAGTCCTTTTCACTTTATTGCTGCTCACAAACATTGAATGACTTTGACAACTTTGCTCAACTAGCAGCCTATAGGATGGAAATTTACACTGTTTACATCCAACAGCTACCCTCAGAATGGAATCAGTGCTCAGATGAAATCGATGTATCACTGAAAAAAGTAAGGTTTAATTAAAATAAAGACCTAAAGCAGAGAAAAAAAAATCTGACGAACGACTATGGACAGCCATCCCTATTTTAACCCCTTGCCTAAAACCCACCACAATTCAGTCTATAATTTAGAAACATTTTTGGCAAATGCCATGAACAAAGTAATCAAGCCTATTGTTAAGGAATACAGTTCCTACCCCACAGGTATTATTCTGTAGAGTACTAATAAGTTGGACTGGACTATAGTTGTGTTGCATACATTGATGTAATGCTTGGAAAAACTCCAAGTGCTCCATAGCACTGCTCCCACAACAGAGGCAACTCCAATGCCATTGATCCTGCTCAGCTGTCTGAAATGGTTTCTCACAGAACAAGAAATGAAGATTCAATCTTGGTCCTTATCCTCAAAGCCCTAAGCTGAATTGAAGCAGAATATCTAAAAAGTCCCCTAAATAGCAACATAAAGAGACAAAAATCTTGTCCACAGTTGAATCATACAATGGAAGCTCACATGCCTGGGAGACAACTTACTTTAGATCAAGCAATAACCCTGAATTGAATCTTCCCAGAAACCAAGGCCGATCTGCCCAAATAAGATTCTCTCAGATGTAGACAGAGAAGTAGAAAATGAACATGATATGAATCAGACAGTGGCAGTTCATTCACCACTGAAATCACTGAAATGCCACGCTAATCTCACAAAGGCCACTCAACCAGTATAAACTGCCAGGGTCCCCTTGACTCCTGCACAGTGTCTGCTCCTACACCTAGAATATTCAAAGTTTTTCCGGCACTTTTTTACCTTGTGGACTGAAAACAAGGTTTGGAGTTACAATATACTTGCTTTTGGAGAAAAAAATAACATCTTCATTACCTTGGAAATCTGCTGCACTTTACAACTTGGTCATACATCAAAAGACATTCACTGTCAAAAGCACCCAGTCTGATGCAGAATTACGCAACTAGCAACCTTTTGACAGGTTTTCTATAGCCAGTTCTCAAACCAAACATGCAGTAAATTTTGATTTTAAACAAACTCCCTTGTGACTAAAGAAATACAGGAATTCCTCCTGATACACATAGATTTTTACTGGAGCAAAAATAATAAAAACTATTAATATTTCTTACCAAGGCCAATAATGGCTTTCGTCTGTACTTCTTCATCTGAATGCTTCGTAAAATACATCAGCAGTTCAAGTACTTTATCCTTAATGTTAACCTGAGCAAATTAAAACAAAAATATAGCTATTTGAAGATGAAACTGATGTTTTTAATCTCTTACAAAAGCAAATATCAAAAAGAAAAAGAAGACACACAATCTTACTGCATAGCCTTTGCAAAACCACAAAAAGCTATGCCATATGCATTACAGAAAAATACATAGTTCTGAGGAACTAAGAGTAGTGTGCTTTCAACTTAAAGTGGAGCATTCAATATATCTAAGACATGGAGAGTAAATAAAAGTTATTTTACCTTACTGTTGCCCTTAAAATCTTCCTGATCAAAATCAAAATGCCGACACAGTGCTCCAACAGTGAAAAGTGACCTAAGGAGTGCTGGTTTATTGGCAGTTAGTATTGTACTGTTGGGGTCTTCTTGGTGTTGATTTTTTAATTTAGAAAGTGCACCTGCAGTAAGACAAAAGTTTTTATCACAGTGTTTAATTGTGGTGTATTACTGAGACAAGACTTGTAGCCAAAACTGAAAAGTGACAACTACTTGTGATTTTACTTACCATAGTATCTATTAAAACAGGCCCATACAAATTTATAGTTCTGGGTGACCTTGTTCACAACAGCCCCAAGACAGCTCACACAATGCTGAACAACCTAGAAGCAAGGAAGAACAAATGAATTGTATATTTAGAAGTTAAACTTGAGATTTTTGTGAAGTTATGCAGCAAAAAGCTATGCTGAACTAAAACTAATAATCTAACAGATATAATGTTATGTCCATCTCCTGGATTGCTCGAACTTATTAAAAAATAACAACATCATGTACAAACTCTGGTAAACCAAGTACACTGAATTTTGTGGCATTGTCTTTAAACCAAACTCCACGTGAAATGGAATCAACAGAATAGTAGCAATTAAAAGCTTACTGTCATGCCATATTTGATGATGAGTTTCATGAGGTCTTCCTCAATAGTGGCAAGAAAGGTCTCACTTGGGTGCTCCATTAGTGGCACTACAAGCTCTAAGATTTTTGCAACATTGCAGATCACCATGAAATCATTCTGGGTCTGAAACAACAGCATATACAGTGTTTAAAATAAAAATTATTACTGGATTGCATTATCATGATTGCAAATGTATTTTAAGTATGGAGCCTATGGAAACCTATGGAAAATATTTATCTATATTTATCTATTACAGAGACATCCTGAAATGGTCTTTTGACAAATCAAGCTCACTAATCAGGATAGAATAAATCCCAAATACTACTGTCAAGCTATTTGACCTATTCAAGCTGTCAGTGGTAATTCTATCACTCATCTCAACCTGTGTAAGTATAAAACAGATGCAACCCACTAAACAAGCTGCAGCAGGTAAATAATCAGATTACTCTTTCCTATACTGTTTGTTCAGAAGCAGCTCTAACATGTTGAAAATGTGCCCAGAGAACACACCAGGGCTGCATCTGGAAAATGCCAGGCTGTATTTCCAATCTAAGCTGGTAATAATTACTCTTCAAGGCTGCCCTGGGCAGCTGACCTAATGAAAGACATTGCTGCCACCCACCCATGCTCCTCCTTGAGCCATGGCTGCCTGACCCTGCCCTGCTCCTTCTACCAGATCAGGGGTGTCAGATATAAAGGGCAGAAATCACTGCAGGGTTTCAGAGACCAGAGCTGGGGAGGGTTTCTCTATGAGAGGTCTCTACAATGTCTTACAGAGGAATACAAGAGCACTAGATCTACAGAAGTGAGAGATGAAGTCTGGAAGAGGATGGATCAAGACATCTTCCTTCTCATATATTTGCTATATATTAGATCACTCTATCTTCTGCAATGTTATCCTTAGTCTTAAGACTCATATGTTAAAACTGTGACTATAAACCAAAACAATTTTATGAAATTATTTTATAACAGGAGAAAAACTGGGAAAGAAGCAGCACAGGTTTCAGTTTCACTTGGCTGTAAAATGTGGAGGTAGAAGATGAGTAAGAACATCTTAGAAGCTACAGAGATCTTCAAAAGGACCTAGTAACTTTCAAAGCTATGATACCACAAAGTAAACCCACAATTTTAAATTTGCTTTTCCTACCTTCAATTGCCGCAAGTATACAAGACAGCTGTTTTCATGCTCAATTATCTAGGGAAAAAGAAAGACTGATTTCTCTACTTACACTACATTTAGTGGTCAGGTATGGCTGCATCGTCATGGCATGTTTGACCATCAGCTGGGGCCTTATTTTACTGAATAAGAACAAAGTGGTTATGCAAGCAACCAATCGACCAGAATTCACACCTTTGTTGTCAGAATCTGCAAAAGATTACAAAATACAAAAATGATATAAAGTCCAAGTACTGTTTAGCAATGAAAAACATATCGCCTAAGCATTGTTCGAATATTTTTTCATTGCATCTCTTTCAAGATCAAATCAGAATATTCTTATCAGAGATGAGAACGTAATTGTGTTAACATTTGTAGTGTACCAAATACACTTGAAAAAAGAAGCAAAGATGCTTCAAAGACATCACTAGTTTTAAACTCCTTACTGTACACAGAAGACTAGCCCAGTCAATGAGTCCTATTACAACTGTAGAACATACTAATGTAAATAAAACTTGCCACATTTGTTTTGATTTTAGTGATCTGAAAGCCTGAAAAAGTTATTTTAAAAGTAGTTCTGTTATTGTGGTTAGCTAGTGAAAATTAGGGAAGCCTTATTATTATACAGTGCTCAAAAGTTCATAATGAACTTAGTAGCAATATTCATTACAATCAGCTTTGTAACAGGAACTCTGTAACAGTAACCTTTTGCAACAGCGGTTTCAACAACTGTTTACAGTACATATAAAATTCAAAAAGGACTTTAGCTGAGTTTATATTTTATTACCTGATAAAGATTCTTCATATTTAAGAATGTGCTCAACCAAATTGTCAACAAGTTGAGTACAGGCTTTCTTCACAGGTTTATATGAGGCATCCTCTTCCGACTTCAACAGCTGTAGCAGATGAACAGAAAAATGGTTCAGTATTAATGCTGCATTTATTTGCACAGGATACATGTTGGTTTTATAACAATTACTACAGATACACAAGGATTTTAGACTACAAAAGTATTGCATTCTCCATAAAGCTTACAAGTTGAAGAAAAAATTATGTGAATTTAAAAAACAAACCAAAATCAAAGATAAGTAAAGAAAAACTAACTGCAATAAGAATCCATAGAAGTTCTACTATTTTTTGCATTGAGATGAAAGGTGACCTTACGCTTAATGGATAATGCAGAAATTAACAGGAGTTAGAAATAAAGAGTAGAAATAAAGAGCTTATAGAAATAAAGAGTAATTCAAAACAAATGTTTTTGACACTAAGCTAAAATATCAAATGAGATCTAACAGTTTTATCAAACTGTTTAATCTTCTTTCATATGACTTCGGGTACTGTCCATGAAAATCCTTTTAATATCTAAGAAGCACTGAGATCATACTGTAGCCTTTTCTTCACTGAAGAGGCTCTTAATGAAGAGGCTCTGATTTACTTGGTTATCTATTTTCACAACACTCCAGGCTGGGATAAACTCAAAAGTGTTTTTTTGCTTGAAAATTAACCAGCGAATACAAGATGTAGAGAATGACAACACAAGTAAAGGAGACATAAAAAAAGCAACTTCAGTGCTTAGAAATTTCTGTATCAGATATAAATGAAATATAATGCAGAAGTAACTTTTCCTTTAAAGATTAATTGCTTCCTTAAACTGTGTAGAAATACACTGCATGTGAAAATATTCTTATTTACCATTTAAAAAAAAAATCCACATTACACTAGATGCCTCATTTCAGAATTAAGTATCTTAGCTGTGGACTACGTGTTTATGTCACTCATTATCAAAGAGATGATGAAATTAAAAACAAACAAATCCCTCCAAAACTAAGAAGTGAAGTATTTTAAAAGAGATGATCTGCAAAGACAGAAACTAATGTCAGAGATAAAGAAAACTGCACCAATTGAGATAGAATTGGTCAGATATTAAAGGTAGGAACTGAATTTGACTACTGTAAAGGATTGCTCGTGGAGTCCCATTTCTATGTGTTTACTACCAAAGAAATGTTAAAATTCTAACAATTATACCATACATTCAAATTCATTACTTACATTTTGAAGAAGCTGTTCAAACCAATCATACCCTGTATCTCTACAAGCTGCAACCTAGAAGTATTTTTGATAATAAACTGTTAATAAAGAAGGTATCTGAGGAAAAATTACTTCAATACAGATGTCATCTCAAAAGACCAGTAAACATGCATAGATGTATTTTCATATGCATTCAGAACAATGGAGATAAGAAACTTTCTTCTGCATTTGAAAAATAGTTCTTACCATTAAGTGACTCCAGAACTGATATTTTATACAATATAAAGCCTACGCATTTTACTGGAGACTGCTGGCTCTAATGCAAAACAAATTTTTGTTTTGTAGAACATTTTGCACAGATTTAAGCACACATACAAGCCTGACACATGGAAAACAAGCAGGCATGTACATCACAGAATGTCTTGAGTTGGAAGGGATCTACAAGGATCATTGAGTCCTACTCCTGCCCCTGCACAGGACACCCCAACAATTCAACCATGTGCCTGAGAGAGTTGTCCAAACGCTTCTTGAACTCTGTCAGGCTTGGTGCTGTGACCACTTCCCTGTTCCAGAGCCTGTTCCAGTGCCCAACTACCCTCTGGGTGAAGAACCTCTTTTCTAATATCCAACCCAAACCTCCCCTGACATAACTCTGGGCCATTCCCTCAGGTTCTGTCACTGGTCACCAGAGAAAAGTATATATACATATATACACAAACACACACATAGACCCATATATAGATAGATAGACATAGATATGTATTTTTATATAAACAAACCAAGCCTTCACTGGTATCATATATCAGAAATGGCATACAGGTACTTCAACTAGAACTGGCAGGAGACTGAGAATTTAGCTGAAGTCAAATTGACTGACTTCTCAGATTGGAAAAAAAGCACACTAGACTATATTCTGTAAAAATACTGTAAAGTAGATGAAGTTTAAACCTATAATTGTAAGTATGAAGTGAGTGCTTTTATTTGATATTTACATCTTTGTATAATTGATATTAAAACACCTTTTCAGCACAGTGGCTTTATACAACATATTTTCACTACAAATTAAAGCATTTTCATTTCAGAGACATTTATTTTGGAGCCCTTTAATTTGCTGTTCCTAAAAAGTAAGATATGATTATGCAGACACTAGTTTACCCTGAGTAAGAACATGACTCTGTATTTATAAAAACACCTTATTAATCTTTACTAACCTATTAACTCAACGATACGTTATCAATTGTTTGAGGAAAATTTTCTTTTATGAGAGAACTTAGTTAGGCTTAACTATATGCTCCTTCTAGCAATTCCTGCAGAATGTTAAATATATTAGAAAGTGGTTGTGTTTTAAATGAAACAAATACTTTATGCAATCTGAATATAGTGTGGTCACAGTTATCATTGCCAGCAGATTAAGTGAGCATTTAAAGTTTCCTACAGCCTACAGTTTCCTACATAAATCAGATGAATAATATTCGCATACATTTCATGCCAGGAGATAAAAAGAAACCATCTGATAAATTATTCAAAAAAATACAGATATACTTCAAAGATACTAAAACATAATTGAATTTCACATGCAGTTTAAATTTGTTTAACGTACCACATCGGTGATGTTTAGTATTTTCCTTGTCATTGCTTCTTTGTCATGGTGTGGAGTTGGAGTAAACCAGAGTTTCTGGAATGTCTCATTTACTAATTTCTGCAGGAATAGAAAATATTAGCATAAAAAAATAAACTTAAATCATTACACCAGTATTATTTCTAATAGATCCATACAACAGATTTGTTGATGTTCCATGCCATTTCATAAGAAACTATGCAACCTAAGTGAGACTGTTGAAGGAAATGTTATCTGAGACAGATAACATCTGCTATTACAGGAGTTATACTGACTTCTATGCAAACTTCAGCAAAATGAATCAGTGGAAACCAATGCTACAGAAAATGGAGTTACCATCTTCCTGCACTAATGTGCATTCCTCAGGAAAACACACTACTATATTCCCTTTCAACATTTTTGAATGGAGGACAAAATAGAATAGAATGAAAATGAACAAAATGATTCCAAAATTATTCTTATTCATGGAAATGTAAAAAATGCATGGAAGATAATGCCCTATTTTTTCTGATATTGTTAGAAAGCTAAAGGGAAGAATGAGAGAAAGGTCACTCCCTTCCCAGAGGCACCTTGGATCTAGATGTTCATCTGCTTGTTGTCCTCTCAGAAAGCCATTAATGTATCTCAAGTGGTAAAAATATCTGCTGCAGCTTCAAAGTTGCAGATTTCAAATCCTACTGAAAGCTTGATACAAAGTCACTACAAGTGTGTTTCTAATTACCCCCAAAAATTTAAGATTAGTTTGCCAAATTAAACAAATCAAACAGGTTTATGATTTAACACATTATCTTAGGTTTGTGCCCCTCTGTATATACATTGCACAAAGTGTAGAGTGTAAGCACATAAGTAACGTTTTAGGGGGAATATGATTGATTTATTGAACATTCAGAATTAATATGAAATTAGCAGGGACTAATATTTTATAATGTTATATGCAAGATATACTAAAATATCTGCTCTCAAAAATTCCTAAAAGTCATAAATATTACAAAGGAGCAATGTAATTCTTTTCTGATTTTTTTTTTGGTCAAAATATGGACCACTAAAATAATGATAATTAAAATTCTGAAGGATATGTTTCATTCTACCTTAATGCCTTCTTCATCATTGACTCTCCGAATCATTTTCACACACATTTCTGTAATTTTGGGGAACGTTGGTTGTTCAATGCAGATATCCCTAAGTATCTTTATGACTCTTTTTCTGACACTGATACCAGTATCCTGTGAAGAGAAAAGAATTACACTCTTGAAAACAAATCAGAAACATTAATTTATGTATTATACAAATTAATACTTGAAGATCACCCAATCTGACTTGCAAAATTTATTTAGAAAAGGCAACTAAAATATTCTGGAGTGCACTTATACAAAAGCCCAGCATGACCTGTTCTAAATGTTCTGGATGAGTTCCCAGAGTCTTGAAACACTTCCTCCATCTATACCCTCCCATCTAAGAGCTCATGACGTTGCAAATGCATAACTCCTTTTCTTAATTCAAGAGCTTACAAGCCAGATATGATGATGCTTTATCTACTCTGTTGGAATACACAAGACTCCTTATAGATCTGGATGGTAATACTTTAAGCCTTTGGATAAAGCTTATGGATAAGACACATGCAAGCAATCTTTTCCATTTTACTAGGCTTCATCTAAGGAGACAGAGGAAGATTTTCTCTTCATTTCACCTTATTCAAGATCTGTTGAATCTGAATATCAGGTTGAATTGCTTTCTGCAGTGTAGTACACACATGACCTACTTAGCTCCAAAACACTTCACAAACTTCTTCTATTATCTAACTGTAGCAAATGAGTACTACTTGACTAAAAACCTGACATGGATGCTAAGACCTAGTGTTATCCTACAGTTAAATTAACATTGTGTTTTATCTGAACATCTAGAAAAAAATCAGCACTTTTTTGGTACAAAAACTCTAATAAGCATTTCAAAACACTAAAAATAGCATAGAAAAGCTGCCTTCAATGACCCATATTTCAGACTTCAGAAATGTAGCAAAATTCGTCATTTCACTAATTTGAGCCTTAGTAATGGAATCAAAAGGAATATATCCCTGGTTCTGATGGAGTACAACTTTCTGTATATGTTTACCTTTCGACATAACAAAGCCTCTCTGAAAACAAGTGATGCAATTCACAAGGTTTTTTTTAAAGCATGATGCTCACCATTCAAGCAATAAGATATAATGATATCATTCCACCTTATTATGCATACGAGCTCAGTTAACAGCAAATTTTCCAACACCACTTATTTTATCATAAATACCACAGGTCACCGTACCAATATCCTTTCAATCAGCATGTCATAATACTGCTCAGCAAGCTGAGGGCGACAAAGCACAAATCGGCCAAGCAGCTCCACAGCTGCTTCTCGTACACTGGTGGAGTTATCCATGAGCCGCCCATGAACTCCTCGCTGCATATCCAGCTGAAAAAAACAAACGAAACAAGAATTCGAAATAAGAAAATAAGAACACTTATTTTGTGACAGAAGAACATATGCCATACGATGGATATTTCCTTTTTTACCCTGGCTAGAATACTGGGGTCTACAGCAACAACTTCAGATAAACACTTCATGGCTTTTGTTCGGACTGCAATTGCATTTTCACCAAGTACACGCAGAATCTAGAAGGAGAACAAAAACAAAGATTCAGTTTTTTTTGGGAAGGTAGCAAGCATTGGTTAACAACAAAAATGCACCAGAATAACAACTACATAAAGATAGTAGTAACTAAAACCTGAATTTATTTTTTCAGAGAGTAAAAGGGTGCATGCTAGTGTTGTTTCATGGCACTGAAAACTAAACATGGATATTTACTAGGATTTGCTCTTCTCTAAGATGGGTCATAAATTTCTTAATTTCAAATTCTACTTTGCTTTTCTCCCAGAAAAAGCAAAGAAATGACACTTGTCAAACAGCAGCTTCCAAAGTGACAGCAACACTCAGATGCAAGCAACTGGCCAATCTGGCTTGTATTTGAAAATCAAATTACACTCAATTTAATGAATTAATCTTATCAAATAAGCATGCATCTTACAGAAGCTGTGAAAACTATTTCATCACTTTGTAATGATCCTTTCACTGTGTACATATAATGATTGTGCCATGCACATACATGGGCAAATAAAATAACGGTGTACATTATGACATACAAAACGAATGCCAGAAAAAGAAACATAATCACTTATGACACCAATACAGACTATGACAGTACATGGTGTTATTGTGGCCTGTTAAATACCTCTGCTCAACAATAAACAGATATATCGCATTACTGAAAAAGTGTTTGGAATCAGAAGCCAACTGTATTTTGCTGTATGATGACTTCCAGCATAATTTACCTGTGTCAAATAAATATCGAAGCTCTGGGCAAACGGCCTCATAGAGGCCAAGTAGCGAACAATCAAACATGCATCCTCATAGTCCACAGTATCAGAATTCATCCTGCAACAAATTCCACGTGTTAATTAGGACATGTTGATACAAAAAAACTATTTAAAACATCAAATCCATGGCTAATAACGAGTAAATGGTACTAAAACATACTTTAATGTACTGAATTGAGATGGAGCGGTTTTAATGATGCTGCGAAGAAACTTTTTGCGACTTTCTGCTCTATGCATGATTTGTCCTGTGGTCTCAACATCTTTTGCATGATGAGTTCCTTCAGATGAATCCTCATCTTTCTGAGATTTAATTGCTTTTTCTGTCTCCATAGTTGTATCACGGAACCACTGAGCTACATAAAACTTCCGAGAAAACTGTAGAAATACAGCAGGATGCATAGAAAACAAAACCAATAGATACAGAAAAAGAAAATTAACAGACTTAAAATGAGATTAAGGGAATCTAATGCATCAATATTATTTTAGAAAACACAATCAACAGTGTATGCTAGGGTGACAATTTAATTGAAGTGCTAATATGTATAATCAAAAATAATTTTATTCAATACACATTATTGAAATTATTTTTATATATGCCCGACAACAGAAACCTGAAATTTACCACTAATGATGCATCAATTTCTGTGTTCTCATCCAGATAATCTAGCAAAGCCTTTTGCAGCTGTTGAATTTCGTCTTCTCCTCCTGAAACCTGTTAGAAGTAGAAAGATAGTTATAAACCAGAATATTGCACAGTTGTACTTGTTATCTGAAAATCCGCATGTCCACACATAACATACACTGAAGTCAGTTGTTTGCATAATTGCAGAGCACTAATAATTTTTTAACCAATTAGTTATAAAGTCTAAAAAATATTAAGAGCGGAATAAGACTGGTTTTAAAACACACTGACTGATTTGATTCATCTTGTTCTATGATCTTGTGTGAGGACTCTGTCACAGAGGAAAAAAGAAGGGCCAAACCCATAAAGCACCTTTATTTCCTCAATAATATATGGAAACACATTGATACTTGCAGTTGCTGAAGTTACAGCAGAGAAAGGTATTATTTTTTCCCCCAAAATGAATGAATTCAAGAGTTCAAAGCATGTCTAAAATGCATATAATATTAGATAAACTAATGAAAAGCATGCACAAGTGTTCAAACGAACTTGACAATCTGTGACAGATTTCTACAAAAAAAATCTACTGCTCAAAAATGTCAAAACAGAACAGATTTCCCCCAAAAAACTAATTGTATGAATAAGGAGTCCAAACCACAGTACGGAGTGCAATATGCATTTATCAATCATTAAGGAATATCCTGGTAATGATAGAGCATAGAAGAAAATATCCAAGAGAGTCTAAGTACTCAATTTAGCAGGAAAGAAAAACCTGTGGAGGTGTAAGTTCACTTCTGAATGGAAATAATAATTTAAGTTTCTGATGACAACAGCTACCAACGGATGTTCTTATTTTCTTGCCATTTGAACAGCAAAGCAAAACTCAGCTGTCATGCACATATTGTTCTTCATAAATAACACAACACTCTGCTCTGATTGATGGTACTCTACTACACACACCTTCCACAATGCACGAATGGTATTGTCTACCATTACTGATGTTAAGTTTCCTGAGTAACTGAAAAAATGTTCCTAACATTCAATTGCCCACAGCAATGTTATTTTCTGCAGATGCCAATGCCTAGCAACTATGTGATCCCGTAAAAAGCCCAAACCAAATAGAAAAATTCAGGTATGTATCTTTCTAGAATATCTTTCAATAGTATTATAACTTCTGGAGATAAAGAAAGAGAAAAGGATTTTTCTGAAATACTTTCTCCCTAAGTCTAATGTAAAACTGTTAGAATTGCTGTCAACAGTGGAGAATTATAACCCCTTAGTAAATAGAAGTATAAATTATATAAACCCACGGACATAAAGATTTGACACTATATGTTGTAGAATATTCTAATTGACAAAAGTTACGGGAATTATCAGCCTCATAAAGCAGTAGATGGTTTTTCATTCTGCAACTGAATGCCTGCAAAGTGCAGAAAAATAAATCTAACGGTCACTGTAAAGTACATGTAATATAGATCTAAAGTCTTTTCAGGTAACAGAAAGGGAAATGCTGAGAACAGTTGTTAGTAGTTCAGAAAGAAATGCATAACGTCCATAAGAAAAACACAAGTCCCCATTTTTAAAAGGACACATAGGACATGAGATTTTCTTATCATATGATGTACTGTTACCACTTCGCAATTGCGAATGCAGGTACATACATATTTTTAAGGTCTCCTAAGAAAGAACATAACTGTTGCTCCATTATTTTCTCTCTATTGCCACAGGAAAATTGGCAAACTGATTACCCACTGTAACTAACCAATTCATAGGATCACTACAGAGCTGGTGCAAGGAAGACATGAGCTAACAAATGTGATACTAATAAATACAGTATATTTGATTCAGAAACTTGAACAGTGATTCTCCATAATGTCAATTTTTCAAATATCTTTATAATTTTCATGTGTTTGAATGGCTAGATCTCAATCCAGCTGGCATAGGATGTCTCACACACCTGTTTGAGGATTCTGGCTATAGATCCTTGATCCATTTTGCTAGTGACCGCATCTTTCCTTAGTCTTGCAGCTACAGTTCCAAGATAGTCAAGTGATGCAACTCTTAATGCCATTTCTGTAGATTTGTTACTAAATTGGTGAACCTAAGAAAAGTAGAATAAACTATTAAATACAAATCTTTATTTATGCAACTGAAGTTCTTCTCACAAGAAATTGCTTTACCTTTTTAAAGCAATTCCATGTTGCATAAAAGTATGTAGCTTACCATCACATTACAGATACTTTAATTAATTTACATTAATGCCTCTTTATTGGGTCTCCTCTCTCTCTCCAAATATGCCTCTTACTGTTTTTTAAATATATATTTTCATTAAACAAGATGGACAATAATACAGCGGATCATCTTCAACAGCAGAGACCTTTAGCATCATAATGCTATTTCTTCATTATTCACACAAATATAAAGTTACATTTTCCCAGCCATAAAATATTTTCCAAGAAACAGCTCAAATTACTGAGTTAATTACACTGTGATACTGAAAAGCAACATTCTCATTCTGTGAAATGACATAAGCAAAAGCTGTAATTGTGAGAAAACAAACCACTTAGTTGTTTTCTGGTTCTATGATGAAGGAACAGTCTAGAGAAAATATTTAATATGAATAATTACAGCTATTAGTCTGACTTTACTCCAAATTAATACGTGCACTTATTAGATGTTATATAGGTATTTTTTTGTGTTAAAAATGTAATGGAATAGTGGAACTGGACTTCCATGAGGAACTGTATACATATGACTTTGAAGAAGTTCCATATGAATGATCCTCTAACAAAAATTTTATTATTTATGTGTTACATAGTAGTAAAGCACTCAAGAAAATCCTTATATGCTGCAGATGATCAGAAAGCATTCCTGTAGTAGTTTCAGCTGAAACAAAAAAGTCTTCATTGTAGTATAAAATAAATTCATACAGTTAAAAACAAGAATCCCTTACCAATAGTCTTCCTAATAAGCTAAGTAGCAACTCTGCAGCTGGCCATTCTGGTTTGTTGACTGTTGAAAGAAGATCTTGAATGAAGTTCTCAAACAGCGGCCTGTAATCTTCTTCCCCTTGTTTACTGCCGCACCTGTTTAAAATAAAATGCATTTTGTAACACAACTAGCAGAAAATTTGTTTTATTAATTTACAGAGAAACAGCTTAAACAGTTATCACTCCAAGTTACATTGCATGTAAAGCAGCTACTTCATGCTAACAGAATTATGTTGCCAAGATTTTTTTTATTTTTAGCTTTGCAATAAAGTCTGCATTGACTTGGACAGACAAAGTAGGTAGAACTGTAAAGCTTAAGCTGGAGTAGGATAGTTGAGAGGTGATGTGTTTATACTCCTTAATCTTGGTTTGATTTATCTGATAGTGATAAGACATCTCAGTATTATGCTTCATAAAGGTTACAATCAGAATATAAAAAAAAAATAAATTAAAAATCAAAAGTTAACACACCTGATAATTTTTGACTTATATGTGGCATCCCTAAATTTAACAACATCAGAATGATGCAGAGAGATTGTCGATGGCTTATTAAATAGCTTTTTGGCTTTAAGTGTAGAAATTGATACAATAAAAACCTAAAGATCTATTCTTTGAAATCCTTTGGTTGTTCAGGCATGGGGTTTTTCCCTTTTGAGCTATTAACATTGCTAACTTCAGCTAAATGAAAGTAATGTTTAGGTTTTTTATATCTGATGATAGAATCAACATGGTTTCATGATTTATATATATCTACTCCACCTTCTTTTCCAGGCCTCATTTAAGTAATAGACCTCTAATAAAGGAATCCTACACAAACTATCAAGCGTTCTTGAATGTATAAAGAATTCTACACTGTGCAGAATTCCTGTTCCACAAACATTTTTGACTAGACCGGAAACTCTTAAGCACCTATAAAGTATACCGTTATAAATAACACTATGTATAGGTATTTATCACTGTGCAGTGGTCAGGTTTGTCTTGAAGTATGACTGACTTCATATGGAGCTGGTTTCATCAATATACTAAAGAATGCAAGAGTACTTACTTCTTAAGGAAAATAGAAAGGAAGTTTTGTGCTGTTCTCATGGCTGTTTCATAAGAGTTAGTAATAAGCACATCTTGATCCACCTAAAAATAACAAAATACATTTGTCTATTATAGCATACACAGAACTATGATTTCCAGATCAGCATTTCTCATGCATCAAAAATTACAGCAAACATAAAATTACAATGTTTACTACAGCACTGTAATAAAATATTATAAAATGTTATATCTACATGCATAAGTCATTTCCGTAAACACACACACAAAAAAGGCTTTTTAAAAATATCTTACTTTTTTGTTTGATTCCTCCTCTGAATTAGAATCTTTTTCTGCGGATGGTAAGTGCACCACACACTGAATAAGTTGCAGAACTAGTGCTGTTACCATCTGAATATACATGGGCTCTCCATCAGTGTCACTGCTGTTTAACCTGTTAATAAGAAAAGAAAGCATTAACACCAAAAGTAAACAAAAAGGACAAAACACAACAAAAATTTTTGGTCTTAAATAGTATCCTTCAAAAATTATAACCACAGCTGGAAATCTGTATTCTAGATATTTATCTAGTTATTTGCTTCTTTCTCATGCAGTGTAACATTTGATCTAAAAAAACCCAGTATTGTTCTTAGGCAGAAGAGGTGAACTGAAACAGCACTACGATGGGCTATCAGAGAATCCGTGAAGTTCATCAGCTGAAAAAGCTCATGGCTAGGCTTCGTGAACGAAGATTTAGGAAGGCACTATCCACGTTAAAGCTACCGGAATGTTTAATAAATCAAACACCTACATGTTAAAACACTTAATAATAAATTTATTACGTATAATGGCATGTCCTCTTTCAACACAACAGAACAAAATACATCAAACCATTTCCATAATGATCTATTGTTTCTATAAGTTTTTAAAGTATGCAAAATATGCATGGCTTTTAAAGAAGAGAAAATAACGACCGTGACCTGGATTGACTTTTACAAGTTACACCTATGGTAATCTGCAGTAGCATAGCAGACTACAAACTTGAGCATGCAAGAGCCTAAGTCTGTCTTAGATTGGTAAGAAGACTATGAATACACTCCATGTTTCTCCCATGACAAAACCTAAGAAATAGTATGATGTTTACTGCCCATACATACATCAACACCACCTATTGCTACCCTTAACAATATGAAGAGATGATAATCCCTGACACATGAAATGATATTGAAATGAAACTGATTCCTGTCCTGGGAAGACTGTACTGAGTGTGTCTTTAAAGAAATTCAGCTAGAATTTTCCTATTAAGCTTTAGAAATGAAGAAATTATGTAACTCCATACAGACAGAACCAAAAAATTGTCCAACAGAAAAAACTCTGAGCGTACACTGACATCACACTTGTTCACATTCTTAGCTGAGCAAAATAATGAGAGATTTCAATTATTTTTGTAGGTAGGTACTAATGTGATAGTGTAAAAAACAGTGATTATTACAAGACATTTGTCAAATAATTCCTCTTTTGAAATCTCTACCTGCAAAAAATGTAGCTTGTGGAGACACAGATTTTTAACATAGTTATTACTGAAGATTAAAATCCTACATCTATAAACTGTAAATGCTACAGTTTACAAGTTATTAATTAATGTCAGAAATTACCTGAAGTTTCTCAAACTCCTCTTGCTAGTCGGTAGTCTTGCAAGGGAAGTGAAAATTTCTTCTAGTATTAGTTGTCTGTGTTTTTCATACCGGGAGAACACCTATTTAATAGTAATAGTTACAAGATTATTAGAAAATTATTTATCGATACATAAAATACCACTTGTTAAACGCATGGTTAAAAAAATATATGTAGAAACATACACTCTAAATGAAAAATAAATCATAATTAATGCATACCTTATTTTAATGAGTTGATTTTCAATATTCAATTATTTATTTAATTATTTTTTTATAAAATAGATAAAAACCATTTCAAATACAGATTTTTTTTAAAATGTTCAAATAACATAAATGTGTAATAGGTCTTGAAAACTTTCTGTCAATGGTGTCATACACTACAGGAAAGACAAACAGTATAATACTAAGCTTTAGTACTTAATATTTCTTTCTCTCAAAACAGAGAAAAAGTGTGGTATACATGAACACATGTGGATTGTAGAGTACATCTGAGAGTTTTACTTCCTATCCTAAGCTTTAATGTTTGTCTGATGCGACACGTTCTTTCAATTTACAGGGTCAGGACTGTTGAGTTTGTCTCTTTTGTTTGGGCAGAATACTGGAGTATATATCCCTTAGTAAGATGGAAAGCTCCCATTTAAACAAGCACCTGTGTTCCACTGCATTTTTCCTGAAATAATATCTACCTGTCCTGTGAATCTGTTACATATCCACTTCTTCTGAGGAAAAGAATTTATTCTATTACACAGAAATATCATACTAGTTCTACACCTTATTCCACTGCATAAGTACAAATTTTAATGTAGGAAATAAGGAAAACCACATAGCTAAGATTTCTTAGGATAAAAAAAGGACAGGTAAATCACTACATTATATATGTCATAATAAAGTTTTCACTTTAAGTGACAACCAAAATTAAGAAGCTCCTTGCTTAAGTAGGATATTTTTTCCTATAGAGTTCTCTGCAAATAGGGGCATCTCTGGTAGATATAATACTGTTTCTATATTATGATATCAAACTGAAAAAACATGCAAGAATAAAATTAATTCTACACTTCAGTTCTCTAATGGAAAGAAAATATGGCCTATGTAAATGACCTAATAACTCTCAGAAGCACAGGAGTATGAAAACACAAATTAAAAAATACTTACTGCAGTCACCAATTTGATGGCACATAACTGAAGTTCACTGACATTTTCTACAAAGAAGGGTGTTATTCCCATGGATGATACCTATCAATGCAAAGAAGTTACTGTAAGTATATCTGACCAACAAACTGGTATTTATGCAGTTTCACAAGCAGCTTATTCATTCAGCAGGTTAAGCATTCAACAAGATGCATTACTTCATGCTATTTGCAAATAAAGATATTAAATTACATTAGGGCACAGGTCCCATGAGGAGCAACTGAGGGAACTGGGGTTGTTCAGCCTGGAGAAAAGGAAGCTCACTGGAGATCTTATCACTCTCTACAACCACCAGAAAGGAGGGCGTAGCCAGGTGGGTGTCAGCCTCTTCTCCCACATAACAAGTGACAGGATGAGAGGAAATGGCCTCAAATTGCAACAGGGAAAGTTTAGATTGGATATAAGGAAAAAATGATTAATGGAAAAGGTTTTCAAGAATGGGAACAGGCTGCCCAGAGAAGCTGTTGAGCCAATATCCCTGAAGTATTTGAAAGACATGAAGACGTGACATTTAGGGACATGTTTGAGTGGTGCACTTGGCAGTGTTGGGTTTATGGTTAGACTTTATGTTCTTAAGGGTCTTTTCCAAGGCAAATCATTCTATGACTCCACATCCGAATACAATCAGGTTAAACTTTTCTTAAGTGTACAAGAGATGCCATTAAAGATTCATAATTTAAATGCTGCTCCTTTGCAGATTACCTACTACACAACAAACTAGTCACTCTGATGTTAAGAATTCAAAAGCTCCTACTGATTTCAAACTTCACGTTACTGAGACAATCATACCTCACCTTTGCTCTAAGAAAAGCAAAGCTAATCTGACATTCCTGGACAGAAATTTTTCTGATAAAACCTACCTGAAGAATAGTTGTATCAGTGAGAAGCTGTATCTCAAGTAACTCTGACAAGCTGCTGACAATGTCACAAACTTTGTTATACAACATCACGATAACTCTTTGCTTGTGGGTGGAACACTTGGCACGTTTTGCTTTTGAACTTAAAACACCACCTAGAAAATGAAAAAAATATATTCATTAATGTTTTCAATGCTTCAAACAACAAATACTGGAAAGATGATTATCCTCAAAAAGTGTCCCCAAAACAACTGCATGACTACAGCTTTGTAAAAGCAATTAGAAAAACTACTTAGTAGAATCAGATGGAAAGCAGGAATTTCACATAATATTAATTTTTATATAGGCTCCAAGTTCTAGATCCGAGATTTTTAGAAAGGTTCTTGAAATTGGATACATTTATCTATAGGTATGAACACGGCAACAAAACGCTAGAAGCTAAATAGTTTTCCCTGAAGTAAATGATTATATACATGGAGATTATGACTATGAAATTACTTATTCCTACATGTAATAACTATACACAAAAGCTCATCGTCAAACTTCTGAATACTTTAGTCTAAATAATTTAGTTACATTGACATTATTGCAGTAAATCAAGGTGCAGTATGACTAAGTTCTTCAGATGGCAAATTTTATTTTTTTTATCCTACATTTCATCATTCTCAATCTAATGTAATGCATTACTTCAGGATGCTGTATTTGGTATGAAAGAACTATCAGTATAAAAGTTACAATCTTATTCCAGAAAGTCATATAATTTACATCATCATACAGTAGATTAAGTTTTGATAGCTTTTACCATGGGAAGACTTGTTAGCATACTAACCACCATGAGGATCAACTCTATACACAGGATCATACTGAGGATATAGAGTGTTCTGCAAATGAAATTTTGTGTATTGAATAACTCTTTCTATTACATCCTCAATATATACAGCTTTAGGCATATTTGGTGATGTCATAATATTGATAGCAGTAAGACAAGCATCAGCTGATTTTGTCACTCTTTCCATAATAAGGTCTCTCCATAATCTCTCCTCATCTTCAGTGTCATTATTCTGCAACAGTAAAGGAAAACAGAAGTGTGTGAACAAGAAGTCAAATTTTTAGTCTTACCATAACATATGCTCATGTATAAAATATTGTATTTCCTTTTTGATACAAAAATAGTTTGTTTTAAAAATCAAGTAATGTTTGTTTTACTAGCAACATGGTTGGAACATCTCCCTGAGTAACAGGTCTTCAATGTCTCACTGTACTCTTCTGCTTGAACAAATTTCTGTGTCTCACTGGGAAGCATTATAAGGGAAGATTGCCACATACTCTATTTAAGACCAGCATACGCTAAGCAAAATCTAAACTCATTCATCTGGTGTTCTCTTCAGTGACACCAGTTGCTGCTTTCATCAATCCAATTTTTGCCACTAGAGGGAATTCTTACACAAAAAGACTGTCACAAGTCACATGAAATCTGTAAGTATGCTACTTTCTCTGCTTCACCGGCCAACCCATCTATTATCAATAACCTCTTAAAACACCTCTTATCAAATATGTCCTTCAGACTTAACACAGGCTACAGAATCTCTGTATTACTGTGTTTGTAAAAGGTATAAAAGCAAGCATACATGAGATTAATTATGACCATCCAGCCCTACTTAAATATCATAGCAACACTACTAGGCAGATTTTCTCACAGCTTCTCTGGTACAGATAGAGCCTCCAAAAAAAAAGTCTTTACTGCCTGCATGACACTACAGTTCAACACTGTCAGCTTTCTTTGTAAAAATAAGACTTTTTCCTTTTGCAGTACAAGAATCACAGTTCATAATACACATGTTATACCTAATTTTAAAATAGACAGAAATCTGCAAATCAGGAGGTCCCTGCAAATTTCTCACGTAGTGGTTTCAAGTAACTTGCTCCTTACACAATTAAGTCCTTAAAAAAAAAACCAAGTAATTTTTGTTTCCTAACTAATCTTGAAAATGGAAACAACATTAAAGCATCCTCTGCCTCTGAAAAACACCATTAACATGGAGGTAAGATATCTTCACTACACTGTAAAAGTAGTCAGCTTACTCCTTGGCAGAGGCTTTCTTTGCCACAATGATTGGAATAATTTTTAATAGTTTTAGGAACCCCTCCCAAACTAAAATGTTAAACTTCCTGTTAATTTGATTTACATTGACAACTGTAACTTTGCAGTGTAAGAACAGATTTAAACAAAACACTTCCTCCTTAATGCTCAGGAGAAAGATACGCTCCATGTGAACACTAGAGTAATTCCTTCATCGTGTAAGGCACTTTATGGACACATAAAAAAGAAATGTCCAATGTGCAAATTACACCAGAATCACCATGAATATTTCAGGATGAAACTATAATATCTAAAATGAAACAAAAGAAAATTCAGTTGCTCCCACTACATCTGTTAGTTATCAGTAAAACGTATTTAGTACTGAAAAAAATAGAATTGAATTTTACTTCAAATATTAAAATTTGGCAATCTCAATTACACATGTTATATCAGAAATCCCTTTCACACACATACGTAGTATTTAAACCTATCACTAAATAGGATTCAAGTGAAGAAAACTCTACATAATGTTGTGAAATTATGTAATTTGAAGCTCACATGGTTAAGTAAAGTAGAAAGCTTTGATCCATCTTGAATATTTTTCTCCAAAATATTCAGGACTTTCACTGTTTTATCTGTTGAGAGCTAAAACAAGAAAAGAAACATGTTAAACAACTGCAAGAACATAAAGGTTTCCAAATTGCTGAAAAGAATGCCAAGGCATGACTGCAGAGCTTGCATAATACGAATCACTCAAATTGTAACCAATTTGACATAAAGAGAATGCTGATACTAAAACTCAAATAGGTAAAATATATTTTAGGATTTCAATTACACTTCAACCAGCAAAATCCACAGAAAAAGATTTTTAAATTGTCATTAATGTTGTATACACGTTGTATACATATTTGCTACTAGAAACTATCAAATCCAAGTAGGAACTATGAAGTCTGACTGACCATATAGAGCTTTATTAGGAGAAAATAAAAACTGCATGAGCAAGTAGATATAAATTCCTTGATACTTGAGTGCTAATAAAAAGGAAATGTATTCTTCATGTTAACTTTAAAGAAGTAGCATGTTGAAAAACGTAACTCAAACTCACTGGCCTTCTACAGAATTATGATTAAATAATTTGCAGAATATGCTAAACTTTAGGAGAGCCAGTTTCTCTCATCTAGATACTACTACTCACTTTTGGAAGCAACGAAAGTCTGATTTTATTTATATATATGTGTATGTATGTACGTATGTACGTGTAAAATATACAGAGCAGAGGTTATGGGTGAGAACTATTACGAAAGAGAAACACTGATGCCACCAATATACTACAAAGAAAGGTAGGGAGATTGAAGGAAAGTCCAGGAAGAATACCTAAAGTTTAGATTAAAGAAGTTTGGAATCGTCCAGAGTGACTGTTAGTGGGAGCAAGCACAGAGTTTAACATAAGACTGCCCAAAGCCATGAGTCCCAGAAAGATAAAAGGAAATCAAGAGCATTGTTTCTAGAGGTATGCAGCAACAAAAGTCCCCTTAACTGACTGGGGAAGAGTATGGCACACAGAGTGGAGAGGAGACTCAGGCACACAGAGTGACTCTTGGAGAGATGAAGGAAGAATGCAACTCTCTGTTGCTGGCTGGATATCATGCATCTACATTGCACTGATGATATATCAGAAAAGGTGGATTTTTTTCCTTTGCCAGCAGGTTCTGATTTACTGTAGTTGCTCAAACACAGCTGTAAGGAGCAAAGCCTATAGGTTGATGTGCTTTTGTGAAAGCAGATTAATTATTTTAGATTTCACTGCTTAGGCACATGTCTTACATATTGGCATATAGTCAACACTGACACACAGAGGAGGACCTTTCAAATGGACCTTTCAACAAAAGTGTCTCAGTTTCAGAAAGAGTTAATAGTTAGGATGTGATAACTGTTTAAGCACTTCAGCTAAGTGAGCAGAAGCTCAAGTGTTCTTCAGGTGTGCACACCTCAAGAAAACCCGAAGAGGGTGGCATGTTAATCAGTATTTTATGCTCAAAAAAAAGGTAGATCATGAAGATGTACCTTGTCCATAATCCCCATTGCCTTGATTTTTGCAGATTCACTACCCAACTCACTAAGCTGATGTTTTCCCAGTAGCAATTCCTGTGGAATCTCATCATCATCACCTTTTAAAGAAAAAAAAGGTAAAAAATTAGCAATCACATTTCTAATTAAACTTCAAGGAAAACAGTATTTTACATCCAGTATGAAAAAGCCAGCTGAAGAAAAAAAACTGATTGTCTACATAGGCAGTATCTAATGGTTCCAAATAGTTAGCATCTAAAGAAGACTGATAAAGATAATTTCTGGTTGTGTTGAAACAATGACTAGTCATTAAATATGACTGGTTCTGAAACATCCTTTAAGAGCCTAACACAAGGCATGAAAAGTTTTTAATATAGCAAAAACCATTTATTGCAGCTCTTGTGCCACCACTTTCAATTCAGTAAAACAAATAAACTATTGTAGCCCTGAAGTTCAAATCTGGGCAAGAGCAACAGATAAAAACCATGTGAAATTAAGCACCTTGAGACACACTCTCTCCCAGTTGTATTTACCCCTAGAAAAGAATCAGGTTACCAGACACAGAAAGATCCAATGACTTCACTTTTAAATCCAAGGTTGCATACACTATGGCTTTAAAAACTACAGTGATTTGTTTACTGCGTCCCTCCCCTTGTTCTAATCCTGTGACAAAGATGGCAGAAAAAAATTTAATGAATACTCCATTATCCATTTCAATAGAAAGTCACCCTGGTTAACATGGACTACTTCCTCAGACATTTATGCAAAGTGGGCTTTTTTTCCACTGAAATTGAGAAGGAACACATGGTGATTCTGTGTCTCAGCTATAAATGCATCAGGATTCTGCTGCCTAAATTGAATAATCAGAATCTGTTGGGTAAAAGGCCATTGAAATTGGAAAGGTAAAGGCCACCACTCAAGGTAGAAGCCATATAAATCCAGTGTGCCCTAACAAGTATTGCATGTAATTAAATCACCAAGAAGCAGACTCGAGTACTTAGATACAATTTGTTTATGCTTCTTGTGTTTCTAATTGGAGAAAGCATTTTGAAAACTTCTGACGTATTACCAAAAGCTGTAAAATCCATGTCTTCCAGATTTTCCAAAATATTCTCTATCGAAGCAGTAAACCTTTTGAATGTTGAAGAATCCATCATTTCTGGTGAAAAAAAAGAAATTCATAAATAATTATTTTAAATACAAAACAGAAAATACAAACCGTGGAAAATAAATCTTCTAAAATTACCTTCAGGTGTAAGTTTAGGTTCATAAGCTTTCCTCTTCTTTTGTTTTTCTTTTTTCTTCATTTTTCTAGCCACTAATTAAGAGAAGAAAGAGTGAGGCAAACACTTTCTCAAAAAATTAAATAAAGGATTCTTTACATTTCTTACAATTGCATTCAACATGGTGTCTAATTATGTTTATTTTAAAATGTTTAACATATCCATTAAAAAGGCACTAGTATTATGGAATAAAATTAAATTTTTAAAGTGATCAGTTACCCTCACTGAGGCTAGGGGGAGAAGAATAATCATCCATATCAGAGTCATCGGGACTGCGATTACGGTAACGGCCACTACCAGAAATCCTCCTTCCTTCATGATAGTGACCACTTCTCCTGTGGTCACCAGAACTTCTTCTGTCATGTTCTTCATACTCCCAAGCTTCATCTCTATCCTTTTTGTGTCTTTTACGAGAAGCTAGAAATGAAACGCATTTTCATTTTAAATACAAAACTTTTAATAGCTCAAAATTGAACATTCTTAAACATTTATTAGATGTGTAGATGTGTTGCTTAGGGACATGGTTTAATGGTGGACTTGGCAGTATTAGTTGTAGTGTTGGACTTCATGGTCTTAAAGGTCTTTTCCAACCTAAATGATTCTATGATTTGCAAGTTAAAACATTCTTGTATAGTTGCTCAGTAAATCAAGCAAACACTCTAAAACTACTATATATACTTCTACTTTAGATTATTCTAACTTTTTTTCCCATGAAACTGGCAAAGATACCAGAAAACATAAAATAAAATTTACAGGGCATTTGTCCTTTTAACCAAAGTAAGGGAAGTGGAACAAATCCAAATAAGTTTCATCCTTTCATGAGAGAACATTGAGATAATTTCTTAAGTTATCTAAACTGCGACTCTTTCTGGATGTTCCTGTTCCAATTCAGTGATTGCTTCGCCCATTTGACACACCAAGTACCTATAAGACTTAGCAATGTATTTTCTTTAAGATATTCTGTTTTGCCAAACATCTAAGATTTTGTCTTAGCATATATTGCAGGAAATTCATGTCAAGGAGAAAGCTGGAGTCACAATTCTGGGCCAAAGCGCAAATCAGCACCACAGAAGGTTATTGTAACTGCTTTTCAGGAAATACCAAAATGCCCTGCAAAAGTGAATGTTGAAGAAGCTGGGATGAATATTCTATAAAGATATTCAGTGGAAATAATTAAAAAAACCCCCTGAGACAATAACTCTGCTCTGCAATGGACCCTAGAGTACTCCCAATTCAAAATATGTAATACAAAACTCTTGCACGGAGGGGTCTAAGTAATTTAGGGTAATAACTCAGTTCAAACTTGGACCTGTGCTGCTTCTGGATCAGACTTGCTTCTGGAGAAGTACAGTCATCTCCTTGATGCTGGAGCTACTAACGCTGTCTGAAATGGTTGAGAGAGTTAGCTGTGACAAAAGAAATGTAGGGCCATCTTGGACCACTCAGTGGGTAGGAAATTGGCTGGATGCTCACACTCCAAGAGTTGTGGTCAGTGGCTCAATGTCCAAGTGCAGACCAGTGACAAGTGCTGTCCTCAGGGGTCAGTACTGGGGCCAGCACTGTTTAACATCTTTGTTGGTGATATGGACAATGGGATCAAGGGCACCTTCAGCAGGTTTGCTGGTGACACCAAGCTGTGTGGTGCAGTCAACACACTGGAGGGAAGGGATGCCATCCAGAGGGACCTGGACAGGCTTCAGAGGTGGGGCTGTGTGATCCCTGTGAAGTTCAACAAGGCCAAGTGCAAGGTCCTGAATATCAGTCAGGGCAAACCCAAGCACAAACACAAGCTGGGTGGAAAACAGACTGATGGCAGCCCTGAGGAGAAGGACTAAGGGGTGCTGGTGGATGAAAAGCCGGACATAAGCTAACAAACTGTGTTTACACCCCAAAAAGCCAACTGTATCCTAGGCTGCATCCAAACCTGTGGCCATCAGTTCAAAGGAGGCGATCCTGCCCCTCTACTCTGCTCTCGTGAGACCCCACTGCATCACTCCAGGGCCCCTAACATAAGGAAGACATGGATCTATTGGAGCTGGTCCAGAAGAGGCCACAAAGATGGTCAGGGGGCTGAAGCACCTCTGCCATGAAAACTGGCTGAGAGTTGGGGTTCTTCAGCCTAGAGAAGAAAAGGTTCTGGGGAGACCTTACCTTCCAGTACCTAAAGGGAGTCTACAGGAAAGCTGGAGAAGGACTCTTACAAGGACATGAGGTGATAGAACAAGGGGTAAAAAGTTTAAACTTCAAGAGAGTGAGTTAAAATTAGATGTCAGGAAGAAATTCTTTAGCGTGAGGTGGTGAAGGCACTGGAACAGGTTGCCCAGAGAAGTTGTAGATGCCCCATCACTGGAAGCATTCAAGGCTGGACAGAGCCTTGAGCAACCTGGTCTAGTGTGGCATCTCTGCCCATGGCAGGGGGATTGGGATTAGATGACCTTTAAGGTCACTTCCAATCCAAACCATTCTGTGCTACCTAGAGTAAATGTACTGGAGAAGAAAGTAAGAGTTTATGGGAAAAGGCTTTACACAACTGATTTCTTTACCCCATGAGAAGTACCCCATGTGGAGGCAGATGAAATCTGTCTCCACGGTTTACAAATCATCTGTAACACCTCAAGCTCTGTGGGATGAATTCTGACCCCAGCTACATCTCCATGAGAAAAGCAACTTCCAATATTGTTTTGCATGGGAAAACAGAATGTGCTACAATTCTGCTGGCTCTACAAGACAAATAATATGAACATAGGAACAGCCATTCACAATCACTGCTCTACAAAATTTATTTTGAAGTCGCTAAAATTCACTACAAATTAAAGTTTTAATAACATCTCAAGAGTTATTATTGATTGTATACATAAATAAATACTACTTGGAATATAAACACATAATTTCCTTCCAAATGCTCCCAAAAGTTCAGTTTTAGGCAATCGGAATAATTCAGAAACATGTATTTGTAACCACACAAACCTATCCAGTGTACTTGTCACAAATCTTTCACTCTCTTGATCATTTCGTCTTGTTTTAAATTTAATTCAGCTCTAGAGTTTTCTTTGAGAAACGTTGTAATTTATTTTAAAGACAGATGTACTCACTGAATTGTTTAAAAATGATGGCCAGATCTCCTGAGCGGATATAATGAAACTAGAATCCCTTAAAGCATATAATTACTGTGAAAGTTTTCCTTAACTTTGGCTACTATGTAGATTAAGGTATCTGAAATTCTTGACAATTCTCTCCATTCCCAACCAACTTAAATAATTTTCCTTAATTAATTCATTTCTTTAAATTCACTGTTCCAGATTATTACATCATAAACAGGTGATATGATATGGTAAACAGAGAATACAGAATCCTGAATGAAGCAAATCATCATTAATCCTTTGCCATAATCCTGACTGATCACAATTCACCTCAAGTTGTCACACTCACAGACAAAGCATCATTATTCAGTTACAACTAAAAGGGAAAACAAATCAATAAAAGCACATTCTTTTCTGCTTCTTTGATAAAGATCAGATATATGACTAGTATAATTTTGACACGTATGTGTATATAGACATGTACTGTCTATCTGTTGGAAAAGAACCTGAAACGTATTAAAAAGTAGAAGAAACAAATCTTTCTCTTTTGGACCTTAAGAAACACTAAAAACGAAAACACCATGAACTTACAAAAGTTCACTAAGATGTTTACATAAACAGGGGTGCAAAGCATCTAAACTTGGGAAAAAACCCTTGCACATAAGATTCCTTTGCAGGTGAACAGCCACAGGCACTTCTCCCGTAGCCCTGCACCATTTACACAGCTAAGATACTAACTCAGAATGAACTGATTCCCTCTGTTGCAACAGTTCATTTTCAGTGCTGGCTAAGTGTATGACCACAGAGACAAACTAACTGTACTCTTATTAACAAGTAGGAATTGTCTTCCTAACTTAAAGGCCAATAACAATTTTTTTGACTTAGGAACTTTAACTGATTGCACAGCAAAATTCTAACTAGAAGCTTCCTCTCTTCCTTTGAAAACAGTTAATTCATCATTATCAAATGGTATTTTGAGAATCCATCAAAAACAACTCCAGTTTTTCAAGCAATATGACAGAGAAATACTAGAAGAAATATTTAAAGAAACTTCTGTGCAGTAATAGTCTCAATTTATCATGTCAGAAAAATTCAAGACAGGATCCTTCACATTTTGTATCAATAAAACTAAGAATAATTAAAAAAATTATTTAATGACATTTTTCATTGCATACATTTGTATGTAAGTTTTCTGTGCTTCTTTAGAGGATATGTTCCTTAATTTGATTAGTTAAAAACATTTCATGCTAAAACTGAAAGCAAAAAAAAATATCTAGGCAGCGGCTTTCAATAAAGTAATCAGGAAAATAAATTTAACAACTAACTGTTTTTCATCTTGAATGGCAAATGGAAATCAAGTAATTTTTCTTTAAAAAGAAAAACAAGGGTTCTTGGCCAAATAGCTGTCAGGACAGCAAACTTGTTTTCATATGTTTTAGGACAAGCCAACTTAAAAGAAAATGTGTATCTTTTTGTAAAAACAAAATATTAGTTTTCTTTAGCTTAAGGAACAGAATGATGTACTACTTACATTCAAAAGCTTCTTCACTGTCATTGTCTTCATCAGAACTGATTTCAGCATATTTTGGTTTCTCATTAACTGTGCTACGTTTGCGCTTGTTCATTTTCACACGTTCACAAAGTGGCATGGTGGACTCAATTTCTGCCAGGAGCTCAGGAGGCAACTCCTTTAACACTGACTGATCTATGCTACCTATTAGTGGAGAGTAAGAAGAGCAAATGTGAACTTGAAGACAAAAAAGAGAGCCCAACACTACAGTCCCTTCTCAGGAACCACTTACAGGATATCCACTAACAATATCACAGTACCTGGATATACTTGACAGACCTTTTTTAAAGTTGCACAGACTGTTCACACTACAGTTAGAAATTAACACAATAAATTGCATACACATTTCCTTTAAAAAAAAATATTGTCAGGTATGTAAAACAAATTCAAACTGCTGAATTACCTTTGTAAAATGATATCCTTACTCTACTTCCACAAAGTTCAGCCTCTGAATTTAACAAGTTTTCTAACAGTGTAAGTAAATTATGGATACTTAGTCCTCAATAACATTTCTGTTTATTCTCATTCAAATTAATTAGTGTACACAAGATAGTAATATTCCCTTTTCCAGTAAGGAAGGACAATCTGGCAAAACTTTTGGGGTCTTACCCCTAAATATAGGCCAAATCATTGACAACTACAGCTCCGCCTCAGATTTTTTCTTACCTCCTACTAGTACACAAATTTTTGGCTGATTTTGTCATAAAACAAAGTTGAAATTTTTTTATTTAATACAGATAAGCAGCTAGCTGAACCACACATCAGGTTTCTTTTCCACAGTGGTAAACAGGTAGACAATATCACAACATTCTCATCATATTTTGAAACTAAGATTAGACCCATATGCAGTCCGAGTGAAGGATATTTGCAGCCAAAATTCTTCCAACTGACACAAAGAAACCAAATTAATTCAAAGGTATTTCTTGGGGATTTGTTTACTACATGTCTTATCTTTATTTATCAAAGAATCTACTGCACAGATTTGAATGCTATCAGAGTAAACTGTTGATCTTTTTCCAGCAACAGAACAAACATAAGCCATGAGCACCTCTCTTTCCATGCCAAGGCATTCCAATATTTTTTTAGAAAGGAAATCACCTGCCAACTGCTAGACATACGCACTCCTCTCAGAAAAACATCTTCTGGATGATAATACACTTTTTAATTGCATTCACTACATTACTACCCTAACTTTATAAAATTTATTCCATTTTTACACTAATATCCTAACTTCTAATGCAAGAATGGTCTTTGCATTTTTTTCTTTCTCTCTTTAAACATCTTTAATTGGAATTAGAAGAGCTTTAATATGAGATTCCAGCATCAAAATTTTTAAAAAAGTTTCATATATTACTATTTTCACATATACCTACATCCATAAAAACTGCCTAGAAGCAACAAAATCAATGATTAGAGAATAATTTTACATAATTGTCTAATATATTCAGCAAGTCATCTCATCTAAGCACATTTAAAAAAAAAATTTAACTTCAAATACTGGGGGTTTTGAAGTGAGGTAGGGAAACATATACAAAATAAAATGATAGCAAAAGTTGTCCCTGCTTCCTTCATGCTGTGGTCACGTATCTACTCGTGTTAAGTGGCCATCCTTTTATAATCATCATGTGCCAAAGTTACCTAAATTCTCAATATTGTTTCCAAAATTACTAGAAAACATTTCATGGTGTGGTTGACCATGCTTCTGTGACATGTTAATCTCTGTGGGCTGGGCACTTGACTTCAGACAGGCAGAAGTATTGCCAGCATGGGCAGATCATCTCCTCTGTGTGTACCAGCAGCTGACAGGATGACAGCCAGGTCTAATCTGGATGCTGCACAGCTGTGCTCCTGAGCAGGTGTCCCCACACTTTGAATGTCTGCACAGTGCCTGAAGAGCTTCACATGTACAAGTTTTAAGACAATTTCCACAGCTGAAATAGATAAAGGGCCCTAGATCCTGGTTCTCTAATATGTATATTCAATTTTATGCCATGGTAATTTAATTGAAATCAGGAGGATTACACACATAGCACAATGTCTACAGTAAATCTGACCAAGTAAAAACATTGCAAAAGACAGCTACAAGTAAAGGAGCAAAAGTTTCATTAAACCCCCAAACTGCAAACAAAACTCACAAGCTACTCTCCCGCCTCCTAGGAATACCTGTTCTTGCTTTCTTTCCTTACTGATTCCTTGGTTTGTATTCAACCCTTAAATATAAATAAATTATCACAGTATCCATTACACATTAGGTATTTGTAAAAATAATTTTATTTCCGTCTCAGAAGTTCAAGTTTTTATGTTCTCCAGTGCTAAATTCAACTAATGCTTGAATTGCACTCTCTTGTGTTACAGATATTTCAGATGACAGTATAAACTTACCCATTTTTCTTTTGTTAGGAAATAAGTAAAGCTTACTTTATTCAAGTAGGGAACAGCAGAAAAGAGAATAAATAGAATTATTATAAGGTTCTCTATAAGCTATCATTAAAGTTTTTGTTTCTGTCACAATGTTCCCCGGAGTAAGTGTGTCACATGCCCAGGCTCCTTAGCTGCTGAGGATTGTAAATAACCAAATCTAGAGAGTTTTACTCATGCAGTACAAACGAGTTAAGCACGACTGCCCATGTACATACAATTCTGATATACATGGAAAAGGACTTATCCTTTCTGAAGAAATTCAGGAATATTCTATACTCTGGGACAAGTCATGAGCTTGTTGATACTTATTTTACTCAATTATTTTATGTTACCTTGAGTCAGGGCAACCCAAAAGTCACTGGAAACATCTCACTAAATTCCTTCTTTAATAACTCCTTACTTTGTAATGAAGGTAGTGTTTATTTGTTCGGGGTAGTAAAGAAATCTTTAAGAGAATCCAGTTCACTGTAAGCATCCAGTTACATGGCAACAAGCATTAGGTAATAAAATCCATGCTAATGCCCTTTCAGTTTATGGGATATTTTTCTAAAACAATTAAAAGAATATGCAACACAAGCCTCTTTGAAATCTACAAACCCA